>NW_027437202.1:247183-732183 GCF_033239565.1 Halichoeres trimaculatus | reverse complement strand
AACAGCTTTATATACAATCTGCAGAAACTCATATTAATACATCCTTGTGGAAATTGGGTTGTATTTTTGTGTTCTATCACAAAACTCATCATGGTTTGGTGATCAAACCATTTGTAAAGTTTATGGAGAAATGTATATACTTTGGTGCAAGTCACTTTTTATTCATTCATTTAATGTATTTTGATGTCTCCACAGGTTTAACTCTTTTCCTTAATGAGAAACTTAAGGTTTCTCCACAACAAAAGGCTTAAAATATGTAAAACATAATAAAATAAATTAATAAATTGTGTTTAAACTCTGAGGCAGTGACATAACATGAATACCAATACTGACATCCCCACAAGCTGGGACCACCCTTGTGGCATTTACTAAAAAAAACACTTGCCACTAGAGAGAAAAAACGATTGATTGAATTTCCAAAACAAAACAAAACAAAACAAAACAAAACAAAACAAAACAAAACAAAACAAAACAAAACAAAAAACGCACTTCAAAGTGCCCTCTTAAGACAAAAGTCAGGCTGCTCTCTTAAGGGCTGAAACATACACTTAATACACTTAAGTGCCAACTTGGGAAAAGAAACGTATAAGAAACGTAGGTGCCGTATTGGAAGCCAAAATGCACACGAAGGGCCCCTCTTGGGAGTCTAAACACAAACTAAAGTGCTCTTTTAGGGGCCAAAATCTACACTAAAGTTCTCTTTAAGGAGCCAAAACACACTAAGGTGCTCTTTAGAAGCCAAAGTGTGCACTTAAGTACCCTCTAAGGAGCCAAAACACAGACTAAAGTGCTATTCAAAAGGCCAAAGCACACACTAAAATGCCCCTGAAGGAGCCAAATCGTACACTAAAGTGTCCTTTAAGAAACTTAAACATACTCTATAGTACTCATCAAGGAGCCAAAATGCACTAACGTGCTCTTTAAGGAGCCAAAACACACACTAAAGTGTCCCTTGAGGGCCAAAGCATACACTAAAGTGCTCTTTAAGGAGCCAAAACAGGCACTATAGTGCCTTCTTTTAGAAGCCAAAATGCAAACTACAGTGCCCCTTGAGGAGCCAAAATGTACACTTAAGTGCCATCTTGGGAGCCAAAGCGCACACTAAAGTGCCCTTTAGGGGGCCCAAACACACACGAAAGTGCCCTTTATGGAGCCAACATGCACATCAAGGTACCTTTTAATGAAACAAAATGTACATGAAAGTGCCCTTTGTGGAGCCAATATGCGTTCTAAAGTGCCTTTCAAGGAACTAAAACGCACAGTAAAGTTCCATCTATGGAGCCGAAACGCACACTTAAGTACCCTCTTTGGAGCTAAATTGGTATTCAATTGCCCTATACAATGTTCAGAAAGTGCACTTTTGGGAGCCATAACGCACACTCTAGTGCCCCATTGGGCCCCAAATCACATGCCAAAGTGTTTTCTTGGGACCCAAAAAGCTTAAGTGCCCCCAAAATTGCACACCAAGTGCCCACCTAGAGGCCAAAACGCTCCCTTAAGTGCCTTACTAGTTCGTAAAACACTGAACTGCCCTCCCGGGTGACAAAAACGCGTTAGCATGCCCTGAAACACACAAGGAACTTAGCGTCATCTTCAGAGAGCAGTGGCAACTGCCTTTTTCTTTCTTTCCTCCTCTGCCTTTCAAAAAGTCTGTGCACGGCACTGCTCTGGTCTGTAACTTTTCTAGAGACCCCAAAAAAGAGGCCAAGTCTTAAAGGATAAAGCTAACTTTTGTGTAATCATCTAATTTTTTTTGGGTATAGATCACCCTTTCTTTTAAAAAAAAATAGTTTGGCTATTCCTGCAAATTGTAGTCAGATTTGACTTATTTATCAAAAATTATTTATATTTTCAATTGAACATGTTTTGAAATGTTAAATCACACTGAGTAGATGCTAACCTGCCTTTCCAGATTAAATATCTGTTCTTGGTTTTGTGAAATACATTCCAAAATAAATGTGACTTATACTCCGGAGCAACTCATAGCCCCGAAAATACAGTTGCTCAATTTTTGGGTCCAACCCATTTTTGCCTAAATTTATGGAAATTGTCTTTTTTTTGGTTTCCAGTTCTTGAAGAAAGTCACCAAAGGTTGTTGGTCTTGTTCTTATAAACTGATAGTTACATCTCACTGTCTAACAAATTCTCGTGGTTCCAGCTCGTGTCCTTGTGGAACTCCTCTCACTTCAAATCATTGTGATTTAAACGTAAAGTTTTTGCTCCCAGAAAGCGAAAAGTTGAACTGGACTCTGTATTTGTAACTCCAGGGTTAAACACCATTTTTCTTTTTGTTTCATCCATGCAACAATAAGAGCCAGTGGAGGTAAATAAAGCTTTTTCCTTCAGATTTCAAAACCCTTTCTGAAGAGTTACGCAACATCCAGCTGTGGCCCGTAGAGCAGGCTGCAGTGATACGCTTGTGTGAGGTAACCAAATTGCTCCAAACTCAGGCCTAAATTCCCTCTCTTAAGTGGCTGTGTGGGTGTTTAAAAAGTAAGAAGAACACACAATTTGACTCATCCTTGGTGGATCTGGAGTGCTCTTACTGCTTGTTTGCAAAAGAAAAGGTTGTCGCGATTCGTGACTGGCTCTGAAATCTTTGGCGTGCTCAGGGTTTGGTGTCCTCAGTCTAATGTATAAGATAGAAACTCCACAACAGGTGATGTTGCCCTTTTTTCTGCTGACACACTGCTGATGCCTCCCTGCGCTGGGTGTGGGGGTGAAAGAGCAGCTGCACGGGGTCTTGTTGACTCGTGTGCTATGATCACTTAACACCAGATGGTCGTGTTTGAATTTGCATCTTTAATTTAAAACCAGGATGCTCTTTCTTTCTTTCTTTCTTTCCGAGCTGGGCCTCCTCTTCGATACCATAAATCTTCTTTTGAAGTCACACTCGCTCTATCAAACATTTTTATGGACAACTCTGTCTTTGATGACGAAATTGTTTCCCGTTGAGTGTCCTGCCCCCTCCTCCTCCTCCTCCTATATGTCACCTCCATATGTTGCTGTGTGGGCTGCACTTGTGATGTGTTTATTGTCCTTTTTTTTTTTTTTTCACGTCCTCTGGAACACTTCTGCTGGATTTACTCGGCCTTTGAGTCGCAGAGCATAAACAACCTAAAGCGCTGTACAGTTTGTGGCGTTGCCTTTGAAGCGAGTAAACAAGCCGAGGTGCCACAGAGCGCACGAACGCTGGCGTGGCCAATGGGATCAGCGTCTTCTGGGGTTTGTAGTGACATAAAGCCTTAAGTGCGGGATACACTCATGGCACTTTTATTGACCTGACGTATTAAAATTCATAACACCGTCTGCTTACCTTCTCCTTAGCATGAGCAGTAATTAAATTTGAATTGCTGTATGAAATAGGGAAAAGAATCCACACCAGCATGTTCTGGTCTTTAGCACCATCTGCCTCATGGTCAGAGTGTGTTAGGGTTGGGTGAGGGTTCAGGAAAAAAGCATGTTTTCCCCAGTACAGTAATTTCGTGATGCACTGGCACAGGGCACTTTAGATCAGAGACATGTCCTTGAAGTTTTCATTTTGTCTGTAAGCTAAGATAAAGTTGTGGTTTTAAGCTGGAAGACAGCTGGTGGACAAAAACAGAAAAGGAGATTTTTTTTACTGAGAATATAGACTGAAAAACAGGGATTTAACCCTTTTCCCCTCATAATTTAACTTCAATCTCAAAACTTTGACTTTCATCTCAGAATTCTGCCTCTTTTCAGATTTCTGTCCTTCTTCTCTGAGAGAGAATGATTTTTTCTCTGAAAAAGGACTTTTTTTCCAAAATGTCAGCTCTAAACTGTTTGATTTACTTTTCGTCCCACATGATTTTGACTTTTTGCCCAGAATTTGACCATTTTTTTCTTGTAATTTCTCGGAATTGTTTGACTTTTATTTCGCATTGTTTAAAACTTAAATCCCATATTTTTTCTCTTTTTTTCTGCATGATTTTGACTTTTATTTCCATTTTTCTCATAAGCTTTAATCTTACATTTCATGTTTTTTTCCCTCATAGTTTAATATTTTATTCAAAATATTATTTTCCTGAAAGTTTGAACTTTAACCTCAAAATGTTTCTTTTCTTTACTTTTCTTTTCTTTTCTTTTCTTTTCTTTTCTTTTTTGTGTGAAGATTTTAAATTGAAACTCAGAATTGGCCTTTTTTGTTCTTCTTCTTCTTCTTCTTCTTCTTCTTCTTCTTCTTCTTTTTGGAGCCTCATACCCTTTCAAAAGAAAAATATGTAGCAGCATATTGGAAAATATCATGCTATTTATTAGGTAATATATTTATTAGGTAATATATTCCCATTTTGACTTTTACTTCACAACGTTTCAGTTTCCTTCATTCTAACGAACTCAGCATTGGAGACCACAGTACAAGCTCACACTGAGAAACCAGAGTAACCACAGCCATATCTCAGCTTGATGTTTGAGATTCCTGAAATCTGTCAGGGATTCACTGGATGTTAATATGGAGTCTGTTTTTAGCTATTAGGAGGGCCGGAGGACTCAGGGTTAGGGTTAGGTCTTTAGTGTTAGGGTCAACTTGAGACCTTGCTGCCAATCACTGGATCTGCATTGTACCAGTTGCCACCTGACACTCCCAGTTTGATTAAAACGTCTCCCATTAATACTAAATCACTTCATCTCCTTGTGAGAGAACAGCAGGAATGACAATGAACCCCTCCTTTAAACAAATGTCATATCCCTCTGCTTTAACTTTGAATTTGTGTCCCTCGTGAGATAACCACCTCTTGTAGAAGCCTTGAATTTTGATGGGGTTTGAATAGATTTATTAGATTTCATTAAACCTCCTGGAGAAGGAGAAAAAAAGTATCCCTCTTGTCTTATTACAGGGATAAGAAAAGCAAAGATACGTGTTCTGATGTCAGCTGCTCGGAGAGGAAAATAAGGGTCTGAACAGACAGACAGAGTGTGCAGCTCTTTAAAGGAATGTACTGTCAAATATTTTTTATGTCTTCTGGGGTGAAGATGGGAAAGACATTTGACGCCTGGAGAGAGGGCATCAGGATTAGACAAAGCATTATAAGTGAGGAAACTCAGGTGCTAATCTGGGAGAGCATGATTTTGGACTTGGCAGGAGATATTTGTCCAAAATAAGTGTGGAAAGAGCTGACGCCACTGGAGGGAGGGGGTGACGCAAACAGGGAGTTCAAAAGATGTCCCAGGCATCGGATCAGAGCGCGCACAAGGCTGACTTCTGCTGTTTGTCGCTAATGAGACACTTAGCTGCTGGTGGTAGCAGTTTGGTCACAACCTCTAGGGTCGTAATAGCCATGTAAACACACATGAGAGACCCAAAAACAACACGGCCTTGGAGGAGGAGAAGAAGAAGTAATATTGCAGTTGCTTAATGTGTTGAACATTTGGGGAGCGTGGTGCTTGTTTATCACTTGTTTGCTCAGGCCTTGTTACTGAGAGTAAAAAGAATGAAATGCAAATGTTGGTGGAAAATTTTGGCCAGCTACCACAGATAAAGTCCAGGAAGGCATGCACAATTTAACACATCACATTACCCCAGCCAGAGAATATTCTGTCCAGAGCTCCATTAACTCTCATCAGTGATTAGCCCATATCCACCCAGCTGAATCACTCAGCGTTTGGAAAAAAATGACAAAAACAACCCAAACCACCTGAAGCTGGATTTCATACCGACTCCTCACACGAGTAAACTTTCAGTACCACAGCTCCTGACGGTGTAACAGGTGCCGCCGGGCCTGTGTTGTTGACAGGTTGGTTCTGCAGAATAAAGCAGCATAACAGCGAGAACGCAGGACATGTTCAGGTTAAGTGGATGTATCAGCGTACATCTGCATTCCACCAACGCGATGCTACGGGCGGGTGATATATACAAGCTGACACAGCTGCTAATTAGGGAGCTCCCTGTCGAGGATGTATGCAGCATGATTATGAGAAACAGCAGCTCAGGCAGGAGCAGAAATACATTTCAGACGTTAATAAGACCTTTTTCATGTCAAGCTAGCTTTAAAGTGAGGTTTGTTCTGCTGGCTTGTTTTTTTTTTTTTTTTGCACCCAAATATGGGTGTTTGACTCTAAAACCAATCTGCAATAACATCCTCTATTCCCTGGAAAGTGAGGGGACGCCAATAGGTCTTTCCACCCTATGAGATCCTTATGAATTGCTTATGAGTCATTGCATAGGGATCTATGGTTTGGTTCATGACATGTTATAGTGCGGGCCTCAAACACCAAGGTCTGCCTATAGCTCCGCCTCAAAATAAGCAAATTATTTGACTTCATTAGCACCAAGTAATGAGGTTTGAATGAAAAAAACAAAAGCACTTTCAGTAGCTTTTGCCACCAATTGGGCTTAGAGTGTCACAACTTAAAGAGGGGGTATTCTGCTTCAAAAAGAGGTATCCAGATTTCTCATATTTTAAACATTGACATAAAGTAACAATCTTGGATGAATTGAATCAAAAAGGGAAGTCACTTTAATAACTTTCACCAACAATTTGGCTCAGAGTCTCATATCTTAAAGAGGGGTTATTCCGTTTTCCCACATAATAAACATGGATATAATGTAACACTGGTGGATGGTCATTCTAAAATTCTCTCGACAAACCATGAATTTTTTATAAAATCATCATGAGACTTGCTGCAATTATAAAGTCATTGCATGAAAATATTTCATTTGGAGTGCCGCAACTTAAAGAGGGGTATCTGCTTTAAAGAGGGGGTGTCCAGTTTTCCCATATTATAAACATGGATGTAAAGTAACAGTGCTGGATGTTCATGCAAAACCTATGTTGCCACTCCATAAGATCTCTTCAAAATTGTCAAGCAACTTTCTGTAATGACAAAGTAATTGCATAAGGATCTCTGATTTGATGTATAATATGAGAGAGAATGGGCCTCAAACACCAAGGTCTGTCTCTAGCAGCCTCAAGATAAGCAAAATATTTTTTCCAACCGCACCAAATATTGACATTTTAATCAAATTAATAAGGCACTTTCAGTAGCTTTCACCACCAATTTGGCTTAGAGTGTCATAACTTAAAGAGGGGATACTCAGGTTTAAAGAGAGGGTATTCGGTTTTTCCACATTGTAAACGAAGGGGAGCTTTACAGGGGCAGAATAACAGATAAAGGCTGAAAAAGGTTTAAAACACCACTATGAGAAAAACAAAGGATTACTTTAAGATACTACCAGGGCATCAGAAGGACAACATACCCTCTCTTTAAGATTTGCCAATGCATTCATAACCAATAATAGGAAATACACTGTGTCTCGTGTAGCTTTGGTGTTACAGAGAATCTCTCCAAAGAAAAATGACTTCTAAGAAGAAATTAATTCATGACTGCAGGAATTCCTTGCCAGATGGCCTTTACACTTCATAATCCCATCTCTCTCTCTATTTTGTCAGTCAAACCTTCTGAGTGTGAGCTGCTTTCCAGTAGCTGATGGCATCAAACAGCCTCTATTCATTTCTGACCTTATTTGGCGCGCGAGAGAATGACAGTTTACCTGAGCACAGCTGTGCATCGCCATCAGGTATAAGCCATTTGAGCTTATCCAGGTTTCCAAGGATTTTCGTTGGGGGCGCATTGCCCACATGAAAGGGAATTTTGTCAGAGGGGCTGCATGAATTATGCAATGGCAGAGTGGATTTGCAGGTCTTGCTGAAATTAATATGACACTGAATAAAGAAATGAGATAGAGCAGCAGAGAGGGAGGGAAAGAAGAGTCAGAGAGTACGTTTCAGGACGATGATGCAAATGTTAAAAAAGGATCTTTATATTCCTCGACTGTGAGCTAAGTTCTATTTTTAGCAACATGCACAGCCAAACCTATGATTAAGATGCTCAGGTGTTACGCAGCGAGCCACATCAAGGCGATCTCATCACTCCAGGGATTGTTTGCCAAGCCCGGCGAGGCGGATCACACCTCCATTCAGGAGTTGCACTTGAGCATCATCAGACAACACGAGAAGGTGCGGGTCTAATTTTCTGCAACACCTGCCACAAAAGCATTGCTTTGGAAAATGCGTTCATTTTTCACCGAGATGTCAGGTTGATAGATGGCGGCGTTCAGGAGATTCATGGGTAAGAAAGCTGGATTTAACAATGCTAGAAATTACAGCCAGGGATCAGATTTTTAAGGATGGTTAAAAAAAGGGTGACTCTATTTTGGTTAATCCATCTGTGCTTTGTCTGGAACCATTTGACCTCGATGTTTGAGCACAACTGACAGCTACAGGCTGAGATTTGGGCCACTAGAAGCAGAATTTGAATGAAAGCTGCAAGGGGTGATAAGCAGGTCCACACTCCAGTGCACTCGTTGCAGCAGCTGCAATCCTTTAACAGCTTTCCATCGTCAATATGTCTTATGTTGAAGCTGATCCCAAAATAAAAATAAATTAATAGAAAAAAATCAAGTAAAAATAGATAAATAAATAAATAACAACAAATTAAAAAATGAAATAACAAATAAATAAAAAGTAAAAATAAATAAATAAATAAATTAAAAGTAATAAATAAATAAAAAAATAAATAGAAAATACTCTGGGTCCAGTTTATTTGTGTGAATAAGTGCCCTTTAAATTGTCAAACTCTGATAGTTAATTCAAATTTGTGAACTTCCTGTTTGGATTTCACAAAGTTCACTAGGGACTTTTCTGTACTTCTATGCATGCTAGTTATGCACAAAAAATTTCAGGCCTGTAGCTCAAAGTAGCTGGAGGACCTGTGTTTTTTCCCACCCATAGGGGGCACTGTGGAACACGTATCCCAATGGGTTCATACATTTTTCCCCATGACTCGATTTTGTGGCACATCTCCTTATGACAGTAAGCACATTACAAGCACCCAATTTGGAGTTAAAGGCACGGGGTTATTTACAAAAATAAACCTTAAGGTAACCAGAGAGCCTTTGCCATTTTTGGCTCACTACTCCTATAAATGTTCACTGATTTTCACTATTCAGATTTTAAAATGTTCAGAATGTTCTGGAAAATTGTGTGTATTCTTTTCACATCTATAACCCTTGTACTTTTGAAAATAATCATTGTTTTCCAATTTTTTTGGCCCATTGAAATGAATGGAGTTGATCTGTAAGCATGGGAACCATTCAGCTAATGATGTCAAGAGGGCTTAGGGTTCTGGACAGAGGTTATAAACAGTACTGGTGTGTGCCATTCCAGTTTGGCTCTGCTTCCCTTCACCATGGAGACCACACAGCTGATGATGTCATAAGGGGTTCCTAGGCTATAGACAGGACGTGTACGATTAAGGTACGTAAGGATATAAGAAAGAAGATGACTCCATGGAAAAGTGTAATTTCTGACAAGTGACAACCCAACTTTTTTTTTTTTTTTTTTTTTTTTATATCATGCTAGAGCTTTAATTTAGTGTTTAAAAAATGATAACAGGTCTGAATGAATGGAGATAAAAGCTGCTTCCATTGCAAAAATGCATATTCATTTTTGATAATGTTGACTGTCAATTAGTCACTGGATTGTGCACTAGAATTTGGCTCTGCTCCCATTCACCATGGAAACTCGGGGTGGTGGAAAAAAATTGAAAATAAATATGTAGGGAGTTCTTGTTTGACAATTTTAAAATCCGGATTCTTTGTCATTTTTTTGTTTTTTAAATACAAATTCTTCATTTCAGTCTTTGTGTATAAACTAGATTGGAAAAAAAGTTACCACTTTTCTCCAGCAGAGGGCGAAATGTTTCTCTCTGACTCATGCGATGTGCATTTAATTTTTTTTATATGGTCTGGTGTTAAAAAAGCAAACTAAAAATTGCAAAAAGGGTAAATATAGAAAAATCACAATTTTAATTGAATTAGCAGCCAAAAAGCGAAAGGGCTCAGAATTGTATTTTTCCGGCATTTGCTGCAAGGAAATGTCTCCCTAGTTTTTAAATTTAACTCAAAAAATCAAAAATTGAATTCAGCGTTTTTTAATTTTGTTACAAAATGTTAAAGATCATGCTTTTCACATGCAGTACAATGATTCAGATTCACTTTCCAGAGTCATTCTCAGCTTGTGGACGGCTGAACTCAGGCACCCAAATAGACTGACAGGTGAGTGTGCACAGCATCAGCGCACACCCATCTCCTCTGGAGGGCCTGTCAGAGATTATTCGCGCATGTAGGTGTTAATATGTGCTATAGTCTCATACCAGGGCGGTGGGCATGGTGCCGCTTGAATGCTAATCCTGGTTATCTCAATTATCTGCTCTGTCAAGATGATTTGTGTCGAAAAATGACACCACGCCAACCTGAGGTGATTTGATAATAAGTGTGGACCGGGATCCCACTGAGCAAATGCTTTGACAATTTATCTAATTGACAGTCTATGACTCATTCTGCATGGCACTTCGTTTCAATTACTAAGTCTGACTCCCCCGGCAGTGCTGGGAAATGGCTAAAGGGGGTGCAGGATATTCCTCTTGTTTAATCTTATTTGTCCTGAAAAATGTCATGCTCTTTTTTTCCCTTTCCTCTCACAGAGCAGATACTTTATAGCTGGCTCTGCCTTGATTCTTCTCTTTCTGCTTGAAACTATCGACAGTGACTCATGGATGTGTATAAATCATTTGGGCTTTCATTTATAAAAAGGCACAGTCATCTGTATCATTTCTCAGGATGTTCAATCCATTCCCATCACTACCAAGTTTGACCACTGGGTCAAAACTTTAATTCAGTCATTTAAGACACTGAGCATGCTCGGTCTCAGGCGGAGACGTCTGGTTTAAATTTCCGCCGACAGATGCAACCCAAAGCACCTTGGGCCTGTGCACAGCCCCAGAGAGCAGCAAGCAGACCTGAACAGATTTATTTCACAGCGTCCAGTCGGCTCTGAAATCCTTGGAGCTAGGCTGCATGATGACAAACACACTTGTCTTTTGTTCTTTTTTTTTAAAGCCTTAATCTCTGAGGTTGTTGGAAATGAGTGATAACCTAACTGGAACTGGCTGAGTCAGCAGAAACTGGGGGACGAAAAGTGGTAGCCTATCAGAAATGCTGATATCCTTTCATATCATCCATATATACTAACATTACCACAGATAACACCTGACTGATTAAACTATCTAAATTATCTACTACAGGCAAAAGAAGCTGATTTACTCCACACCTTCACCTGTATGAACCTGAATTAAAAGCATAGAACCTGTTGAACCCAGTTAGCATGTCTAGACAAGCGTACAGCATCCCTTAATGAAGGGATGAACTCATCAATTCCGCCAATCACCTTTCAAAGATACCTGCAGCTCATTTATTACTCAACAAACCAACCAAACATATTGAACCCAGTGAACTCTATCTCTCTAGCTGCTAATGCTACTATTAGCTTGCTAACTGTTCATCAGATATACTTCTCCTAGTTGACACAGACATAAATGTTACTTTCTGTGAGTGTATTGAAAGTTTGTTAAAAATGCCTCAAAAAGATGTCTTTTTTTTTTTTTTTTAGCTCTGATCTTGTCCTGCAATCCAGGCACATACAGCAGAGCTTGCCTTGTAACTCTTTTAAAGGTGTGCCATTTGCAGAACATCAACATTCATATCCTCTCTGAAGACCACCAATGGAAACTCAAGAAACTGTTAGCATGCTAATTGCTAATAATTTAGCTTCCCTTGTAATTAAAAGGTTATGTTTGACATTTGTCTGTGCTGCAAGTAGGAAGATGAGGATCTTAAAGTTATCATTTTTGTATCAACAATTCTGTCTGTGAAGCTTCAACGCTGCCTTATCATTTTCCATTTCAAAAGGTAAAGATATAAAGAAGGGACTTTAACAAATAAAAGGTTGAAAATAGGATTTGATAACCATTGTGTGATGGCAGGGAATCTCAATATTTTGATTGTTATTATTATTATTTTTTTTTTACAGGGGTTGAATTATTCATGCATATGTATGGGTGTATGTGTAAGCTTATACATACATGCATTTTAATGTGTGTCTCTTCGTTTGTGGGTATGAAGGTTAAAAACTGTACTAGCATGTACAGTATCTTACAAAAGTGAATACACCCCTCACATTTTAGCAAATATTCAATTATATCTCTTCAAGATATAATTATCAACACTGAAGAAACAGTCCCCGGACTTTCTTCTGCATTATCGTTACAAGAGGCTTCCTTCTGGGATGACAGCCATGGAGACTGATTTGATGCAGTGTGCGGCGTATGGTCTGAGCAGTTTCAGGCTGACCCCCCACCCCTTCAACCTCTGCAGCAATGCTGGAAGCACTCTAACGTCTATTTTCCAAACACAACCTCTGGATGTGACACCAAGCACGTGCACTCAGCTTCTTTGGTTGACCATGGCCAGGCCGGTTCTAAGCGGAGCCTGTCCTGTTAAACCGCTGAATGGTCTTGGCCACTGTGCTGGAGCTCAGTTTCAGGGTGTTGGGGTGTACTTAGCTTTGTTGCCAGTGATTTAGACATTAAAGGCTGTATCTTGAGTTACTTTGAGGGAGCAATAAAATTAAACTGTTATATAAGCTGTACATTGACTACTTTTCATTGTGTCAATGTGTCATTTCTTCAGTGTTGATAATTATTTCTTGCAAAGACATATTTAAATATCTGCAGAAATGTGAAAGGTGCAATCACTTTTGTGAGATACTGTACTTATATGTATTTATACAGTACGTATTTGTAAATCTATGCACGTGTGTATGACTTATTACTTATTTGAACATCATGTATTTGTGGGCATAAGGAAGTATAGAGAGTGTATTAAATATTGACTTTATTTAATTTGGTCAGTATAAATATCAAATAAGTAAATCAGTGACATTATTTGTTGCTTTTTTTAAAGTTATGCAAGATGTATATATATATATATATATATATATATATATATATATATATATATATATATATATATATATGTATATATATATATATATATATATATATATATATATATATATATATATATATATATATAATTATTTTGCTTGTTTTCTTTCACATTTTTCAGAATTAACATTTTTAGTCAATCAAAATCATGGGCTGAGATTTATTCCACTGGACATTGAATTCAAATTATTATGTCGAATTTTAAAAGTATGTTTTCAAATTGAAACTGAGTTAATTTGCTTTGGAATTGTATTAAACTTACTTGAAAATTCAATTCCCTTTATTTAAAAATAAATGAATGAATAAGTGAATAAATAAATGACTGAATGAATAAATAAATAAAATAAAAGATAAATAAAAAAATAAAAAATTCAATTTCATTTCAGTTGACGACTCTATGGTACTGCCACATTAAACTGATTTTTTTTTTTTTTTTTTTTAATCCAAGTAATATAGTGAGTTGAATTGTCAAGGTGGATTTAATAAAATTTCAAAGCAAATAAATTAAGTTTCACAACATTTAATTCAACTACAGATCTTACTTTTCAAATTTAGTTCACTTCTTAGCGGCAAAACTCTAAGCTCATGCCAAATCATTAAAATGATCATGTTTTTTAGCTTTCAGCTGTAGCTGCGCACCCCCTAAAGGGATTCTCATTCACATAACCACTTATTGGCTTTGAATCATCTCCAACATTTAAGCTAACAGAAACATGAAACAGTCTATGTCAGTGAATAAGTCTGGTTCCTCCTAATGCATCATGCTGGAGAAAAAGTCACAGAAAACCAGGACGAGTCCTTCTCCCTAGATAGGTTAGAAACCATTTCTGGACACCGAGCTCCTCCTGTTTATTCCCCCTGGGAGCTGATGACAGACATGCCTGAAGAGGCCTTATTGGATCAAATGCCCCATGCCTGTCTTTCTCAAATCACTCTGCCCCGTCTCCATACAACAATAAATCAACACAAATCAAATTTGCATTCTCAATGAGTGTCTGGAAAACAATGCGGCTGTGTCCTTACATTCTGCTCCAACACAGCCACCATAGAGACTACTTATTTCACTGGGATGCCTTGTTGGACGCGTGCCCAGGAAATGGTCAGCGGCCCACAGCTTTGGCATGGGGGCTCATGTGGGCAGCGGCGCAGCTCGAAATGTGAGTAAATGGATCACTGTCAGAAGACGAACGAGGCCGGAGAAGCCTGCGGGGAATATGGGATTGCATCATAGAATATAAGAGAAGAGCAGTGACCTAAAGAATATACAGCAAAGGTTTATGGTTCATTTATCAACATATATTTTGTGCTCTGTTCCCACTCCTTCTTTTGCCCTTCCTGGCACCGTTCAGAGCTCACTCGGTTTGAAAACAGAATCAGGAACTCAGATGTTTTTGTGAAAGGCTTCCTACCAGCAGAGGTAAGTCTGCTCGGCCCACTCAAGGTCTGGCAGCTCATTAGGTTCTATTCTGGATCATGTGTGGGAAATTGCAGAGGCAACCCGGTCCTTCCACTTTTATTTTTAACTTCAAATTTGCAAGGGGAAATAGATGTTCTGCTCAGGCTTCTGCAAGTTTTGAAAAGCGGGTTGCTGTGCTTGAAGTGTTAGTAATTTGCACAATAGAGCGCTGTGAGGAGCATCTGTTTGGCGTTGATTACAGTGACACCTGTGGACACAATCAGAAGTGTTTTTCCAGCATTAAAACTCTACTTTAGCAACATTTTGCAAGACAACTCGAGGGATGCGCTTCCTTCGTGAAAGATATATGAAGTAGGATGATGCTGCAAGAACTCCAAAAGCCGTAACGTTTTGTTTTTCTTCTTCCAAGCCAATTCAGAGATGCCTTTGATGAGCAAGACTCAATTAATCCATCGTCTGCACTCGGATCAAATTCAGCATCATTACAGGAACACTTTCCCCCCCATCAGTTCTGTTTACACGCAGAGTAAAAGCAGAGCCTTTTAAAGCCCGTGTTGATCAAAGTGAGACGTAATGACGGCCCTCAAGACATCAGCCGAAGCAGACGGGTGATTTTGCCGTTCATTAGATGGGAAAGTTTGTCACATGATGCGATTAATTGAGATCAAAGCTTGGAAATACCAAAGCTGCATGGAGAAAATATGATGAAGCCAGGCGAAAAGTTGGACAGAGTGTCACAGCCTCCTTTCTTCCATGGCATCCTGAGCATGTCTTCCACAGGGTCTCAGAGGGCAGAGGGAGGCGTCCTCTAAACCGAACTGGAGACCCTCCTCTCCTGCTACCTTGTGATCTTAGTGGGCAGGATCTCAAGGGAGCAGGGGAGGAGGGTTTCCAGTTTGCTCTCCTTTGAATCGACAGGTGAGGTAGTTCAGCATCTGATGAGGATGCCTCCTGGGCTCTAACCTCTGGAGGGTGCAAGCAACTTAGAGGAGACCCCAGGGAAGACCAAGAGAGGAGTGAAAGAAGTGGACTTCCATTTAAGCCTGGGAATGTGTTAAACTCATTAGTGCAACAGATTATTTTGTGTATGTATGTAAAAGGCAAAGCAGTCAAAACAAGCAGTCGCAAGAGACAAAATAACAGACTCAAGATTCCAGGAAACAGATGTGAGATTAAAGAAAACAGACACAAGACTCGAGAAGAGAGACACAAGATTTAAAGATAACAGACGCAAGATTTAAGAAAACAGACGCAAGATTCAAGAGAACTAATGAAAGATTCAAGAAGACAGGTGAAAGATACAGAAAAATAGATGCAAGATTAGAGAAAACAAGAAGGATTCAAGAAAAAGGACAAAAGATTCAAGAAAACAGCTGCACTATTCCAGATAACAGACTCAAGATCCCAGGAAAAAGATGCAAGATTTCCCAAAACGGTTGCAAGATTCAAGAAAACAGGTGCAAGATTCAAATGAAAAGGTGCAAAATTAAAGAAAAAAGGTTCAAGATTAGAGGAAACAGTCACAAGATTTGAGAGGAGCGACACAAGATTAAAGAAAACAGATACAAGACTCAGGAGAACTAACAAAAGATTCAAGAAGAAAGGTGAAAGATCCTAGAAAACAGAAGCAAGATTAGAGGAAGCAGAAGCAGGATTTAAGAAAAAGGACAATAGATTCAAGAAAACAGTTGCAAGATTCAAGAAAACAACAAAAAGATTAAAAAATAAGCTCTGATTCAAGGGAGGAGATGCAAGATTCCGAATAACAGACTCAGGGTTCCAGGAAATGTATGTATTATTATTAACCGCTTTTTAACCAGGTTAATCCCATTGAGATCAGCAAATCCCTTTTCCAAGGGAGACCTGACCAAGAATGGCAGCAAAACCCAGTTTTAACAAACAGTCACAGACTCAGTACAGTACAAAGAAGTGAGGAGAACAATAAAAAGCCATCAGTTTAAAACAGTGACATCCAGAACTTCTGTATTCCAGAGCTTACACTGCAGATTTAAAGACATTCAGAGACACCAAGCTCTGCAGCTTAAATTCAGACTGCAGATTATTCCATGCAGAAGGTGCAAGGTCCAATTTAGTTTGGACTCTGGGAACAACAAACTGTATGAAGCTCATTGATCTCAGGTTATGGAGACCATCCTTCAAGATTAATAAGGAAAAAAGATTGTCAGTAAAACCTTTAGCTTTGTAGCAGCATGCTGAATATGCTCTATAAAACACAAGTTTTCATCAAGTAAGATCCCCAAATACTTAAACGCAGATACAAGTTCAATTTGTTGACTGTCAATATTGACAATTTTCTCCGACAGTGTTCCCTTTGTTGCTCTTGAAGACAGCTGCCGAAGCTGATCTTGTACTTGGTCAAAAGCATACTAAAGATTGATAAAAGCTATTGCAGGTGTAGGTGCAAAGCAATAAGATTTTAAAAGAAAAGAAAGAAAAAGATGTAAGATTTCAGCAAACAGTTGCAACATTCAAGAAAACAAGCACAAGATTTAAGAAAACAGGAACAAGATCAAAAAGAAAAAAAGAGTTCAAGATTGGAGAAAGCAGACACAAGATTCAAGATGAGAGATGCAAGATGAAAAAAAAATATCAGACTTAAGATTCAAGAAAACTTACCCAAGAGTCAAGAGAACACACTCAAGATTCAAGAAAATAGGAGATTCAAGAAAGCAGACACAAGATGCAACCGATGCAGGTCCCAAAAAGTGCAAGATCCAAAAAGGCCACCGCAAGAAGATTCACAAGATTCAGCACAAGATTCAAGAAAACAGGCACAAGATCAAAAAGGAAAAAAGGGTTCAAGATTGGAGAAAACAGACACAAGATTCAAGAAAATAGGAGATTCAAGAAAGCAGACACAAGATGCAACCGAGGCAGGTCCCAAAATTCAAGATCTAAGAAGGCTGACGCAAGATTCACCAAAACACATGCAGGATTCTAAAGGAAGTTTCAAGATTCATAAAAGCAGACTCAAGTTTCAAGAAATCAGGCGCAATTTTCAAGAAGTCAGACACAAGATACAAGAAAAGAGATGCAATGTTAAAAAAAGACAGAAGCAAGAGTCAAGAGAACAAACCCAAGAAGTGTGAAAGAAGACTCAACATTCAAGAAAACAGATGCAAGATTCAAGAAAGAAGGCGCAAGATGCTAGCTGATACAGAGTCTTGAATCCTGAATTTCACAAATTTGGCAGTGAAAAAAGTTTAACTAAGCCGGTGAAAAAGGATGGACATTTGGAGTTTCACTCATACTATGTCTCAGAATCTGTATTCTTCATCAGCTCCGGTGCACCTCTGCCTTTTCCAAGGTGCTGACCCTAGAGGACATTAATATGCATCTTAGTGGAGAGTTTTGTTGCCACATAATGTACTGAAGCCTCCAGCTGGCTTTTGTAGTCTGCCAAGAATAGATTCTTCTGGGAAATGCTGCAACCGTGTCATTTTTTGCTATAAATAAGAAAGAAGCCTCAGCATGAAAGGTTAAAGACAAGAGGCCTCTCTTTCAGACAAGTGTTCTTAGATGTAAATTTACCGAGCATCATCGACCTGAATCTCTGAAATAATCAAGATCCCCCGTCTGGAGCGGGGAGCGTACAACAGGTTCCATTTGCCTGCTCCGGGATCAAGTGTTCAGCGCCGCTGATTGAGCCCGCCGCTGTTATATTAAAGACATCAACTTTTCTGTCACAGCAGAACCAATTTCATCGCCCTCCAAACTGGCTGCAGCGCCGCATTTAGCATGATTGACCATCATCCAATCAGACCCAGGGTTCTCAAACTACCGACCCCGCATACACAAATCAGCCGGCGCTGGGGAAGCGCTGTGATGGACTGCAGTTGCACTTTAATAATGCAGAAAAACACGCCGTTTTCTTTGGGGGAGCCAGGAGGGACACGGGAGTTCAAGACAAACAAAAGAATATTGGTTTTGATGCGAGGCCAGCAGGGCTGCAAGACGAAAACTTCCCAGTTATCTCCCTGCACGCTTATCTCTTTGAGAGTCCTCCAAGCTGCATCCTGCACACAGGAGTGCGTCATGTAATCATTGTGAAGCGAAGCGAGGGACCTGATTCCCTAACAGCCGTATGTAAGACGAAGAGTATGTATGGTGCACCAAAAAATAGAGAAGAATTGGAAATCCAATCACTCTGCATGCTGGGGTTGTGTTGGATCTGTGTGGGCTCCAGCAGCATCCAGGGAATTATGCAGCTCAGCTGGAGACGTGCAGGCCCCGGCACATAGATCAAAACCTCGCACAGTGCCAGAGAAATGCACAAAGTTTGATTTATTTATACACAGACTTTTTTTCTAAAGCGCTGACGTGAAGATAGAGCGCGGCACCGGCGGAACAGCTCACTCCATCCGTCTTGGAAACATGTGTGCTGTCATGCATGGACAGGGAAACCACACAGACACTCTTTTCCGCCACCCTCCCATTAAGAAATCAAGAGGGGATGTCTGAAAGGGAAACAATGCACAGGATTCTGCAAAGAGGTGAGAGGGAGTGTGCACTTTGTCTGGAGAGCCAGACACTAAACTAATAAATGCACAGATCCGTTCGATGGTGCGTGGTTAGGACACTCTCCTTTGCTCTTTGGTGCATTATGAAACGTTACCCAAGCACAGCAGTATGATAATATATTGCATAATGCACGCACGCCTGCAGCCCACACAGAGGATTACCTGCAGTGAGAGTTGTTGGACTGTGCCACTGAGCTGTTGGTGTGAGGTTAGGTAAGGTGGCCCTAGTGCGCCTAGCGATCAGCTGGGGTAGAGCCAGAGGCGGCGGCGGCGGGCAGCGGCTGTAGCGTGATGGGTGCTGGAACTAATGCGAAGGGAAAAGAGGCTCACGGTCCCGCAGTCCCCGACTTGACACATGGAGCACAGCACGCCGAGGAAGTGGTGAGACACACAAAGGCTCAGTGGGGCGAGGAAGCAAACATACATGGTAGGTGGTCTCAGACTGTGCGTGTGGGTGTGTTTTCACTTTGAGTGTCCACATCTGGTCAACAAGACCTGGGTCCAAACTTCTTGCACCGACTCATATTCCCACAGAGTTGTCTCATCCTGCTGCTCTCAACCAGTTTTCTGCAGATGCCAGTGATTCAACTCCAAGCAACACTTAGTAACAGTGGCAGAAGAGAACTGGCTCGATGTGGACTGCCATCTGCCTGGACCTGTTGGATCCACAGGCTGGATCTTGCAATTCCTTCCTTTCCTTGTAATAGTGTCTGTTTGCCGTTTGACGACTTCGATCCACCTCTCTGATCAGCAGGTATCTGGATCACCTCAGCTGGAGCCAATCAGCAGACAGAGGTTAGATAAGCAAGCTGAAGCAGTTCAGTCACAGAAAACTTTCCTGTGTCCACATTTTGGAAAAGTTAAGCTTTCTTTCTTTTTCCCAACGGTTTTCTTTAACCATGCCAAGTTTTGCTCAGTGTCTCTGCTTTGAGAGATCCAGTGGATGTCTGCAGGGAGTGTGACTTTCTCCATCATCTTTAAGAACTCACAGGGTCCTTCATCTTTGGATTTCTTCTGGCCGTGAGAAATGAAGCACAAATAGAAGTGTTAAAAACTGCATTTCCACAACAGGCCCAATCTATATACACAACCATCCTGAAATGCAGGTTTTCAAAGGCCTGTGAGTCAGAAAATTAGTTTGGATGTAATATCATCTACATCCAAACTAATTTTCTACCCTAACAAGTCTTCTGACTAATAGGGCTTCTGAATAAGAGACCTTCTGGGTAACAGGCCTCCTAGCTAATGAATAAGGTATCTGGCTGATAGGCTTTCTATTGAGCAGGCCCGATAATCAGCCTTCTAGGTTATTGGCCTCCTGACTAACGGGCCTTCTGACTTATGTGCCCACTAGCTAACAGGACTTCTGACCTATGAGCTATCTAACTAATGGGTCCACTGGCTAAGGGGCTTTCTGACTAACAAGGCCTCTGACTAGTAGGCTCACTGGCTGATGGGCCACCTGACTAAAGGCCTTCTGACTGATGGGTTTTCTTGTAGGTTATTGGTTTCCTGACTAACAGGCCTGCTGACTATTATGCCCACTGGCTAACAGGTCTTCTGGCTAATGGGCCTCCTGACCTTCATCCCTTTGACTAACAGACCTTTTGGCGAATAGGCCAACAGGCTTACGAGCGTTTTTTGCTAACAGGCCTACCACTTAATGGGTCTTCTGGCTAATGCAACCTTGGCCCACTAGCCTTCTAGCTAACAGGCCTCCTGATTCACCAGCTTTTTGGCTAACAAGCCTTTTGGCTAATGTGCCTTGTGACTGTCAAGCCCTCTGATTAGTAGGCTCACTAGCTGATGGGCCACCTGACCAAAAGGCCTTCTGACTGATGTGTCTCCTTGTAGGTTGTTAGCCCCCTGAATAACAGGCCCGCTGACTTTTATGCCCACTGGCTAACAGGCTTTCTGGCTAATGGACCTCCTGACCTTCATCCCTCTAACTAACAGGCCTCCTAACTAACACAGCTTCTGGCTAAAAGGACAACAGGCTAATGAGCCTTTTGGCTAACAGGCCTACCACTTAATGGGTCTTCTGGCTAATGGTACCCTTGACCCACTAGCCTTCTAGCTAACAGGCCTCCTGATTCACCGGCTTTTTGGCTAACCAGCCTTTTGTCTAAGGGGCCTTCTGACTGACAAGCCCTCTGACTAGTACGCTCACTGGCTAATGGGCCTCCTGGCTGATGGGCCTTCTGACTAACAGGCCTCCTAACTAACAGACCTTCTGGCTAATAAGCCTTTTGGAAAAGAGGCCTACCACTTAATGGGTTTTCAGGCTAATGTTACCCTTGACCCACTAGCCTTCTAGCTAACAGGCCTCCTGAGTCACCTGCTTTTTGGCCAACCAGTCTTTTGACTCATGGGCCTTCTGGCTAACTGGCTTTCTAGGAACAGGCGGCCCTGGTCTGAGCACCACATTTGAGAATGTGATCAACAATAGTGAAGACGAAGTCAAACAGAATGTGTGCTCTTCCACGTCCCTGACTTCCCTGTTCCTCTCTCCTCTGCCTCACTCGTTTTTCATCTCCGGGCGGTTTCTCTGAAAAACATCTGACCAGAGTCAATTTCAATCTCCAACCAAACATTCTGCCTGCTGACTTGTGTGTAATGATCTGTTGCCTCTGTGATTTATTTGATGGCCTGGGATTGACCCACACGGGAGTTTTCTCCTCTGTCTCCGAATCCCTTCTTTTCCTGTAGCGTCTGTTCGAGTGGGGAATAAAATTGCCATATGATGTTGTCATATAAGGGCATATTTGTCTGCCATTAGAGTAAACAAAAGGCAGCCGGAGGGAAAGTGGTTATTAAAGACATCTCAATCGAAAAAAAGGGAAAACAATACCCCCATAGGGGTTTCAGAGCTTTCCCAGGCTTAATTACAACTTGTAATGCATTATGTTAATGCAATGTGGCCTGTGTGCCATCCCCTGATTAAAAATCCTCCCACACTGCCTTTTGAACTGGTGCAGATGTGAAACAGCCACTCTTAAAACACTTCTTCACAGTGGAAATGTTGTAGAATATTTGCCCTGTGGCTTGATCAAACAGCTTGTGGAGAGTTATCAAAGTAAAAGCCCCTTCACTCAGACGGGAGGGGATTTTTCACGCGGAGGGGCCTCTTCAAACGGAAGATATAGAAATTGTGTGCAATGCATGAGGGGTGTGATCATCTCAAAGGAGGGTTAGTGGAGGGGAAATGAAAAGGCTTTCAGTTTGTTGCACTTAAAAGGTTTAGAATTATTTACATTTAAAGGAACGGACTCAGAGATCAAAGATAGCTGCCCACCATGGATGTGTTCATGAGCTTATTGCACATTTAGTCGTTTTGGTTCAAGAAACATGGGACTCAACAGTTTTCCAACATGCTCCTTAATCTAACATCCTAGAATCCAAAATCACTGCTTTCTCACTTTATAAACACCCCAGCGGTGATACACAAAACAAGATATAAATAATGTCTTCAAATATCCCTGCTCTCTGCTCAGCCTGGGAACTCAGCGTGAATTATTGATGATCTGACCTGTGCTAAGGCATGTGAAATCTTGATTGACATCTCTTAACAAGATTGTGGTTCGGCTAGCGCTCATTGCCACATCATCATCAGGTATTTCCTGCAGATTAGCCTGAAAGACTTCTCAAAGACACATGAGACTGTGAGGATTTACTGTTGTACTAACACTTACAGCCTTTGAAAGCTTTAGTGCTAGGGGTGAAGACAAGGTTGGAGAGCTGGCGTTGTTATATGGGCATTTCAACATATTCTGTTTGTTTTTTTGGCTAGATACTCCTCCTGCAAACTTTAATTGATTTTCACTGTTTTAATTTTAAAATGTTCAGCATGTTCAGGAGAATTGTACATGTTCTTTTCACATTTGTAACCCTGGTACTTTTTGAAAAATTCAGCGTTTTACAACATTTTTTGGCCCATTAAAATGAATGGATATGATGGAAACCCCACGGCTGAAGGTGTAATAAGGGCTTTCAAGGTTATAAACAGGACTGGTACAGTGAGGGTTACGGTTAGGGCCCAGCATTTCAACATTCAGCAACTGCTCTGAAAATAAATGTGGCCCCCTGATGTTGTATGTTTAAGGTGTGATGCTGCCAGTCCTGCTCGTATTTTCAGTTTTTTCTGTTAAATTTGAAAAATTTCCATCTATTTGGAGGCTGAGCATTGTAATATTGTAACTATAGTTGAAATATTGGGAAGCAGAATACCCCCTCTTTAAAGTATGATACCCCTCTTTAAGTTATGACATGAAAAATCTGTTTTCCTGGATTTTTATAAGAGTACTGTGGGAGCCTCTTCACCCCAGATGAAAACAGCTGGCAATACGTTTTTTACCCACCCTGCTAGGAAGGATCAAGGCGCTTTCAGGTGTTGAGAGGTGCAAATGCATTCACAACAGGACATTCTAAAAATGTGTGAATGCATCTGTCAGAGTCAGACATTTTCATCACCTCTCCAACATACCTCTCCATTGTCTGGAGTCCAGGTGGTGATCTTTTTACAAAGACGCTGTGTCCTTTCATGTCGTTGTTTCCTCCGACCTTCGCTTTAAAAATGCTTGTCGTTGCCTTTTGCTGTTGCTAGGTTTTTTGAAAGTCTGTTTTTGAGGGCTTAAGTTAACAGTGGAAAAAGTGTAAATGCACAAAACTGACAAGGCAAAAGATGTCAAGATGATAGCCTTTTAGAGTCAACGTCTCTTTGAGTGTTTTAATTCTTTTTTTCGTCACGGGGAAACGTCTCCCAGAGCTCACAGCTTTCTTCTCTTCCAAGTGGAGTAAATCATAGCCGGGGTAACTTGAGGTTCATGCTGACAAGATAAGTATATTTTTTACATGAAAGTCTTTTTTCTGTGCTAGTTCTTGCTGTAATTGAAATCCGCTCTGAAATTAAATTATTGGAAACTTCAGGTTCAAGACTGTGGAGTCTGCAGAACCAGACGGAGCCAATTATCAAATATAATCCAAGCTGTAATTTCTGTGTCCTTAAAGGTCCTCAAGAGGTGGGAGGGAAGAGATATGGGAGCAAGGTTTGTCGACTTCTCGCTGTAATCGAGATCTAAATGTGTACCTAAGGGTTAGTTTCTCATTTTCTGTCTCTATCAGCGCTGAGAGTCTTCCCAGGAGCGGGTCACAGATGGAGGCCCCCTCATTAACCTTTGTGACACTCATTACAATGTGTGGCTCCACGTGTCACCAGACGCTGAGGGGATTCCAGAGGGAAGTCTTTTTATACACAAGCAATTCTCTATGAGTCTCCAATTATCTGGTCTCCTCCTGATCCTGCAGAGTTAGTTAACCAAATTTCATCAACGTCCTTTGGTTTCGCTTTTTCTCCTTCCCGTGTGCAAACTTACACGAGCAGAAGATTTAACAAATGGTCTCAAATGTTACAGCTCATTGGGGCCGCACTGTTATCTATGTAACCCTGTGTTATCCTGTGTCCACATGCTGGAACATCCTCAGGCAAAGACCCTTAACCTTTGACTGCCCCTGGTGGTCAGTGAGTGAATAGGATTAGTAAAGGTGATGGTCTCTTCACACAGCAGCCTCCATCCTAAACATGAATTGACTGAACACAAGTGTCCTTTTCTTTAACTTCTTTTCTTTGCTCAAGGTTTTTTTTTTCTTTCTGGTACACAATACTGACTAATGAAGTAATACATCAAGTGAACTAAGTGTTAAGTTGTTCTGATAGAAGGTAAACTCTAGGCCTGGTTTATACAAGGACAACACGGCTATTGCATATGTGAAAATACACCACAGCATCATCTGCATAACAAATTAGCAAAAATAAGGGTCAAATGCTCTTTAAAAAAGTGCTCTGACTAAAGGGCATTCTAGCTAACAGGCCTTCTGACAAAGAAGCCTTCTGGCTAATTGTTCTCCCGACAAGTGGGCCTTCAGAATCAAGGGCCTTCTGACTGATGGGCCTCCTGACTCCTGAGCCTTTGGGCTACAAGGCCTTCTGACTAAGAAGCCTTCTGACAAATAGGCCTCCTGAAAAGTGAGCCTTCTGTGTCTAGGGCCTTCTGGTCAATGGGCCTTCTTACTTAAGGACTTTCTGATTCACAGGCTTCCTGACCAAAGGACCTTCTGACCAAAGGGCCTTCTGGCTAATGGGCCTCCAGCTGAAAAGGCGATCTGACTAATTGGCCTTTGGCCAGCAGGGTTTCTGAACAATATGCCTCCTGACTGACAAGCCTTCTTTCTTATGGGCCTTTATACTTACAGGCCATCTGATTCACAGGCCATCGGACTCACAGGCCTTCTGACTAATGGGTCTTCAAACCAATGGAACTTCTTACTAACTGACATCTTGACTAATGGGCCTCCTGACTAAGAGGACATCTGGCTAAGAAGCGTTCCAGCTTATTGTCCTCCTGACAAGCAGGCTTTCTGAATCAAGTGCCTTCTGGCTAATGGGCTTCCTGACTTAGGGGCTTCCTGATTCATGGGCCTCCTGACCAAAGGGCCTTATAGCTAATGGGCCTCCTGATGAATGGGCGTTCTGACTAATTGGCCTTTGGCCAGCAGGGTTTCTGAACAATTGGCCTCCTGACTCACAGGCCTTCTTTCCTATGGGCCTTTGGATTTACAGGTCGGCTGGCCAATAGGCCTCCTGACTTACAGGGTCTTCAAACCACTTCTTACCATTGGGCATCCTAACTAATGGGCCTCCAGACTAAGAACCCGTCTGACTAAAAACCTTTTGGCTTATTGTCCTCCAGACAAGTGGGCCTTTTGAATAAAGTGCCCTCTGGCTAATAGGCCTCTTGAGTAAGGGGCCTTCCGTCTCATGGGTCTCCTGACTAGTGGGCCCTTTGACTAATTGGACTTTGGCCAACAGGGTTTCTGATAAATTGGCCTTCTGACTCAAAGGCCTTCTTTGTCATGGGCCTTTGGACCTACAGGTCTGCTGGCTAATGGGCCACCTGACTCACAGGCCTTCTGACTGATGGGCCTCCTAACTAACATGCCTTCTAACTAAAGGGTTTTCAGACCAATGGAACTTCTCACCACTAGGTGTCCTGAATAATGGGCCTCCTGACTAGCGGGCCTTCTGGCTAATGGGCCTGCTGTGCAGAGCCAGTATCATCTCTGTGCACTGTGACTTTACTTTTTGTCAGTTTTGGTTGTTTTTTCTGTTTACAGTCCTACTGACCGCACTAAATAGAAAGCTCCACAGTGTTTAATTGTATATTTACAGACTTTAAAATATTGTTACATCTTCAGTTCATTAAAACACATTGAATGATTGCATCAATCCTGCATGTTGTCTTTGGAAAGAGCTCATATCACAGTTCTTGATGTTTTGTTTGTTTGTTTGTTGCACCTGTGATTCGATCTTGTTTTTTTTTTTTGTTTTTTTGTTTTTTACGTTTAACACATTCTCCGTCTATAATAGAGATGGCACCCCTGATGCTCTCTGTATAAAAAAGTACAATATTTGGAGCCAAAGTTCCTTTCCCTCCTCACCTCTCAGAGAAACACAGCTCCCTTTCCAGCCCTTATATATTTAGGTATGTGCGCAAACGTGTGTTTACAATCTGTATAGGGCCTCCAATCTCCCAGGGATATCAAAGCAAACAGAAATTGTGTTTCCCAGAAAGTTTCCAGCGAATACAATTTGCCGGGCGTACGGGGGGAGCTGTACTCTACAGTAAGTCTATCTCGGAGGAGCAGGTGTGTTCGGAGGCAACTGTTGTGATTGTCATCTATTATAGAGCAACCAAAAAGCCTAAAGTTTGCAGGCACTTTCCTGGAATAGAGGAAACTGTAAGTAGGAAGCACAATCACACACAAGGGGGTGACTCACATTTCTATGCACGTTCTAGTTTGGGTTTGCATTCATTTTTTACAGCACAATCTGTTGAGCTGTGTCTACAGGGTCCTATCTTTAAATAATTGATGTATTAGAAAATGGAGCATTTCTAGCACTGTAAATGTCCATAAATAAATCAGGATTATAAGCACACACCCATGTGTGTGTGTGTGTGTGTGTGTGTGTGTGTGTGTGTGTTTGCTCAGTACAACTCCCTATTAAAAGGCCCTCTTACAGGCTTTTCATGTTGTCATCACACTCCGCTCCTCGCCGCTGCCATTGATTTTTCCCCCATCCATCATCCATTACGCTTAAGTCTGCTGCGCTTACTTTTCAAAATGAAATCTTTTACAAATGAATGATTAGTGCAGTCGTAGTGAAAGACGCACAAAAGACGAGAGCGGAGGAGGATCAATACGATTGGATTAGTCCAGCTGAGCCCTAAAGTGTCATTACTTCATTTAAACATCTATACAGTACGAGTTTAACGGGCCAATTACTGCCACACACTCCGACTCATTCCAGTGTTTTCTTTCTCTCATTAAGCCATCCTCTTTGTTTCAACCTCACTTTAATCTGCTGCATTTTTTGAACGCATCAGATCGCTTTCAATTTGCAGAACCTCTTCCTGTACCCCATCCATCTTCATTCACATGCCCACATATGTGCTTCCTCCCATAAAGAGGTCAAAGGTGAAATGCATTTACGCTGACATCCCTCCAGCCGCCATGATGATGTATCACTCCAGAGGGATGTTGTCGAATTGTGATGTACGAGTGTGACCGGGTAACATGTTTGTTGTTCAAAACTGAAAGTCAGTGGTTTTTGAACTCAATCTCGCAGGACGTGGAGAAATAGAACATGCTGCACTGCTTGTGTTTGAAGAGCCATCTTCAGCTGGTCTTCACTGAAGCCATTCTTTCACCATAAAAGCGGGGAAAAAAACATACTGCTCTGACATTTCTCATGTGATGTGAATGCCCTCCCTGTGTCTTAACACGTCTTCCAGTTAACCAAATGAATGGAGTGTATGAAGGAGCAACACATGAGACTGGAGACAAAGACTGAAACTATGCAGGGTTTTTCTTTCTTTCTCTTGTTTGTTGTTGAGTTTCATTTCTTTAACATTTCCAGGTTCTCTCTGTTCTCTCTCTCTCTTTTTGGTTGACTCTATTCAAATTTTTATTTATTTATGTATTTATTTATACACATATTTTATTTATTCTATTTTATTTTGATTTTTTTTTTAAGTTTTATTTTGCTTAGCTGTCTCTAAACTATACAAGTTGTGATATTGTCTTTTTTTTTTTTTTTTTTGTTTTGTCTTGTTTTCAAATTGTCTTTATCGTTTCCAGGTTCTCTCTGTTCTGTTTTTTTTTTCTCTCTCTTTTTGGTTGCCTATTTTCAAATTTTATTTATCTATTTATACACAAATTTTATTTATTCTATTTTATTTTGATTTTTTTAATTTTAATTTTAAATTTTGGCTAGCTCTCTCTCAACTATACAGTTTGTGATATCGTATTCTTTTTTTTCTTTTTCTTTTCGGGTTACAGAGCTCTTATTTTAATTGTTGCCCTTTAACTATGATTTTATTTTTATTTGTCTTATTTTATTTATTTACTTTTTTTTTTTTTTTTTTCTTATGTGGTATTTCATACTTTTCGTTGTTGTCACATCCTCATTTTTCTGTTAAATTCTCTTTTTGGTAGGCGAGTTCTTTCTCATTTTATCATTATTTTTATTTTTTGTCGCCACTTTCAGAATAGCTACTAAGATCTCTTTTGATTTTTTTTAATTTGCACTTCTTTTTTAGGTGCCATTTTTTTTATGTTACATATTTTGTATGTTGCTGTTGTGTTCTCTTTTTGTTAGAGAGCTCTCTTTTTTGTTGTTCATTGCCTAATTCTTTTTATTTATTTTTTGTGTTTCTTTTTATTTATTTTGTTTTTGAGTTCTCTTTTTTGATGTTGTGTTGTGTACTGGTTTACATGTTGTGACACTTGTTTTATTGTTTTCATATTCTCTTTTTTGCTGTCCTGTTTTGCACTTTAGGGCCTCCGTATAGAACTGACTGCAACAGCTCAGTTTTTGTTTCCCTGTGCCTTTAAACTCTGTTGACCTAATTTGTTATTGAAGTATTCTAACATGAAGCATGTTGGCTGCCAGAGACACTTGGAAATTTGTAGTAAACATGAAAAAGAAACAGAAAAATGAGCCTAGTTCTTTGTGCAAATAATACATTTCTCAACAACAACATCTAACAGAAAGTCCTCTTGCTGTTGTTGTGTTGTTGTTGCAAACTGCACTGGACGGATGAAACTGGAAGCTCTCGCGCTGCCCACATTAGGTCATCACAGGGTGACACACAAACAAAGACGCCTGCAGTGTGACTGTCTCACAGATCAGAGCAGCATAAGGCAATACCATGCAATCACAAGACGGGGAAAAAAAAAAAAAAAAAAAGAGGCCAGAGCAAAGGCATTGAGACAACAAACACAACAAAGACATGATGAAAAGACGAGGAGTGCACAGCGTGCTGTTAGATTACAGGAGTCTCGTGTCCAACGACACCTGAGGTTAGCGCCAATGCTTCCTGCTGATTGACACCTCACCTGTAACACGCTGGCTGGATGGCTCAAGGTGAACGCTTGTCCCATTGATTTCCATCCAAGGAGGCCGTGCGCTGATCAAACACGTGGAAAGTCGATAATTTGACAGGTGTCAAACGCAGCTTTTCGTCTGCATCCCTCCTTTCTTACTCCAGCATTCCTCCAGCACCAGGACTCCAGTGCCCCTGAGTATTAATTATTTGTATTGCCTTCCTTCTGATCTACACTCTCCTGTTAGGATTTGCATGGATGGTGCAAGGCTGGCATGTCTAATCCTTCTCCTCAGAGAATTCAGCATCTTTATCTAATAAGGCACATGAAGAAAAAGTTTCACAGAAAGTCCTGCGACTTATTAGTTGTCTCCACTTGGTGAGAGATGAAGGCGTTTGCAGTCGCGGTGAGAAAACACAGAATCGGATTTCGGAGCATTTTTTTAAAATCCTGTTTCTAACTTTTTGAATTTGGCAGTGGATCAGTCGCAGAGAACAAAAAGATTCACTGATGAAGCTCCATTATTCACACACTCAGGGACACTTTGCAGGCCTTAAAGTGAGACATGAAAACCCGCCCTACAGTGATGCCTCAATTAGACACTGATATGAAATTAAATTACCATTATTGAAATCCCAAGGTCACTGTGGCTTTTGGCGGAGGGATTAAAGACCTACTTTATCTGTGAATCTCTCAGTTCTCTCACTTGAAGCTTAACCGACAAGACGTGCACTGAGACAAATTATGGCTCTTACTTGGATAAAAGGTGTTAAAGTGCTTTCAGATGAATTGTGGGAAGAAATAATGAGGAATTTTGAGTGACAGCGAGATCCAAAAGTGGCCTATAGAACGCCATTGCTTAGCAGCTCATGCCAATCCTTCAGTGGCTTTCAATCACTCATTGAGTCATGGGAAACGCTCAGTGACTTGTGGCAATCCCAAAGTGACTCATAGCCACAACTTAGCAACTTGTTTCATTTGCTTACTGACTCAAAGCAGTTCTTCAACGACTCAAGCCAATCGTTAAGTGACTTGTGCAATTTCTTAGGGACTTGTAGACATCCCTCAGTGACTTGTGCCAATCCCTTAGTGACTCGTGGCAATGTGCCATTTCCTCAGTGACTTGTGGCATTCCTTAGACAACTCATGTCATTTGCTCATTGACTCGTGGCAGTTCTAAAATCACTAATGGCAAACCTTCAGCACTCATGGGAATTGCTCTATGACTTGTAGACATCCCTCAGTGACTTGTGCCAATCCCTTAGTGACTCATGGTTATCCCTCAGCAACTAGTGCCTATTGCTAGGTGACTTGTGCCAAATCCCTGTTTGACTTCTGCCATTTCCACAGTGGCTTGTAGCATTCCTTCAGGAACTAGTGTTATTTGCCCATTGACTTGTGGCAATCCTTCAGCACTTATGGAAATTGCTCAGTGATTTGTGCTAATCCCTCAGTGACTAGTGCCATCCCTCAGTGACTTGTGGCAATCCCTCAGTGGATTGTGGTAATCACTCAATGATGAGTGCCAATTGCTCATTGACTTGTGGCAGTTCTACAATGACTCATGGCAAACCTTCAGGACTCATGGGAATTGCTCTGTGACTTTTAGACATCCCTCAGTGACCTGTGCCTGTCCCTTGGTGACTCATGTTAATCCCCCGGCTACTCGTGCCAAATGTTAGGTGACTTGTGCCAAATCCCTGTATGACTTGTGCCATTTCCTCACAGACTTGTAGCTATCCTTCAGGAACTAGTGCCATTCCTCAGTGACTTGTGGCAATCACTCGGCTACTCGAAGCAATCCCTCAGTGACTTGTGGCAAAGGGCCATTAACCCCCTGACTTGTGGCATTCCCTTAGCAACTCATGTAATTTGCTCATTGACTCATGGCAGTTCTACACTGACTCATGGCAAACCTTCAGCACTCATGGGAATTGCTTTGTGACGTGTAGATATTCCTTCAGTGACTTGTGCCAATCTCCTAGTGACTAGTGGCAATCCCCCAGCTAATGTCAATTGCTAGGTGACTTGTGCCAAATCCCTGTATGACTTCTGCCATTTCTACAGTGACTTGTAGCATTCCTTCAGGACCTAGTGTCATTTGCCCATTGACTTGTGGAAATCCTTCAGCACTTCTGAAAATTTTTCAGTAATTGGTGCCAATCCCTCAGTGACTTGTGCCAGTCCCTTAGTGATCCATTGTAATCCCTCAGCTACTCATGCCAATTGCTTGGTGACTTGTGCCAAATCCCTGTATGACTTCTGCCATTTCCACAGTGACTTGTAGCATTCTTTCAGGACCTAATGCCATTTGCCCATTGGCTTGTGGCAATCCTTCGGCACTTATAGAAATTGCTCAGTAATTTGTGCCAATCCCTCAGTGACTGGTGCCATTCCTCAGTGACTTGTGGCAATGACTTGGCTACTTGTGGCAATCCTTCAGTGACCTGTGGCAATCACTCGGCAACTAGTGCAAATTGCTAAGTGACCTGAGCATACCCTTCAATGACTTATGGGAATTCCTCAGTGATGTGTGGCATACCTTCAGATGCTCATGTCTTTTGTGTATTGACTCTTGGAAACCCTGTAGTGACTCGTGGCAATTACTTAACCACTTTGTAAATCACTTAGTGACTTATGCCAATCTCCTAGCGACTTGTTGCAAATACTTAGCAACTCGAGGCAATACTTCAGTGGCTTGTGGGAATCCCTTAGGGACTTGTACCATTATTTTTGAATTGTGCCAACCTCTCAGTGACTCATGGTAATTTCCAAGTAACTCATGGCAACCCTTCAGTGACTTGTGGCAATCACTCATGGACGTATGGCAATCGCTAAGTGGCATGTGTCACCTAGAGATCGCCACGAGTCACTGACCTATTGCCATGAGCCATGAAGTATCTATGGCATACTATCAGCTACTGTTGGATCTGGGCCCTTCTGGAGTTTTCCTTGAGTAGCAGTAAGAAAAGGAGTTTAATAAATAAAACTCTGTTTTATTTTTAAAGTGCTTTATAACAGCAGAAGCAATCACAGGCAGCTTTTCATGCAGAGTAGGTCTAGACTGTTGTTTTTTTTTATTAGAAAGCCCCAGCAGCAGTGTATAATCAAATCACAGATCAATACGTGTCTGGGTTCGGTCGTGTGTGTCTGTGTCCTCCTGCTGTGTTTGCTATCAGTGGCTTGAAGAACAGGCTGGGCGCGGCATGCAGAAACACAGAGAAAGACCGCATTCATCCTGCTACAATGTCACCGCGGTGCTTAAGCTGTTCCAATCACAACATTTACTCCCACTTGTTCGTTGTGATTAATTGAAGTAAATTTACTTTGCATTCATTACCGCGTCGACATGTGGTGGGCTCTCCGTTTATCTGAGTGGATGTTTACATCCTTAAATTCCCTTTAATCCCATCTTTGAAGGTTCTCTTCAGACTTTTATTTTATGAGATCAAATTAGCACTCCTTACAATTCTACAGGATCCTCTGGTAGCTTAACGTTAGCTGGAAAAACTCGCCCCCAGATGTGTCTCCTTGCTGGGAATCAAACCCCAGCAGGGCCCACTCAGTGTTTTCTCCCCCACTCTTTTGGACTGTCTCAATTAGGAAGACTACAGCGTCTCCCCAGGCAGAGCAGCTAATGAGAAAGTTCTCTTAATCTTTGCTTTAGTCTTCCTCTTCCACTGAATAGTTGGAAGAAACAACAAAGAAAAAATGAATTTTTCAATTAAATTCCTTCAATAATTCAAAAGAAGCTTTGTCTCAGCAGATGAACCTGGTTGGCTGGGGATCAAATCCCAGCTGAATATCCCCACAGCTCCCAGTCCCTCTGATTCTGTCTCCTCTCCGTGAGGGAAAGTGGGCGTTGTTGAATAAAGCTAAATGGAGCATATCTCTCATCAGCAGCGCTGGTCTCTTGGTGGCTCTCAGTCTCCACTATGGGGGGTTTTAATTGAATCCAACCAAACGCTTCTCAGGGGGGATGCAAAATGAATCCAAGCCGAGGCTGGAAAAAATTATGAATGCAGGAATAATTGTCGCTATCTGTGCTTCTGTGTCTTGAATGGATAAAATGTGAGCCACTGTGCTCATGAAGCTCCATGGTGAGGATCAAAATAGACGTGACTTCAGAGAAATTTAAGAACTGTGTTAGAAAAGAAAAAAGCTGTGTGCTTTTCATTCAGGACCACGGACAGTGACACAACCTCTTTATCTACTTTAAGCAGCTGCAACTCTGAAAACCTCTATCAATCCATGGTCTATTCCAAGAACCTCTTAAATCAGAGTGACACTTGACCCCTCTTGTTTTTCATTAACACCGACAGTTACATAAAAGGTTTTATTAAGTACCATGGATAATTCCAGGAACCTCTTCATTCAGAACCACGGACAGTGACACATGACTGTCCTTTCTGTAAAGTGACAGTGACACAGGACATTTGGGTTGAAGTCTACACGCTAACCAACAGTGACACACTACATGTTCAGTACCACGGACAGTGACAAACAACTCTGTCTCTAGTATGAGAAAAGCTACCAACTCACAACTCTTCATTCAGGACCATGGAGAGTTCATGTTAAGGATCTCTTTTGCGTCGCTGTACATTTGCAAAATGAAAGGCTATGTGGAACTGTCCGTGGTGCAGAATAAAGAGGACTCTGCTACACAAAGGGGTTTTCTGTCTGTCTTAAGAGATCTGTGCTCTCTCTGTGGAACTGAAGCAGGTCTTGTGGAAGGGTCTGCAACCTGCCGCTCTGGAGCTTCATGCCGTTCTTTGTCTCCCCTCCAGTTGCTCCTTGGAGCTTTCAAAAAATATTACAGAAATACAAGATTCTATAAAGTGTCAATGTCTTTAATTATAAATACCCTCTGTAAGAAAAACAGTAATTCTTTAGCATCTTGTTGAGTTAAATATACATCACCTCTTGCTATAGGTTTGTTTTAGATTTTTGCAAATTTTTTGAAATATTGTTAACATTAACAACATATTTTTTAACATCATTTTTTTTTACTTTTTTCAAATTAAGAAAAAAAAATACAATTTTTTGTGATTTTTGCAAAAAAAAAAAAAACAATAATTTAAGAATTTTTTTGCAAAGTATTTAAGCTCCAATTTTTGAAAAGAAAATGGCATTTCTTTTAAGAAAATTAAAAAAAAAAAAATTGGGGGCAATTTTTTTGAAATTCATTTTATTTGAATCTATTCAAATATTATTGTTTTTGCAAATTTATGAAATGTATGACAAAACTTCTTTCAAATTTTTAAAAAGAAAGAATAGAAAAGAAAATTTGAAATGTATTAAACAAACAAAGAAACAAACAAACAAAAAACATAACCAAGACATCACATGTACAGTTTTTTAAACACAAAAACTTGTTTTGATTATAATTCACAAGTATTTTACTCCAAATAGAATTTTATACACTTTTTTTGTGAAATTTAAGTACAGTTATTGGTTCTGAAATGGCTTCATTTTTTGTGTCCCGAGGCAAGATGTCTCTTATGAAAGTAAATGTTTAAATTTGAACCTATTCAAATATCATAATCTCTGCAAATTTATGAAATGTATGATATTAGTTCTCTTTATTTTATAAAAAGAAAGAAAAAAAAAAGAAATTTGAAATTTATTAAACAGAAAAAACAAACAAATAAAAAAAAAAACCATAAACAACACATCACATGTACAGTTTTTTTTTTTAAACACGAAAACTTCTTTAGATTATAATTCACAAGTATTTTGCTACTAATATAATTTTATGCACTTTTTATTGTGAAATTTAAGTACAGTTATTGGTTCTGAATTGACTTTTTTTGTGTGTCCTGAGGCAAAATGTCTCTAATGAAAGTAAATGTTGCAGACCCCTGGACTAGTTATGTTGTCCCTGGTACTGAAGAGTCACAGGACACTGTCCATGGAACTAAACCTGTAGTGTTTCACTCCAAGCCTTTTTCCATCATCATTTTTCTTTTCGTGTTTCTTTTTTTCTGAATGTAAGAGGAAAAAACAACAACAATTGCATCTTCCTGTTTAACTGTCATGTTTGTTTACACCAAAGTTACATTTTATTACACAAGGTTTGACATATGGAACGTGAAGAAGCTGATTCTCTGCTGAAGAACAGTTAGTGTGTGGTTTGCTCCGGAGTGTACACCACACACTATAAGATCAGAAAAGAGGGATCTGTCTTTTGTTATCGTCAAATGTGTGGAGGTTTGAAGAATCCTTTAATGTGTGCCAGCCTTCATCTGAAGCAAAAAAGCTGTGAGCTTCTGTTTGTTTCCACACTGGGAAATCAGGTGTCTCTGTCCATGGTTCTGAATGAAGAGGGTTTTAGAGTCATGGTAACTTCTGAAGAGTTCTGCATCACTGTCCATAGTAATAAACATACACATTATATGTTTAAAAAAAAAAAAAATACATTGCCTCACTGGAGAGCCCACCTGCAAAGTTTTGTGCTGCTGTCCATGGTGCTGAGCAGAATCGTTTGGCCCCTACTCAAAGTTTGAGTCTGCAGGTTTCCTTAAAAACTTAAATAAATAAATAAAATGAATAAAAAATCAACTTTTACAGGAATTATCCTGCTTAGTCGTCTCTATTTGGCTTTTATACATGTGTGTCAGTGTCTGTGTCTGCCTCAACACCCTCCTCTGTTGTTGATGTTTTGGTTGTATCGGGACATTTCTCTCTCCCACGTAGAAACACAATGCTACAGGTCGGAGGCAGTGGGTGTGTGCTGACGCTGGTGCTCATAATGCTGAGTTCAATTATCTTACATTAATATATGAGAATATTTTTTTATTTATTCTATATGTTTTTCATGAATTTCCATGTTTAAATAAATAATCAAATAAATAAATCTTGTTATTTTTCTGTTTAGGACTCGTCCCCCAAACAGCTCTTAATAACGGAAGTAGCTTGAAGTAGGTCGTCAAATCCAGACCTCAGAATCTCTGTATTTATGCTTGTAATCTGGTATTCAGCAGCATATGCCAGAATATATTTTGAGAATAACCTTTCCACTCGATTATACCGACATATTCATTTATTCTGCCAATTATTGTGATGTAGCCACTGGCGCTGTCTGGAATGTCAATATTTCACTCTTACCTTGGAACTTGTCCTTAACCCTGTTCATTAAATATCTATATCACGAGGACGACGCGGCCATCCAAGGGCGTTTTGAAGAGTACAGGAAGTGGAGCTGGAGTTTGAGAGCGTGCAGAGCGTTCAAACAGACGCAACATGCAGTGGACATGCAGGGGACATGTGTGTTTCGTTCCCTCAATCGACCCTTTCAGTTTTGCTCATACTGCGGCATAATTTGATATTTTATTGGTCGCTTCTTTTGTGGAACTACAGCTGCAGGTGCTTTTATTTTACCGTATTTACTTTCCCTCTTTTGTGAGAAACCACTCAGGAGCTCTTTTGTGTGCTATTCTCTGCTTTTGAAGCGGGAGCTGCTCCCCTGTATTCTTCTTATTATTTCTTTTTCACCTTTTCTTTCATGGCCCACTCATGTGAAAATAAACCCAAAGAAAAACACTCTCTCGCTTACTCCGGTAAAGAAGCACACTGAGAGTTGTCCTATTTATGCGGTGATGCAGTAAAACAGAAATCTATCTTAATTTAATCCTCTAATACAAGAGGAGAACATCAAAGCATCCTCGTTTTGGCTCTTCCTCAGCTCGTTCTACAGCAAAGGAATCAACTACACACTTCACATATATGAGATATGAGATAAACGGTGAACAGAAAAGCATTCAGCTGCCTAACTATCTGCATCCCCGCATGGAACCTGGAAGACTTGCCACAACACAGCAAGCCTGAATTAGTTTTGCTAGACTGAGTGCACAATGAAATGAGGATTAAAAATCTTGGAAATCAGCCCAGAAACCGTTCAAACAGGGGGCAACCTGCTTTTCTGCAGCCTCGGTGAAGGATCTCAGAAGAAGCTGAAGGTTTCCTTACCCCTACCTTTCAGGAAATTTAACACAATGAGCTCTGATTGAGATTAACCACGTCAGTAACACAGCTCTCTAAGTCAAAAACCTCCTAAGAGCCGATGATTAGCGCTCCATTACAGCTTTCAGGCTCTAAACTGGTCACATAAACGTCACGTTGAGAGGGCGCGTAAACCTGTCCCTGTGATCCACAGTTTGCTCATACATGTGCTGGAACGGGCATGTCGTAAAACAAGCCGCTCCGGTTGGCACTGGCAGGGCAGGAGCTGCCTCTTCACTCGCAGGTCTTTTATTGCAATTTGGTATTTATGATCGGCCTGACTTGTTAAGAGCCTATTGATCGAGCCGAGTGGCGGTTGTTGTTTGATGAGAACAAAGGTCTAATTGAATGTTCATACACCGTGGATCCATTTAGGCCTGCTGCATATTTCGCTCACAGTCATGTGGGTGAATGAACAAATAATGGCTATGATAGAGCGCCCGAGCAAAGTGAGGGGTTTTATTATAAATCCATAACAGATTTGATCTCCTGTAAATTAGGTTTTTGGCTGCTCCAATCAAAAAAAGTCAACCGTTGGTTGTTCTATTTATACTACGGACAACCATTCCTGGCATCATCTTGCTTAGGGTAACGCGTAAATCATGTAAAAATACTACGGGAGCACCAGAGCAACAGAATAAAGCAAAAACAAAACAAAACAAACAAACAAACAAACAAAAAAATATATATATATACACCTTAAAGAGACCAGAGATTTAAAGAGACAGTAGCTAAAATGAAGGGTTTGAGACATAGGCTGAAATAAGGGTTTTGTAAAATAACTGTGTGTGGAAAATATTTTTAAGAAAATGCTTCAAATCATGTAGAGACACTACAAGGCACCTGAGGGACAGTACAAAGAAAAAAACAAAATAAAAAAACAAAAAACAAAAACAAAACAAAAACACATACCCCTCTTTAAGTTTTACATGTTGTCATCACAGTAAACAACCTGATAGAATTTTCTTACTAACTAAATTATTTTGATGTGTGGCATACCTTTCTATTATAATAGTAATAGGTCAAAGTGAAGGAAGTCTAGTGCTAATCAGGGCTAACCAATAAAAGGGGAACAGGGGGCCTTAAAGAGACAGTATCTAAAATGAAGTATCTGAGACAGTAGCTAAGATAAAGTGTTTGTCAAACAGTGGTATGTGAAAAAAAAAAAAAAATACAAAAAAGAAGAAGCTGAAAAATCATATAAGGACTCTATGAAGGCACCTAAAGAAGGCATGAAGGAAATTTAAAAAGAAAAAAAAAAAAAAGAAAAAGAAAAACGAGAAACCCCTCTTTAAGTTTACATGTCGTCATCACAGTAAACAACCTGATAGAATATTCTTACTAACTAAATTATTTTGGTATGTGGCATACCTTTCTATTATAATAGTATTAGGTCAGAGTGAAGGAAGTCCAGTGCTAATCAAGGCTAACCAATAAAAGGAGAACAGGGGGCCTTAAAGAGACAGTATCTAAAATGAAGTGTCTGAGACAGTATCTAAAATAAGGGTTTTGTCAAAAAGTAGTGTGTGAAAAAAAGTTACAAAGAAGAAGAAGAAGCTTGAAATCATATAAAGACCTAAGGGAAGGCACAAAGCCAAATTACAAAAAAAAAAAAAAAAAAGAAAGAAAGAAAAAGAATAAAGTAACCCCTCTATAAGTTTTACGTGTTGTCATCACAGTTAACAACATAATAGCATTTTTTCTAACTTGCCCGTTGATTATTTTGGGATGTGGCACAATAGTAAAAGGTTCAAGGGGAAGAAGTCCAGTATTAATCAGGGCTGGCCAATCAGAAGGGAACAGGGGGCCTTAAAGAGACAGTAGTTAAAATGAAGTGTTTCACACAGAGACTGGGTTTTCTTACAAAAGCTTTAATCATGAAAAGACATAATGGGAGCATCTAAAGGACAGAATAAAGCAAAAAAAAAAAAAAAAGAAAAAAAGAAAAAGACAAAAACATACCCCCTCTTTAAGTTATCATCTTCCCAACTTCTATCTTGATCACTTTGCTATTTGACTAAATATGTCAAGCAGGATGATGCCCAGTTATATTTAGGGTGGGCCAATCAGAGTAAAGGGGGTTTGTAGAGTAGGGGGAGGGAGCTTAAAGAGACAGCAGCTTACACAAACAGAGGCAGTATCAGACAGAAGACGACAAAAAGGTTTTCTGAAATGCTTGACTGAGGTATTTTTGTTGCACTGTAAATCATGTACTGATACTACGGGGCACCAGAGGGACATTTTTAATACAAATTGAAGTCTTCCTCCAAATGTATCTGCAAACAATCTGTGTCAAAACAAAACACACTCAAAAGCTAAAACATTTTGTGATGCTGATTCATTGTCTAGCTGGATGTGGCTCCTGCCCACACTGCCAAAAGAATCAAAAGTGTAACATTTTGAAACAGTTAAACTTTAAATGTAATTTTCTTATTAGCTGAGATCCTCCTGATGCAACAACACAGTAAGTGTTATCAGAGGAGCAGCCAGCTGGGTTTAACTGCTTCTGGAGACTCACTTTAAAGAAACTGCAACCTTTGATGAATCCCATCCTCTCAGCTGTTTTCAAAGCAACCAAAGCTAGAATCCCAATTGATGTCCTCATATGTGAAGATTTCACTTCCATCCGATTGTTACCTGCCTGCTTTGTTGTTGTTTTGTTCTCTCTCTGTGAAGCAAGACCACCTGTGTGTTATCAGCTTGTTAGACTCCTGCTGAGAGCTCGTCTGATGAGGATCATCATCAGGAGGTTATCTGAGTCGAGGCAGGATGCTGCTGGTGAGTACTGTTCAGCCTGTAAGTTTTTCTCTTTTAAGATGCTGTGCCAAAAAGTTCTGTTTTATCTGTTTCAATTTTTCCAATCAGTGAGACTAACCCCATTGTGTCTTGAGTCTCGAGGTAGATCTATGTATCGTCTGCATAACAGTTGAACATGATGTTGAGAAACATTGCGTTTCTTCCAAATGAGGGCATGTAGAAACTAATAATAGGGGGACCTATGATTGAACCCTGGGGAACGCCACTTGAAATATTTAGTTAGAATGAATGTGAAGCAGAGCTGGCCTAAGCCTCAATTGGGTCCTGAGCAAAATTCGATTTGGTGACCACTGTTTGTATTTATAGCATTACACAAATACAAACAGGTTAGCATGAGTATTCTGGCAATTAAAGATAATTTCCTGTCCTTTTTAACTGAAAAGTTAATTTGATATTATAGGCTGCACAAATCTCTGTGACAAACATTCAGCAGCAGCACTCTATTGACATAAAGTTGTGTTTTTGGATAATAATATATTGTTGATCAGGGCGCTGATAGCCTAGCATTCTAGGTCGTACCCCACGACCTAGGCCTGGGTACCACCTTGCTTTATTTGCTGTCCTATCCTATCTCGATAAAGGAATGCCCCCCTTGCTTACTGCTCTTGGGGGCCTCCTAGTGTCATCAGGGCCTAAACTGGCACTTAGTTCCCTAATGCCTTGGGACGGCTTTGATATGTAGTGAACCTTAACTCAGGTGGACTTGAGGGCAGCATCAGGAAATGAAGCTAGAGGGTTCTTACAACTTCAGGCTTGTAGTACTAGACTCAGCGTAGCTACAAGGAATACATGTTTCCCTCTACCTTTCATCTTGCACCACCAGCGGTTCATCAAATATCAAACTTTGATCTTCTACTTAGAGGTAAATCTGTGATCATCTGCATAGCAGTTGAATCAGACGTTGAAAGATGTAGTGATTTTTCCAAATGAGAGCGTGTAGAGACTGAAAAGAAGGGGATCTAAGATTGAACCCTGGGGAACGCCACATGTAATAATCACCTTGAATGAATGTGGAGCAAAATTTACCTCAGGCTAACTTGAGGACAACATCAGGAAAGGTCCAGTTTCTCAAATATCAAAGCAGTAAACCCTTTCCTCGCTTTGAAAATTAAAGCTACTGCTACTCATTAGAGGCTAACTGTACAATCCTGTCATCAGAGGGAAAGAAAAGGTGCTTTCAACAAAGCCTGACTGAAGAGCTCTGATCACTACCAGGGGCCCAGATCTGTCACAACACTCAAACAAAGGCTCTCATCTTTGGAGGAGGGGGAGAAGTGGACCTGGCCAATGTGAAACAACACAGGGATCCACAAACAGGAAGCGTGACGCAAAAGTGGAGCTGCATTGAGAGCACCTCATCTAAACAAGAGTGTCATCCAGTGTCTATTTCAGCACATATCCCACAGCTGTAATAGTCTGAGGAAAGCATCACACCTGAGGACATGCAGCGCCGTCGTCAAGGCAACAAGGAGAGCCCGGGACAAGTCCAAGGCTGAGAGCGGGGAGTAAAAAGTGGGATGAAACCTTCAAAGCAGAGAGAAGCACGGATTTTAAAAGGCGATTTTAAATGAGATTTGGCACTTTGCTGTGAAGGAGTCTAACAAAAATGTTCGGGATAAAAAGAGAGGGATGATTAAAACATGAAAGAGCTCTCTAACACTCACCCAGCAGGGCTTGTGAGTATTGTTTGTTCAGAATACAGTGTTCTTTTATTTACATGACTCATATATTGTTTTACAAACATGGATGACAAGACAGCTCTCCAAAAATGAAACTAAAACACTTAAAACTGAAGAATCTACTGACTGGCTTGAGTCACTTTGGCTAGATAGGCCTTGAACACCAAGGTTTGGCGATAGCTCCAGTTCCAATAGCCCTCCTGGGGGCTGGCCAATAAGGGAGAAGGGGGGCAGGGGGGTTGTAGAGCAGGAAGCTTTAAAGGGAGGCTGCAATGAGGGTTTACTTAAAAAAAAAAAAAAAAAAAAAAAAACAGTGTGAGAAAAGTCAGGATATTTTTAAACTATGACTCATGTACAGCTACTTCAGGGTACCACAGGGACAGGATAAAGACAAATTAAATGAAAAGCACATACCCCTCTTTAAGTTTTTCACATTGTCATCAAGCTTCAAACAAAGTGTTAGCATCTTGCTCACTTTGATCTTGATTATTTTGGAATGTGACATGATAGTAATAAGTTGAGCTGGAGGTGGTTTAGTATTAGGTCTGGCCGTTTAGATGAGACCAGGGGTCCTAAAAGAGACAGTAGCTAAAATAAAGCATTAAAAAAATATTCAATAACATTTTTCTATAACACCGGTGAGAGAAAAAAAAAAAAAAAAAAAGGATTAGTTTTTTAGATAAAAGCACATATATTCACAAAAGGGGCCCCAGAGGTACAAAATATAGACTTAGAAAAATAGTACGATACTCCCTCTTTAAGTTTTTACACATGTCGTCACACTTCAAACAACACATTTGCATCTTCCTAACTTTAATGTTGATTATTTTTGTATTGGTCAAGTGAGGGGATGGCAGGCCAAACAGAGAGGAATGGGGGAGCCCTTAAAGAGACAGTAGCTAATGCAAAGCTTTTCAAGTAGAGGCTGGAAAGTGGGTTTTCTTAAATACCAGTGAGAGACAATTATATGGTTTTTAAGCTGTTAATCATGTAAAGCGACAAAAGTGGCACCAGAGAGATGAAACTGAGATAAAAAATGAAATTTAAACTGAAAATAAAAATGTACATACCCCCTCTTTAAGTTTTACATACTGTCATAGGCTTCATTCAACCTGTTAGGATTTTGCTTACATTGATTGTTTTAGTACATGACTTAATATAAATAGGTCAAGCAGGGGGATGTTCAGTAAGAATTAGAGCTGGCTAATCAGAGGGAATGTGGTTTGTGGAGCAGGGGGCCCTTAAAGAGACAGTAGCTAAAACAGAGTTTTTCAAATGGAGCCTGAAATAAAGGTTTTCTGAAACATCAGTGAGAGAAAAATAGAGATTTTTTTGGAGCTGAACATCAGATAACGCTCCTATGGGTGCACCAGAGGGACATTTTAAAACTGTGAATAAGTACAATACCTCTTCTTTAACTTGTACAAAAAAAGAAGCATGCTTTTGAAATACATCTCATTTCTTCTCATCTTAAAACCCGTGACTTTCTTCCTCCAAATATATCTGCAAACAATCCATCTCAAAGCAAAACGCACTCAAAAGCTGCAGCCCTGAGGTCATCTATTCATAATTTATACATCGACATTAGAAGCGCCATCACTCCTATGTATCCCTTCAGACAACGATTGGTGCTGCGAGGCTGTCAGCATCATCAAACCCTCAGACAGAAAACAAATATCACGTTGGACAGGATCTTGTCAGGGATCACAGTTCGCCTCTCCGAAGCTTTGAGCTCCGCAGAGGGGAGAGAAATGCTTGTAAAGCAGTTCTGGTTTGACTTGAGGGTCGCGGCGAACACATGTAGGAGGACGTTTTTGAATCTTTTAAATCTGAGCCCTGTGATTTTTTTTTTTTCCCACTCTTCTGTTTTTATCAGACACTGCTAGAGAACAAAGTTGCACTCCTTTTGATAAGATTCCCTGCCAATTATCCTGAGATCAAGGCAGCGCACTGGCCCACAGTGGAAAAATGATGCATTAATCAGACACTGTGAAAAACTCATCACTCTGTCCTTACTCTTCAGGGGGTTCAGTTTGTGCACTGTGACTCTGTGAGGTAACCATCAGAGCAGACTCAGGTGTGGTCAAATAGACAAACTGACACCTCATACTCAAGAGATTCTTTGGATGAATCATCAGTTACCATGAGCGCTGAATCAGGTCACATCCCCGGATCTCTTGAGAAGGCCACTCAGGCTTTAAATCTAGCTTTAATGTTGCCTGGTGTATGGCTAGACTAACATAAAGTCCTAATGAGGAAAAAAAAAAAAAAACAGGAAGGAAATAAAAAATCTGTTGCTTTTTGATGAGGTCTTATTTCAGCTGTACAAGATGTAACATGCTAAATGATCTCAGAAGTTCTGGAACCCATAAAACTCAGTTTCATATAAATACCCAACATATATAAATGCAAATGATGGTGTCAGAAGTTAGCAAATATATACTTAAGCAAGGCCATTTGGCAGTTGTTTTCCATTGATGGGACTGAAAGTTGCACTGGGAATATTTTTATGTATTCTCAAACGTAAAGAAAAGAAGTTAAATTACAGTTTTGGTGGCTGTGCACTATAAAAAAATAAATAAATAAAAAAAAATAATAATCAATACTAGACAAAAGAAGTTCAGGTAACCCTTTATATAGACCAAGGGAGCCTCATGCGTCTCTTTGACTCCTTTGCAGTGGCTCCTTGTAGCTATAGGAAAATATTTTTTAAAAATGAAAATCAATAAAAATAAAAATATTGTACGCTATTTAATTCATGTATTGTTTTTTTCCAAGTTTTGACATTATTGCAAATTTATTAAAATTATTTTCTTTTTAATTTTTTCTTTAACTTTTTTTTGTTTTTTTTAATTTTTGGAATTAAAAAAAATTGAAGTTTTTTAAATGTTGGCATTTTTTCAAATTTCAAAATATGTAGAAATTTTCTAGAATGTCATTTTTGGGGGAAAATTTGCAAATTTATTACATATCAAAGACTAAGACATCACATGCACATAACTATACACTTTGTTTTAACTATGTTTTGAATTTTTTACAATTTATTTTTTCTAATCATTTTTTAAAATTATTTTTGGACTTCCAAAATTGATGGGTTTTTTTGTTGTTTGTTTTGTTTTGCAATTCTTTTGTATTAGAAATTTGAAGAGATTTTCTAAAATTTCTCATTTTTGAAAATTTATATATTTATTTATTTATATAATAAAAATATTTAATATCATTAAAATCAAAAACGAAGACATCACATTTACAATTTTATTTATTCCAAAAAACTTCTGGTTTAGATAATTATACACTTGATTTTAATTTTGTATTGAATTGTATACACTTCATTCTCTTTGTTGTGGAAATAAAGTAGATTTTGTGGCTCCTTAATGACTTCGGTCCAAGTGAGCCAAGTCTGAACGGTTCCTGTGAAAGTAAAGGATGCTGACCCCTGATATAGACAAAGAGAATCTATTTTTTTATTATTATTATGATTATTGTTATGATTATTATTTTTTTTCTTTGACTGAAAACCATTATGGAAAAAAAAGAAGAAATAATCCATTTCACTAACACAATAGAAAATATTCAAAATAAATTATAAATAAATAAATAATCAAATAGATAAATAACACTTTCAGTGGCTTTTTACATTAAGTTCCAGCAAAACATCTCCGTTTTTTCAGGTTGATGTTTTTACAAAGGACCTTATTATTAATATCTAGATTTAAAAAAAAAAAAAAAGAAAAAAAAAAAAATGAAGGTTCTAGTTTAACATTCAACAGAATTGTTTGGTAGTTGTAATTTTGTAGAGTTTTTTTTTGTTTTCTTTAATTTTCTTTTTTTATAACATTACTGTACCTATTTCTGTAGCTTTATTTAATTATTAATATATTTTCCATTTTCTTTTTCTTTTTTTTTTTTTTTTTGTTAATCTTGATCATTCCAAAATGTTTTCAAAGTGTCCTTATTAACTGTTATACAATATATGAATACTGTTAAAAAAAATAAATAATAATAATAATGTAGTTTTATGGACTTTTTTTTCACATTGTAGCACTTTGGACCTTGAGCTGTTCATTCACACGACTTCACAGCATGACTCACTTCTGTTTGAAGGCAGCAAAAGGCTCAAGAGACTGAGTTATGAACCATCAAGACCTGGAGAAAGCGGGTACAAGAAGTACAGCCAAGAAAATCAAAAAGAAAGTTGTACAGAAAACAATACACAGAAGAAAACTATTTCAAAGTAAAAGATGAAATGCCTCAAAAAAAGTGAATGAAAGACGAATAAAACATGGTAAAACTACACATTTAACAAAGCAACAGTGACACAGTCCAATCGTCAACACTGAAAGGGAATCTAAAATTCTGCTTCTTTATGGCCGTTCCAACAAGGTAAAACTTTATCCAAGTCCCTTTGTCAATGGTTTCCTTGATGCATGAGGTGACTCAACTTTCCCACAGGCCAAAATAACCCGCTCTCCACTAATTGCTGCATGTAAAGCAGTGTAAAGAAAAAGAGAACACAGGTAAATGTTCCTCTGAGTCTTTCTGTCTGCACCATTAAAGAGTTCAGAAGCAGACACAGGGAGCAAGGCTTCAAAGCTTTTCTATGTATATGTTTACAGTTATAGAAAAGAGGAGCAAGTGTTAGAGGAGCAGACAATGCGCGGTCGGCTGGCTGAGCATGAGAGACGCTGGCGCTTTAAACGACAATTAGAGAGTGAAAGGAAACTTTTCCCTCACAGCAAAGTTTAATCAGAGCTTGTTTTTCTCGCCTTTCTGTCCGACTTTTGTTTGGTTCGTTATTTCACCCGTACACTGGGATCACAGTCGGCCCCCATCTGGACATGAAGTCGTTCAGAGCTGTAATGACAAACTGTTTATTCCTTTTTTTAAAACCCACTCTCCGAAGCTTCCCTCAGATAACTCCGGGTAACATCACAGAGATTTATTGGTACTGTCAGAGATATATCACAGCACGGAGATTGAAAAATGACTAAGTTTTCACAGTTTCAGAGAGATGCATTCAAATCTATTAGTATCTCAATCATTCACCTGCTCCTGTTTCACGTTGTGGATGTATAACAAGCTTTGTCTGGTCATCAAGCTGAACACAAACATCCTGCGCTGGGTTCTTTTTAACTCCAGTCCTTCATAAACAAACTGATATTTCATTCACTTTCTTATTGAGCAGATGCTCAACAAGGTTTTTGGGGCACAGACTTGAACTCAAATGGCTCCAGTTTTTAATGCATGCAGCTTTACTTAATCTATTCATTAAAGAGGGGGTACTCAACTTTAAAGAGGGGTTATTTTTGATTCTCATGTTTTAAAAATGGATGCAGAGCAACAATGCTGGATGTTTGTACAGAGCATGTGCAGATTCTCAAACCTCTATGGATTCATTTGTTGGAGAAGTCCCTAAATCTGTCTGGGAACACTCAAAATATGGGCGCCAGACTCGGAAACCAAGTAGTGAGGGGGCGCTAATGTGTTTTAAAGGTAGTTGCCATTCAACTATGTCTTCATGGGAAACTTTTTATAAGCCTTGTCAAATTATGAGGTCATCACATAAGAATCTCTGATTTTGTAAACATGTTGGAGCCTTGGCCTCAAACACCAAGGTCTGCCGATACCTCCGCCCTTAAATAACTAAGTTATTCTATTGTAATAGCGTTGTTGTGCACTAGGGGTGGACCTTCATTTGGGGTTTAAAACAAACAAACATTTTTTGACACAAATTTTGACTTTCAGTATCACAACTTAAAGAGGGGTAACCTGCTTTAAAGAGGTGTATTCTGTTTTCCTACGTTTCAAACATAGACATAAAATAACATTGTTGGATGTTCATACTATACCTCTGCATATCCATATATTGTAGAAACCCTGAATCAATCTGTAAACCAATCAAAATACTCCAAATAAGGGTGTTTGACACTGAAAACAAGCCTCGTTATTTCTACTTCAGTAAAGTTAAGTGAAGGGGTGCTGATTTGTTTGGAAGGATAGTTACCACCCAAAAAGATCTTAATGTGATCTTTATGTTACTCAATGAAAGGATGTAGTTGTCACATATAAATTTCTGATTGGTCAATATGTTGGATCGCAGGCCTCAAACACCAAGGTCTACCAATGGCCCCACTCCAAAATGAATAAATTATTTTATTGAATTAGCATTGGTTTGCACCATGGTTTGCACTAAATATTGAGATTTCAACCAAATAAAAAAAATAAAGAACTTTAAATAGCTTTGCAAAACATTTGACTGTAAGTATCACAACTTAAAGAGGGGTATCCTGCTTTCAAGGGGGGTATTCTGTTTTCCTGCGTTTCTAACATAGGTATAGAGTAACAATGCTGGATGTTCATACTAAACCTCTGTGCATTCATTTGTTGTGGAAATCCCTTAATCTGTTTTTAAAGTGATCAAAATGATTTGTTCAAATAAAAAAATGAGGCTTTTAAAAGATGTTTATGAGACCTGCTGAAATGACGGGGTCGTTGCATAGGGATCTGGTTCATGAAACACTAGAGAAGGCAAAATCTGCCCTCGGGGAACTGGCCAATCAGTGGAAAGAGTGTTTTTGAATTGGAAAGCCTTAAAGAGGGAGTATTCAAAAAGATGCATTGGACCAAAGAATTTATAAATCACTTCTGAAGTGAAAAATTATGGATTTTTTTGAGCTGTAAAGCTACTACAGGTGCCCCAGAGGGACAGAATAAGGACTAAAAAAAGCAAAATACCCCCTCTTTAATGTCTGTGGTTGCTTGGAAATGAGTGAAACAGGCCTTTTTCCCCACACATAGATAAGGCACAACTGTGCTCCTTAAAGGACTTTTACAGGTCACCTCTGTGATACTAACTGCAAAGTCAGGCGTGTTCCAAGGCTATATTTAAATTACCCCTCTTTAAGGCGAGTGAGTAAGATCAGAGTCAGACTTTGGTCATATTTTTTTGCGAGATCTGAATGTTCTCATCAAAAATGAAACCACTGCTCGCTGAACCTTGCAGCGAGCTTTCAGCAGGTCAGGCGTGTTGACAGCCGATCCAGGGGTGGGGGTAGGGTAAAGGGGGAGTGGGGGGTGGAGTTTGTGGAAAGATGCGTATGGATTAGCAGTCAAACATTCTGCTGATTCCTTATGTGGCGTCACTGCTCGATCCATCGGGGAGCGATGCTGCTGCGCTGCTGCTGCTGCTGCTGCTGCCTTTGCCAATAGCTGTATTGACTTCCAGTCTGCACTTGACCCATCTTTTTCTGTACATGACACATCTGCAGAAGCTGTGCTGCATAATTAAAAGAGATCCTGAAACAAGCATCTGTTTAAACTCCTGAAACTTTTTCCTGAAATCATTCGAATGCTTTCTCCTCTCACTCATTTGACAGAAAGATGATTCGACGTCCTCTTTGTTCCTAAAAATAAAGGAATGTCTTGCAGGATGTCGGGTAACATTTCTTCGATTTCTTTTCATCTTAAGTCTGACGCAACGTTATTTACTCTCGTTCCACGGGTTGCAACACAGCCAGAACGCCGCCTGCGAAGCATGCTGATGTGAAAACAAGCTTCACATGCCTCCTGACCTTTCTGTAATTACCCGTAGAGTATTTCAGCCTCTGCCTTTCAAGCCTGCGGAGAGTTTTCCAAAGAGTAGCGTGTACATCTGGAGCCATGAGGCTGGTGTTGCATGCATTTTCTCCTTTACGAAAAAAAAAATAAATAAAAAAAAAGCACATTGGGGGGTTTAAAATGCCAAGGGCAAAGATCTTATTCTCTGTTGTTTGATGAGACGATTGCTAGAAACTGCTAAACAGGAGATTTAGATATTTCAGGGAGATATTTCTGTTGCTATTCTTGTTTCAATCTGGGTCATTGACTCACAACATCTTCGTCTTTTGAGAGCAGGGAAATAAGACGTCAAAAATATGCCCACAGGAAGGTCAAAACCCAAGAGCCTGCGCAAGCATCTTTAAAAATTCTTTTCTACTGATGAAGGTGAAATGGAAGCACATCAAGCATGTTGAGTGGCACCAAATTCCACTCAACAATGGACGTTTTAGAAATATCCCCCACACCTGAGTTGCAAAACAGGAGAAGGGAAATTGCTCCTCGATTGATGCTATTGATTGGCTTAAGTGTTTGCTTTTCTCTGTCACAGCTGCACCGTGCAAACAATAGTCACCAAAAGCATTTAAAACACAATCACGGTACGGACTGAAGGTAACTTAGGGGGTAGTAAGTCATCATCTTCTTGTGTGAGTCTGTAAACTGACCTTTTCATAAATCCACCCTCCCATGGATCTGTTTCTCTCTGAGGATTGATACGGAAACACAGACCTGATCACAACTCAGATCATCACAGGCATCAGTGTTGTGGTGACAAAAAATTTACTGTGCTGTACGACCTGTACTATTTTGGCGTTGCCGGCAGAACACATTAGCACCAGCACCTGTCAGCAGTGGCGTGCATGAATTTTCGGAAGAGCAGGGGCAAAAAGAAAGGCACATACAGCACATTCTCAACACTGAAGAGGACACTACGTTCAGCATCTTTTTCAAGGGCACATTCTTGCCACCCAAGGGGGCACTTTAGCACATGTTTTGGCCCCAAAGAGCGCATTTTAGCGCATATGCACACCACTGCAAAACAACAAGGGCCACTCAATGGGCACTTGTGATTTATTTGGGCCCTCCTGTACATTTCCAGAAGTTACTGTTTGTTGCTTTGATCAGCATTGTTTTTCCCAATCATTATGTCCATGTTTCGATTCATTTTTTTGTATGTGCAATAAAAAAGAAAGTCAAAAAATAAATTAAAAATGAATAAAATACATAGATAAATTAAAAAAAAAAGAATAACGGGAAAAGATAAAAGAAAAATCTAGCAGAAATCTATGGGAGCCCATTGCTGCCAGTCAAAAAAAAGGTATAAGATATTAAGTTGTTCTATGTTTCATAATTATGATGTAGCCTTTTATTAAGCCCCCCCACCCCGTTATTTTTTTGTTACTAGCAGAATTAGATTTTTTTTTTTTTTTTTTTTTTTTAAGTAGATTTGTTACATCATGATAACGAATACAAAGTCAACGATCTTGTACTGGTGACTCAAAATATTATTATTTTTTTATCAGCTTCTCCTGATTTTTTACTTATTTTTTCTTTTAAAGTGGAACAAAAAGAAAGTTTGGAAAATGAAGTTTCAGAATGAGATTACTTCTTATCTTTTTTTTTTTCTTTTTTTTTTTTAATACTGGCCTAACTAACCAATGTTTTAGAAATAAAAAGAAGTAAATAAATAAATAAGTAACCAAAGAAATAAAGAAACGAGAAAATAAATAAATAATTAAATAAATAATTAGATTATTTAAAAAAAAAATGGGGGAAAAGTAAGTTAGACATAATGATGAAATACTAAGTCACTTTTTTTATCTAATACCCCCCCCCCCCCCCCTCACACACACACACACACACACACACACACTTTTTTTACTTTATTTTTTTACCACTTACAGAAACAGGTTTCCATAGAAACTATGTTTAAAAATCTAGGAATTAGATGGGAAAAATGTGTTTTCAGAATAAGATAAAGGAAAAAAAGATAATTGACAAAAGACAACAAACATAAAACGTAAGTAATAGTTTTTCAATACCAAGTCACCAATAAATCATAATAAATAATAATAATAAAAAAAAAAAGAAAATAGAGAAATACAAATACAACCAACCAAACAGCACAATAAGGTCATGATTGTTGGATACTAAGTGACTTAGGAGAATTTTGAAAAAAAAGAAAAAAATAGATAAACAAATAATAATAATAAAAAAAAAAATAAATAAAAAAGTTTGGAGAAAAACGTTTCTGAATAATTTTTTTAAGAAATTGACAACAGAAAAAATGTCCTAATTTTGACATACTAAGTCAGTCAGTATCCAACGATTATGACTTAATTTTGCTTTATTTATTCATTTAGTTATTTGTTGATTTATAGTTTCATTTTACTTTATTTTATTTTTTGAACCTGGCAGAAATGGGCTTCCATAGAAACTCCTGAACTTCAGTGAAAGTGAAAAAGCAAACAACAGGTAGGCAGACTGGTTGCAGAAAGCTGACACAGACAGAGCCTGAAGAGGCAGGCAGGTATGTGGGATGGGAGAAATCATAACCAGCCAATGGACCGTAATGGGAATGCTTTACAGCCATATGTAGGTGGTCCTAATGATGTTTTGCTTATTGCAGGCACTGCTGATGCCTCCCTTGCTCTCTCGTTGCGCTTCTCCCTGTTGTTTCCTCTCTTCCCTAAAAAAAAAAAAAAAAAAAAAAAAGATGTCAGGGAGAAACAAGTTAGCATTCCATTTTCTGCCCTCCTCTTAATTCCGACAGCACTGCAGATGGAGGAGGAAGAGGAGGAGGATGATAACTATACCCCAACCCCTTGTTTTTTACCCCCCTCTGAGGTAGCACTCCCAAACAATGGAGCATAATAAAAATCGATAGGAGTCCAAAGCACTTCTCCTCTTTCTTTTCCTCCCTCTCTCTTACAGTTGCAGCTCTATTCTTGCAAAAGATTTTTCACACTGAGGGAAAAAAGGAAACGTCACGCACACATGCGCATATAGGCTGCCACACTGACGCATCGTTTGTTGTATAGTCAACTGTTTTTTTTCTCCTTCTGTAGCTGGACTGAGGCATGCCTGTAGCGGATTATTGTTTTTACCGCATTCAACAGTGTTTTCAAAGCGCGGGGCGAAAGTCAAGGCTGCAAGAGCGGAGCGCAAACGGAGGAGATCTCCGCTCATCCTCCAAGAATGGGGGGTAAATGAAGGCACTGAAGTAGAGGAGGAGGAGGAGGGGGGATCACGATCCTAATGTGAGATCTCACCAGTGTTTCAGACGATGCCGAGTTGGAGACTTTGCCATGGAGCTGCGAGTGAAATTTACAGCCGGAGCCAGATTTGATGGAGAGAATCCGCTGCTGCGCGTGTGGAGGGGAATATTCTACAGACTGAAAGTGTGATTTTTAAAGAATCAGCCTCTGGATTGTTTTTTTCTTTCCCTGCGCTCCTTCTCAGCATTCCCTCAGTCAGCCGACGGATTTTTTTGTGCCATAACAGCTCAGTAGAGGGTGTCAGATTATTCTTCGAGCACCTTCCTACCTCCCTACACCTACCGCGCTAGGATGAACACAGCCTGCGCGTTCCTGCTTCTCTGATTCCCCCCGAATCACTGGAGAAGGGGGGAAACGGACCGAATTGGTGCGGAGAGGAGGGTTAAAAAAAAGGAAAAAAACGGGGCGCCGAAGGATGTGAAAGAGGGGGGATGCGGGTGTTCTGCAGCGCCTCTGAATCAGCTCGAGCGCAGGGTGTGAATCCAGCAGCCGCGCGGAGACGGATCAGCTCCCGACGCCGCAACACGCAGCACGTCTGAAAAAAAAAAGGGGGGAAGAAAAAGGCTGAGGATTTGTCTCATTTTCCCCCCTCATCAAGGTCAGTCTTTGATTTGAGAGGCAAAAAAAAAAAAAGATGTGTCGGACTCTGCTGCCGCTTGCTGCGTTTGATTTCCAGCATCAACACGCGCGGGCTGTGCAGATTCAGTCGATGTGAAAGAGACGTTTATGTGGTCATTTCCCCCAAACTGGAAGTCTGGACACCAGCGCAGGTTAGATGCAGCATGGATGTGTTACAAAAGACTGCTTCACCCGCTCCTTAAACGTGTCTGATCTTTTTTTCCTTCGCATTGATGTAGACTGAATTCACAGCTCGTATGTCTTGAAACCCGGGGATGAATTATTCACGTTGAAAAATGCTGCTTTGGATTGTTCTGCTGAATGCGGCTCTTTGTGTTGCCAGTGGAAATGTTACAAGGGACGTTTGTAAGGAGCAGATATGCTCCTGCAACGAGATCGAGGGAGATCTGCACATAGACTGCGAAAAAAGGAGCTTCACCACTCTGCAGCATTTGACCGGCCCCAGCTCGCAGTTTTATCACCTGCTCCTGCACGGGAATTCTCTATCCAGGCTTTTTCCCAACGAGTTCGCCAACTTTTACAACGCCGTGAGCCTGCATTTGGAAAACAATGGCTTGCACGACATTGTCCCCGGCGCCTTCCTGGGGCTGCAGCTGGTGAAACGGCTGCACATCAATAACAATAAGATCCGATCATTCAGGAAGAGTACGTTTCTGGGGTTAGACGACTTGGAATACCTCCAAGCTGATTTTAATCTACTGAGGGATATTGACCCCGCTGTTTTCAGGGACCTTAACAAACTTGAAGTGTTAATACTTAACGACAACCTCATCAGTGCGCTACCTATAAACGTGTTTCAACATGTGCCCATTACACATCTGGATCTGCGAGGGAACCGAATCAAAACGTTGCCTTATGAAGGGATCCTCGAGCAGATTCCAGGCATTGCAGAGGTTTTGTTGGAGGACAACCCATGGGACTGTAACTGCGACCTGGTTTCTCTTAAGGAATGGCTGGAGAACATACCGCATAACGCGCTCATCGGGAGGGTGATATGTGAGGCACCCACCAGGCTCCAAGGGAGCGACTTAAACGAGACGTCAGAAGTGGATCTGTGCCCGTCACTGAGCGGCGGTGTGGACACCAGCCTGGTCGCCCCTCCCACTCAGGAGGAGACCTCGGCACCCGTGGCTCACAACCCGCGTCCTACGCCTTACAAGCCTCACGGAGATGCCCCGACGCCTGGCGGCCATGAGGCGAAAAGCCGCTCCAAATCTCGTGAGAACTGGAAGCTGAAAACCAAGCCCACTCCGGTGGTGACAGGTGTGAACGGGGACAGGGAGCAGCTGCACAACGTGACCTGCCCGCAGCCGTGCAACTGCAGGCTTGTCGGTTCCAGGCAAGGCCTCGGGGTCAACTGCGAGGGCAAGAAGATCGAGAACTTATCCAACCTCAAACCCAAGCCTCTGGCTGCTCACGAGCTGAACATGAGAGACAACAACATCCACGCTGTGAAGAAGAACCAGCTGCTCGGCTACACCAGCCTCAACCTGCTCGATCTGGGAGGGAACAACATCAAGGTGATCGACAACAGCACGTTCCAGAACCAGAGCGAGCTCCGGTGGCTCTACATGGATAAGAACTACTTGGATACGCTTCTGGCAGAGATGTTCGTGGGCCTTGTGAATCTGGAATATCTCAGTTTGGAATATAACGACATTCAGCTAATCGTGGCAGGCGCTTTCAGCCCTATGCCAAACCTGAGGGTTCTGTTCCTCAACAACAACTTGCTGAAATCTTTACCCGTGGATGCTTTCCTTGGGATTTCTTTATCCAAAATTAGCCTGCATAATAATTATTTCCCCTATCTCCCTGTAACTGGGGTGTTAGACCAGCTCAACTCAATCATTCAGATCGATCTGCACGGGAACCCGTGGGATTGCTCGTGCAACATCGTGCCCTTCAAGCAGTGGACGGAGAAGCTGGGGACTGACGCCATCGTGAGCGACCTCAAGTGCGAGTCCCCGGAAGAGTTCTGGAAACGAGATTTCCGCTACGTCCGGAACGACCTCATGTGCCCTAAACTCTACGATAGAATCTCCCCTACCCCTGTGTCCAAAAACAGCACTTTCACCCTGGACTCGGGGACGCGCTCGAACTCCTATTTGGAGCCGAACAGGGTCTCCATCTCGGTGCTCGTCCCCGGGTTGCTGCTGGTGTTCGTCACGTCGGCGTTCACCGTGGTGGGGATGCTGGTGTTTATTTTGCGGAACCGGAAGAGGTCAAAGCGGAGGGAGGGGAACTCTTCCGCTTCGGAGATCAATTCCTTACAGACAGTGTGCGACTCCTCGTACTGGCACAGCGGGCCTTATAACGCGGACGGGGGCGCGCACCGGGGCTTCGACTGCAGCACGCACCTCTCCTCGACTAATGACGCGTAAAAAAACAAAAGGAAGGGGAGACTCCACCAGACTGGATTACAAACAGACACAGAGGGACTGACACATGACTCAAAAACGGAACCAATCATCCGCTTTTAGACTTGTTTATGTCTTGTTGAACCAAGTAAGTCAGTCTGCTGCTGCTGCTGCTGCTGCACAGGCACAGGCCCTACTCTGTAATATATGTATATGCCGAGCCCCCCCTGGCTTAAAAACCCCTCCCCTCCTCCTCCTCCTTCTGCTATTTGCCGCAATCGGACTACGGATCTGTGCGAGACAGAAAAAAGGAGCGAGGGGGGAGACGGCGTGTGTGTGTGTGTGTGAGTGTGTGCTTAAGAGAGCGCGAGAGAGCGGACCCGTGGAATGGTGCACGAACGCATGAATGTAAATGTAAATACTGGGACTGATGTATCATAATCTGCATGATGATATCTCCGCATGGTTTCAACACACACACGACGGCGAGGAACCATAACCACCATAACCAACAAAGGCGCGACCCTTTCCATGTTATATCAATATGACAATATATAGATATTAAGAATTATATATGACTATTACAAAGTGCCATTTCTCTATTTTTTGTGAACCTGCAGTTAGGATTTGTATTTGTTGTTTTAAACTTGTTGAAACGAGGGAAAAAAAACACAAACTGGAAAACGGAGTGAAGCTGTCAGTGCATGTTCTTCTTTCTGTTCGTTATCATTTGATTGTCGATAAATATTGGGGTTATTTATACCTACCTACCTACCTAACCGTACTAGATTGGCGCGGTCATCATCATTCCATCCTCATCATCATCATCATCATCATCATCCTCCTCCTTTTATGAATGTACAACTGTGTTCTTTTAAATGGTGTGTGCCAATTGTTGACTTTCAAGATTATCCAGACGTGCAGATGAGCATGACAGATTTAAAACGTCACTCAGATGCTTCTGCTGCAAAAGTTAATGTAGCTTAACGAAAAAAAAAAAAAGAAAAGAAAAAAAAACAGTTATGTGGTTTTTTGTGTGTCAATGAATATAGCCTGCTTTGGGTGAGAGGAAGACAAAAACATCATTTAAAGAAAAAAAAAATCAATCAGGGGGGGTTTATACCATCATATTTTTTCAACAACTGAGGAAAGAAGTGTTTTCAATCCAGCTACGTAGGTACAATTCGATCTATGTAAGCAGGTAGGCTGATATAGGTTAGAGAGCTTTTTTTTTTCTTTTTTTAACATGTCAGAAAAAAAACAAAACAAAAAAGATTCCTCTTCAAAAAAGCGTCTGGCTATGATTCAGTTTCATCCTATTGTGAGCTTTTGTAAAGCCATCTAATCTCGTCCAAATAAGAGAAGTGAAACTCGCTGTATTTACGACAAAATGTGCTTGAAATAGGCTGTTCTAGACGGATAGGGGGAGGGAGGGGGGCAGCATGTGGCACAGGTGGTGGTAGGAACACATGGAGGTGATTTAATAATGCAAGATGCCTTCTTTATTTATTTTTTATTTCATTTTTTTTTAATTAAGATTTTTTTAACCTTGTTTTTCTAAGGAGGTAGGCATGCTTTTTTTATTATTATTTTTAATATTTTTTTTTATGTCAATTATTATTATTATTATTATTATTATTAATTTTATTCTTGTTTATTTTTTAACTTCATCTAGAAAGAAGAGGGTTACATAATTATTAATTAATTAATAAGTTTTTTTTTTAATTATTTATTTTAATTATTTAATCCAGCAGAAACAAGGGGAGGTCACTTTTTTTTCTTTCTTTTTTTCTTTTTTTTTTCTTCTTTTTTTCTTTTTGGAAGCATATGAAAACAAATGCCAAGACTTGAAGAGCCTGTTGTTTTAATTATTCATTTTTTATTATTATTATTATTATATTGTTGTTTTGCTTTTTAAACAGAGCTCAGCTGCTTTAGCAAACACTGCTTTAACTGGAAAGTGGATTTTGGTGCGAAATAATAATAATGGCTCAAAAAAAGCATCAAAATTCCAAAAGAGATGCTAGGAATGTGCTTTTATCTCCCTTTATTTTTCTTACAACCTGAATCCCCCTGCTGATGAGATTTGCTGATTTCCTTTGAGAATCCAGCTCAAAAAAACAAACAAGAAAAAAGGATTTTTTGACGCATAATTAGACGAAATCCACCTTTAGAATGCAAGCGAGACAAGTAAGGGATGAGAGTGTACAGTGTTGATGTCAGACAGGCTTACACCCCTCAACCCCTCCTCCATCCCTTCCTCTTTCCCCCTCCTTCTCCTGCAAGAAGGCCTACACTGTCTCCGACAGACAAGCGCTGTCCACGGTGCTGAATCACTCCCCGCTGCCTCCCCCGTCCCTGTGTGAGGAACATGTGTGCGAGCAGGCATGCAGCCCCGCACATGTGTGTGTGAGGGTGTGTGTTGCATGTGTTTCCTTTCCCTTATACCCCTTCTACCTCCCCCTCTCTGCAGCCCAAACATGCGCAGCTTGACCTTGTGGGAGGGTGGGGGGGACTAACATCTCAGCAGATCTGTGACCAACTCTCATCAGCATCATCTTCATCAACTCCAGTCACGTTGCCCACCCCACCCCTCCCCTCCCCTCTTCCCCTCTTCTGTCCTGCTGTTCCGTCCAATCACACTAAGGGTGGTGGTGGTGGTGTTGGGGGGGCATTGGGGTAACTATGTGTCTCTTCTGTGGAGTTAATACTGTGCCACAGCCCACTGATGAGTTGTCATCATTTTCAAAAACGCTGTGTTTCAAAGTTACATTTCTATGCTTTGCGATATTTGACCTGCTTCTATTTTGTTAAATAAAGTGTGGTTGAGGTTGAGTAAAAAAAAAAAAGTTTGCTTTCAGGATTGTTTGGTGCACACATTTTAAAAAAAAGTGTCAAAAAAGTGGGAAATTGATACTTTTGTTATTGAAAACTGATGCAAAATGCAGGGGTGTGTCCAGATCTGTCACCTAGGGAGGCACTGCCCCATTTTTAAGTAGCCACCCCAAAAATCTTTGTGCTGAAATCAACTATTCTGTATCTCAGCTTCACTGCATTACCATGGGTTAATATTTCATGAGCTTGAGAAAAGTGTTTCTTGATTTCTTGGATGCTACCGCCGTAGTGGCCCCCCCTTGAGAGAAAGTGACACATTTAGACTCCTGCTGCAGTGCCGGCTGTTTTATTACACGACACTACGGTGTGATTCTGAACACTTCTCTGAGATACAATCCAATCATTGATGTCTTTTTTGAGTGGTGTCATAATAGGAAAATGGCTGCATTAGCATTTCGCTAAGGGAGCTAGTTCTGCAGCTATTACACATTGTGCCAAATATAGACTTCTATTATGCCTAATGGGAAAAATGCAAATGTCATACGTTGTGCAGGAGTAGCACAGCCCCCATAAAAGCTCTTGGAAACACTTCCTCTGTTTAAATCCAGCAGGTAGTGTGTGCAGCCAGGTGTTCCCTTGCTGTATAGTCCTGTGTGGCTCAGTGTCTAACAGTAGGACCCGTTCATTAATGCAATGGAGAAAAGCTGTTGGGAGCACCGCAGAGCAGGGGCAGCCGCTTTTACACGCTGGGCACACAGCTCTGCAACGCTGTCGTGGCCCAGCAGGGACCCCCCGCAGGAGCTGGCAGTTGATGCAACACTTCCAGCAGGGATAACATCATCATGTACTCTGCATTGGTGTAAACCTCACTCTGGTTGGAGTCTGGGTCGTTTAATCCTCTAGTGATGGGATGTGTTATGTTATGTGGTGGAAGCTGTGCTTCAGGGCTCCTTCCTTTGGGAGGAAACACAAACCTGAACTGAACAAATTACTGTAAATGTACAAGGATAGAAATCTCAATGATAGAATCCTATTGTTTAAATACAGCACTGTAAAAAAAATCACTTTAACGGTGAAATACTGGTAACCCTACCGACAGTATTTTACCGTAAATTTTGAGCAAGTAATTTTTGTTATGATAGTGTTTAGTAACCGTAACATTGAGATGATACACTGCATGTACCTGCTGTCTGTGCTTCACATGGCACCGACCGGCTTTTGAGCTCCACATGGAACAGACCGCCTGTCTTTGCTGGACATGACATGGACTGGCTGTCTGTTCTTCATATGGTACAGACCAGCCGTCTGTACTCTACATGACACAAACCAGCCAGCTGTCTGTGCTTCACATGGCACAGGCCCATATACCCAATCTTTTCGAGTGTGTTTAATGTATTTTGTTAATTAATTAGATGTGTTGATGTGTACGGTCAGACAGCTGGTCAGTCCATGCCATGTGTGGCACAGACAACCTGTTTTTGCTATGTGGGGCACAGACAGCCAGTGTGTTCCATGTGCAGCACAGACAGCCAGTGTGTTCCATGTGGAGCACAGACAGCCAGTCCATGCTATGTGTGGCACAGACAGCCTGTCTTTGCCATGTGGGGCACAGACATTCAGTCCCCCCCTGCAGTGAAACATCTCAATGTACAGCAGAGTTGTTTATTCACTGTGTTCCCTTCTCAGTCATGGTAAAAAAAAAAAAAAAAACCCACCATAACAACAAAGTTTACTTCACTGTAAAATTAAGATAGAAGCAGAGTTGTCAGTATTTTAGTGCTATTTCACATTCATATACTGTAACTCTAACAGTATTATACTGTTTACTGTTAATGGATTCCTTTTTACAGTACATGCACCATAAAATAGCAGGTAATTACTTGCCATTCCTGCTGCCGGTTTTACCGTTGTTTTACAATGAATTTTTTTACAGTGTGGTGTTAGTTGGAAATTCCATTACAGCTCACACAACCACTACTTAAATTATCTCCTGTTATTTATTGTAACCTTAGACCATAATGTGATGTTTTTCACATCATTTTAGTACAAATACTATACCTTACCCCTTTAATCAGAGAACACTGACACCCCAGCCTTTAATTTTCCATCAAACCAGCTTTCATCTGACTCCCTGTGGTTGGATTCACTCTGCCTGCACTTGTTTAGCCTTCATAAAATAAAAAAAGAGCCAAAAGATATTAAGCTGGGTATTAGCCTTTGATGTTAGCTTTGATGGAAGTCCCACGTGCTGTTCCAGTTCCAAACTCTGCAGCCACTTCAACCTTTCCTGCTGTTTCCAGCCCTTGGGGGAGTGTAGTTGTGATTATCTGGCATTATCCCCAGGGATTTCTTGGTGTTCCTCCCAGATATTATTATTAGCCCATCCAGTGCTCAGCACTTAGCCTATAAGTCTCAGTGGTTGGGTTTTATTAGTTCTGTGCGAACCGCAATACGACAGACATGGGATACAGTTCAGGCTTTAATGTTTTGCCTGTGGCTCAGTGGCCCTGATGTGTTGGAATGTGACACTGGGTGTAATTTTGGGATGCTGTCCTGTAGCTTGATGTTGTTTGTGGTGTTAAAGTTAAGTGGGGTACTGTGAAGAGTCTAAAACGCCAAGAAATTCCATTAACTCCAACGTTAGAATGCGTTCTTATCACAGTGGAATTACAGTACGATACCAATCACCCCTTAGTGATGTCAAGGTGTGCATGTGGACATTTCCTTTAGATGTGTTTTGCTATTGGAGAAACACCATGGTCAGCCAAGTCACCCTGACACACACCCCAATCTCTGTCCTGTGTATTGAAACTGTATCTAATTGAACAACCACTTTGTGGTGGGACATGTTTGGGTGATTTCACCTGGTGTTCATGATTCAGGGGTAAATTGTGTTTATTCTTACTTATTATTATAAATACAACTAAAAAAAATCTTTAGCATTCACTGGACAAGTCTCACACACCCAAGGGATGGGTGGATCATAAAAAAGTTCCCAGCTACATTATTAGTATGTTTGTTCACTAATTCTGAAACTTTACGCTGTTAAAAAAAAAAAAAAAAAAATCACAGTAAAATAATGGTAAAATACTATCAACCCTGCTAACAGTATTTTAGCTTAAATTTACAGCAAAGTGATTTTTGTTGAGACAGCGTTTTGTAATCGCGAGTGAGGAGGGAACACAGTGGATATGAGACCCTGCTGTACATTGAAATGTTGTGTGGAGGGCACAGGCTGTCTGGGCTTCATGGCACATGCTAGCTGTCTGTGCTCCAATTAAACCACTGTCCCAGTAGTGTTAATTAAAGTTAACTATAATAAACACAAACTCAGATTATCTTTTGTTTTCAGTTTAAAAATTGGCCAACCCACTATAAAAATCATCGGGGACAAGGTCAATGCCATGTGAAGCACAGACAGCCTGTCTGTGCAGTGGAGCATATCAATGTACAGCAGGGTCTTATATTTACTGTGTTCCCTCCCCACTCATGATTACAAAATAATGTTTACCTGTTATTTAATGGGGTAATATTTACAGTGCTGGATTTGAACATGACAGGATTTTACCATTGAAATGTCTGGGTTAATTTACAGTAATTTGTTACAGTGTCCCATAGGGTCTGCCCATGACACCTTTTTTGTTTGTTTTGACTTATAATACGTTGAATGTTGAAAAGGGAAAGAAGAGTACTCGACTCTGCCATGTATTGTTCTACTTTAATATATTTCAATGAGAAGTAATTTAAGTTGGGTATATTGTGTTGGGGGAAAGATACCCGATATTAGTGATGGTGTCACGAATTGCCAAGTCATTGTTCCAGGTTAAACAGACATGTTGGGTTTTTTTTCTTACCACAGCACAGGCCATGGTGTTTGTTTCCTCTGATCCTTAGTCAACCAAAATTTGGGTTGAGACAGCATTTCCAATTTGGCAACCACTAACCCTCTCCAAGCACTTTTATTGCCTAAACCTGACCCCTGACCTGAGTCAATAGGCTACAACCACACCTTGTCCTACCTTGGACGCCAATTAGATTTAGGACCTGGTTTGTCTTTGAATGGAAATCTAAGTTAGATGACAGCTGTGGCTTGGTAGTCTTTCACTCTAGAGGTTGGAGGTTAAGTCCTTTGGGAAACCAGGACCCTGAATGGCTCCAGTGGCATGTATGAGTACACTCCACTTCCCATTGACATTGGAACTGTTTTGTTCCTTAAGTCCGAAGCAAGAAATGTTTGTTTTCAGCTTCATTGCTGGATGTTTCTTCTTTCTGATTGAAAGCTTTTCTGATTCATTGCGAAAGGATTGTGGTTGATGGCATACCACAGGAACTATGCAAGAAAAAGAACCTTAACATCACGTTTCAAGAGTTTAGAATAGCAATGTATAAGAGGACAATTATTCTTATATTGTTGCTTTTTTGGCTATTTGACAGCTGAGCTTGTGAAGGGTGGAACTCACTGGCTTAAATAAAGCAACGATCCATGAAGCAACTCCAGAGGAAGTTACATACGTTAGAATGAGCTCCAGGACTCCAAACGTAGGCGGATAAATCAATCAAACCGCAAGAGGCTGGAATATTTCAAACCTTTCCCCACACGCTCATGTCTGCCAGACAGCCCATGGAGCAAACATCCTAAGTAATTAAAAGAACCTCAACTCATAATTGACCTAGATGTGGTGTCAACCCACTGTGCACCGGGCCTGCGTCAAAGCACAAAGCCAGGGCCTTTAATCAAGATGAGTGAATGGCCCAGCGAGTGTTTCCTCCAGCTCTGAGTAATCCTCTTCTTCCAGCCCCCACTTATCGATTATCTCATTGATTTCATTTAGCGGCCACACACGTGCCCATCCCTCACTGGCATCTCAGGCGAGATGTGGCTCTGCCTCTTGTGATTACACTGCTCAGATGGTGTTTTAGTCGTGACGCAGAGATGGGAGATTTGTTCAGGGTTGTTTCGAAGGTGACGCCTTTTGTTGGTTTTACCCGCACTGTTGCTTCATCCAGCCGCCCTCACGGTCCCTGACACACTTTCTACTCAAAGACTTTTGTGGAGAAGCTTAATGAAAGCCTCTCAAGCTTTACCCATCTCCAGCATAAATGCTTGTTAATGTAAAATGAATGCGGCAGTGGGGCATCAGAGGACAGTCCAGGTCAGAGCTTCTTGTTCGTAATCACGTGCAAGCAGCAATAACTGCTTAATACTTCTTTTAGTTTTGTTTATTCTGTGTGGCACTGGCTGAGTCCACTAGGAGACAAGCCTTTGCAGATCTATCATTGTGAGTGCAGTAAAAATAGAAACATGGCGTCACAAGTTATTCACAATCCAGCATTTTACTAATTTTGTTTTCATCAGTTGTGGGTTACTTTTCTCTGACCTCATTGAATCTCAATATGTGTATATATTTTTAAAGGTTATGGGCATTTTCTATTGTTTCTCAAAACAAAAGGCATTTGCATACAAAGAGATGTACAATATATCATCCTATATGCTGGTGCTTCCAATGCATACGGCCAATTTGACCCCTACAGGAGGTCTTCTAAAAGGAGATCTCTTTGTTTGCAATATGCATGATTTTGTAATTATAATTATTTCTGTAAGGCGAGGAGAGTTGATGAATCCAACCAGTTAATTGACAACTGACCGATCCAAACCAACAAATTGTACAGAATCTAACCAAGCCAAGTCAAAACAACACTGAATAAAGACAGTTTATCCCAAAACTATCCAAACCAAATACATGCAAAACATTTTCAGAATCAACCAAACTGAACTAAAATCAAAACAAAACCACAAAAAGCAGACCAACACCAAACAGACCCATCTGGGATCAACCAACCAGACCAAAAAGGACCAAAACTACCAGGACCAACTAAACGTAAGGACACAAATTCAAGATAATCAAACCCAAACCAACAAAAATCAACAAAATCAAAACAGAAACAACCAAACTAAAGAAAAATTGTGCCAAAACTAAAAAGAAAGAGAGACAACCACACCCCAAACGGACAAAATGAGCAAAACAAAAAAAATACAAAACAATCAGTGTCCATTAGAACCAAACTTTGTATAGTACATATAGGCCAAAACCAAAATTTAGAACCAAACAAGCTAATCTAAAACTGCACTCAAATAGAGCCAAAATCAACAAAAGCCTACCAATATCAACCAGACCTGTCTCGAATTAACAGAACCAAAACCAACAAACATTACTAAAACCAAACAAACCACATTAAATCCAAACTTACAACTCAAATGGGAATCGACAAAGATAAACTAAAACTAAGCCAAAAGAAGCAAATGCACACCAACACCAACCAGCCATTCCAAAGACCAACCAAACAAAATTGAAACCAGCCAACATTGCAGAAAACAAACTAAAACAAACAACTTTGAAGAAATTATGTCCAACCTAAAATTCACAAAAAAACAACCAAACACAATCAGATCCAAATAAAGAATGGTACAGTAAGGCCAAAACAAAATTGGAACCTAGCTAATCTTAGACAATGCTGAAACAGAGCCAAAGCCAACAAAAGCCTAACAACCACAACCAGACAAAAAGAGCCAAAACCACCCAAAGATACTATAACCAAGCTGAAAGCATGCCATATCAAAACTGTCTAACCCAAAAGCACAAATAATAATAATAATAATAATAATAATAATAATAATAATAATAATAACAACAACAACAATAATAATAATAATAATAAGTTTAAACCAGGACAAAACCAACAAAACTAAATTAAAACAAGGCCAAAAGCAACAAAAGCTTATCAACACCAACCAGTCCCATCCAAAATTCAACTAAACAGAACCAAAACCAATCAACATTAAGAAAATAAACTAAACCAACAGTCATTAAATAAATACAAACTAACCCCAAACTAACAAGAAATAACTGGAACCAACCAAACAAAGGTGAAATCAAGCCAAAACTAACAACGGCACATCAACCAGATCCAACCAGGAGTAATCAAATGATACCACAATTAACCAATAATAAAATCTAACACAAAACAATCAAAAATGAACCAAACACAATTCAAACTAACAGTGGTTTTGCAGCCAAAAGCATACCAACCCATCCTAAATCAAACCAGACCAAAACATTAAGAGTTCAATAACTCATAGAACATCAACTTTTTGGGTTGGATCTCACAGTAATGATTTGGCGCCTGGCCACCGGTGGATCTATTTTGGTTACCTTCTGAAACACAGTACCAGATTGTTTGACTAAAACAATCACACAGTCTGTCATTGGAAATCTCCGTCCATATGTGAGCCATGGACAGATTGTCACTCTATTTATAAGATGAGGACACTGGAAAGAAATGCTCTGAATAAGTTTATTTGGTTTGTTTATTCAGAACCATCGCCTTAAAACATTTTAATATGATGAATTGAAATCATGTTTATGAGCAAGTTTGCTCATTTTGGGACGTCTTAAATTTAAATTTTGTTGTCTTTAAAGTGGGCAAATAAGCTCCAGGAGCTTAAATAAACCATTAAATCAACAAGAGTTCCTTAATTTGTGAATTAAGAACAGTGTTTCATGTATGATTCATGACAAAGTGAGGAAGTAAAATAGTTTGGCTCTTTGAACCAAATCAGAATCAGGCGAGAGGCTCAGCCCCATTATTCTTGATTTTCACATTTTGAATGGTCCTCCACATAAGTGCTTCTGGTTGAACAACTTTTTTCTTTTTTGTTCACTGTCTGAACTAATTCAGAGTTTCATGAATTGCAAAGTAGCGCAATTACCCTTGAAAGACACCCTGGGTCTTTGGTAACTGGTGCGGATTCATTCCAAGGATACTTTGCCTTCAGTGGAGTGAGTTGTGCTCGGAAAAAGTAGCAAAATCAGGTGTTAATTCCAGTGAAAGAAGCATTAGGGAACATCTTGTTAGGCTTTGATGCATCAGTGATGAGCATTGCATTTGTGTGACATATGTTAGCTAGAGTCCATATGTGAGTGGAATGAGCACATATGGGCTGGTCTATAAGAGAATCAAACAGACGGATGCTTTTTCCTCCAACAGGTGCTTCAATTGAATATTCATTACAGAGAATTTACAATGCAAAGATACTTTAGCATCAAGCTAAATGCAAAGTTCCAAAGCAGGGTTTTTAATCTCTATTCAAGGTTGAGTTTTCAATCCAGAGAACGGCCGCTGAATGAAATTAAGCCCCCACACATTTCCTTCAATCCAATACTGCATTGTTGGCAATCACTCCACGCCACTTAGACATCAACTTTTTAATTATTTACTCCTCTGTCACTCTTTTGATGGCTGGCAAAATCAATGTATTCTAAGAAGACAAGGGCTGGAGGAGGAATTGACTTCCCCTCACACCCACTCTGTTTAGGCTGACAGTTAGAGACAGCTGCTAACAGACACATCATCATCCCCACCGCCGAGAACAACAGGAAGGGAGAGGAAAAAAAACATCAGCCGACACCCGTAACTGAGCACATCCGCCATTTTTAGGAAGTTATATTTGGTGGTATAGCTCTGTTTTTGAAGCTACTTGCATTTCCATGTGCCTAAAAGAAAGGGGAAAGTCTGAGTTAAGGAGAGGAAGTGATAACTTTTTTCCATTTGCACACACTAAAAAAGGCAAAGGCAGGTAGAGCAGCAGCAAAATACTCACAGGTTACTTTAGCTCAAATCAATTTCATGTTCATCCCTGCCCTTTAATGAGCCTTTGTGATAGGTGTTAATCTACGTTTGGGGGAGGAAGCATTTACTCTATTATTTTGCACACATTAAGACAAGTAAAGGCAGGCAGTGCATCAGCAAAATAACCAAAGCATAGGCTCATACTTATCTAACAATTATTTATCATCCCTGCCCTTCCATGTGCACACTTGTGTAAGAAAAGACCAAGTCTAGTAGAAAAAGCATACTTCTTGTTTCATTTGCATACATGAAAAGTCGAGGCAGGCAGAGCAGCAGCAAAATGACTAACTCATTCTCATCTTACATCATATGTATTTCCACAACTGCCCTTTCACAAGGTTAATTGGAAGGAAATGTCTGAGTCACTAACTTTATTTTCAAACAATTAAAAGGGTAAGGCAGACTGAACATCAGCAAAATAACCAAGAGTTATACTTACTAAGTATAAGTAGTACTACTTATACTAAGAGTTTTACTTGTATTAGACCGATATTTTGTTCATCCGTGACTTTCCACTTGCCAATGTGGAAGGTAAATGTCTGAGGAAGCATTCTCTTCCCTTTATTTGCATACGTAAAAAGCAAAGGCAGGCAGAGCAACAGCAAAATACTCAAGTGTTACTTTCAAGCTTTTTTTACATTACTTCCTCTTTCATTCCTGCCTTTTCAGGAGCCTATGTTAAGGGTTAAAGTTCATGTTTTAGAGAGGAAGCACCCCCCTCCTTTCATTTCCCTACATGACTGGTCCCTGCAGGTAGAGCAACTGCACAATGACAAGGCTTATTTGCTGCTTATTTTACAATAGTTTCTTCTACAATCTTATTTGAAAGGTTAAAGTCTAAGTTTAGGCAAGGAAGTATTATCTTTCTTTCATTGCATACATGGCAACTTGAGGCAGGCAGAGCAGCAGCAAGCTAACCACATGTTATTTCCATACTTACTTTTTATTAATTTGTTTTTCATCAGTTCCTTCCAATGAGCTTTTGTGAAAGGGAAAAGTCTGAAATTGGCAAGAATGCATTATTTTTCTTTCATTTGCATACAATTTAAAGCAGGCAGAGCATCAGCAAAATAAATGAAGGTTGCAAATCTTACAACAATTTGCTATTTATCTCTGCCCTTTTATGTGCCAAGGAAAAAGTTTAGTCTGACTCCTAAGTCTGAATTTAGGGCAGCACACTTCCCCTGTCTTTCATTTGCTTGCACAAAAACAGCAAGGCAGGTTGAGCAGCAGCTCAAAAAAACAAAGGTTACCAAACAGAGCGAGCATGAGAGAGAATACACATGTCACTTGGGAGAACAGGGGCTGAGGCGGTTGCAAAGTGGTTTTGCAGGGGAAATCATCAAGACTGGGCAGGCTGTTGCTCTGTCAGCCAAGCTGAGTTCATGGCCTGATCATGCAATGTTGTTACCGCTGCATTTTTGCTTCTTAGCGTTCGAGAGGAAGTGTAACAGCACTCTATTTTTCTTTTCGACTGTCTCTGCTTTCCAAGAAAAGTTCTGCTTCCCGTCTACTTATTGCCTGAAGCTTTTTTTCTTTTTTTCCAACGAGAGCATATCTTTCCTTTCTCACTTGCCTCTCTCTTATATTTAGTTTTAGACTGAGTGTTGAGTTGTTGCTTTGCACCCCGGGCTATAGGTGCTGGTATTGTGCTCATGCACAAGAGACGTGGGGAATAAAAACTTGCTGCTGCACACAATGAGAAGAGAAAGGGGATGAGTTATAAAGTGTTGTTGCCTGTTTATTCATTCTAAAGGATGTGTCTTTGTTTTAAAGAATTAACATTATAGATCTTAATGTGCAAGAGAATCAACAGGCACATTAGGAATGTTCCTTTTGACCCAGCACACCCACACACAAAAACACAGACACATTGAAAATCTCCTTTCCCTCTCTCTCGCACACAGATGCGAAAACAAATGCATGCTGGATAAATGTTGTCCTTAACCTGCCGTACTACAACCGCTCAGCAAATGCCAGCTGGGTCAACAGATGCCCCGGGCGTTCTAGCCTGCTCTCATACAAAGAACAGTGGGAGCTGTCGCTTCATCTACAGACACAGAAATCACGCACGCACGCACACATGCCTGCACATTCTGAGCTGTGCTGCAGCAGCGTACAAGCAGATTAGGGAGGCTTTATCTTGTATTGTGTTTGGAGCGCTGGAATTGCAACGAGCGGCGAGGTCACGGGTCAAAATTAGTGGGTTTTGCGGCCTGCGTCGAATGAATTCACTTGATTTAAAAGGGAGGGAAAATAGCTCCAAACTAATTCTGTTATATCAAAATGTAACAAGATCACGCAAGGGTATATTAATCTTGAAAACAAGGTGCACTTAGTCAGTGAAAGCACGATACTACCTCCTTTTTACACCGACATATGCAGCATTTATTTCGCTGACTCTTTTAAAAATCATGCAACTTCATCAAACAGCCTGAACAGCTCCAAGTGATACAATCAGAAACAGTTGGAGATAGAGAAACAGAATTTTTATTATTCCTTCCATCTGTACAATGATTAGATAAAAATACTGGCTGTGTCCCAGTTCCTTCCAACGACTTGTTTTTGAGTCATTCTCGGTTTGGGAAGCCGTCCAAAAAGATAGCTACAAGGCGTAGTGGTGAAACGGCTCCACTATGGGATGAGACGCCACTCGTCGTGAGTCATGCAGACAGAAGCCAGCAGTGGGAAGGAAGCCACTGATAAAGGCTGATGGTGAGGGTGACGGGGAGCCAACTTTTTTCATGTTTTATTCCAACCTTCTGGTTAGTGCTCTCTTTTTTTTCTATTGGGGGTTATTTGGAAGGCGGTGTGGGCATGGAGTGCCAGTTGGGTGCAGATGGAGCTGACAAGGGGGAAGGTAAAAGGTGGGTTTTGATCGAGGGACACATGGAATTCAGCTTGCGTCATTCGAGCTGGAAGTCTCATTAAGTGTACTAAAACAGTGCTTCCAGACCAGAAGATCCAGGAACTTCCATGGTTCCTGTGACCCATTGCCAAGTGCTCAAAAGATTTGTCTTGTTTGCGTCAGATAATAAGGACGTTGTATCGTTACGTGTCAGGGCCTGCTGGCCTGGAAGCATGATTGACAGACCAGCGGATGAACCTTGTACTGTCTTAAGGGATCGTGTTCATGAGATCATGACACATCCTTTCCTCATGATACTGCGGTTTGTCAGCGGTTCTTGTCATCCTCTTAATTAGTGCTGCCACTCACTTGAGCATTCCCACCGAGACAAGTCAAGGGTGATCGTAAGAAGAGAAGTACGAGGGAAGGACAGTCCTACCAGTACTACAACATCTCCCTTTAGACAATTAGCACTGGTTTGCTGGTTTGCCCATTACCAGAAAATTCAATGGCACCTGGGGGAACGGTTAGGATATAAACAAAACTTGCCGTTGTGTCTTGTTTCTTGGGAAGAGTAAATTACATTTCAACTGAAGGAATACTGCCAAGAACCTTCCCGTGGTCGGTGCCTGAATGGGAAAAAAACAGGTGCAAGAACTCAAACAAAGCAGTGGATTTTTCCTGTCTGTACTCATAATTATAACACTACAATAAAAATGGCAACAAGAAAAATCTTCTAAGGACATTAACGATCAAAGGCTTTAAAGCACAAAAGTGTAGCATAATAATTTCTATTATGGAAAAAAACATTTTAAAGCCTCTTTACTTTGAGGCAAACAAATGAGGACAAAAAAAAAAAAATTAAAGTCAACGTGAAAAATGTTAAAACTGACGTCCTCATTTGCTCTGCAGGCAGCCCAGTAGGGATGGCAGGAGCTAGCTAGGCTCAGAGATAATGGTGGTAAGCTGGGTTCAGGAATTGTTTAGAGATAAGTGCGTGCAGTACGTACCTGTCCCCACCCTGTCTCTGATTGGCTAACCATAAATATCATCATCCAATGACTCTCTTATGATCCTTTCATATTTTGGTCTGATATTGACATGATCAAACACAGTGGGTACCGCTGACTCACCAGTAGGTGGAGGTGCGCAATTAGTAAGGGAATGCTCATGAACAAAAATCAGAGTTGCAGGTACCCTGGACCGGTTAGTACTGGCCTATTTCCTTCATTGCCCGAGGCGAGAATTTGAACGGGCTTCCAAGTGTTCTTGAAAGAGAAGTGGACGTGTCCTTCCAAGTTGTTGTAAAAGGATGAAGAGGCTGGCGTCAGGTTCAGGACAAGTCTCTCACAGTCCTCCAAGGTTGTGGGTAGTGGGTGTGGGGGGACTAAACTAACCAATTTGATGAAAAGGGATGGGGCGGTGCAGATTTTAAGAGGTAAAGAGTTCCAAATGTTAGGAGCTGGAATTGCTGTCACAGGCCATGCCTAGGAACTCAAGGTCAGAAGACCAGTTCTTGTAAGAAAAATGAGTTTGTAGATGATGTAGAACTTCACAGGGAGAAGGTCTGGAGACTGTGCGGCCAACACTTGGCAGCTGAGTTCTGCTGGTACAGGGCATTGCTGGGTGCCCTGAACAGGACAGAACAGTACTTATGAGGCTTTGTGACCCAAACCAAGCTCAAACTAGGAAGTCATGCCAGATGTCACAGGATTGGGTTTGTGCCACTGCACAAGAACATTGGGGTCCCAAATTTTTCAGCCTGCAACCCCTAAAATATAGGTCCCGATAACTGGTGACCCCTGCTTTGTAATTCAGCTGATCCAAAAGCTACAACTAACAAAAATAAAAGGCTGATTGGTGGAAAATGAGATGACCTTTAGGCACATGGTGCTGTGTCAATACTTTGTCAATAAGATACTCGTGACACTCCTGTGGTTAGGGGGCTGGGGTCCTGAGCCAGACAAGTGCTTGTTTGTAGCAAACAGTAGCAACAGGAGAAGGCCTCAGGGAGCAGCTGTCGAGCAATGTTGTTATTTCATACCTACTGCAAAGGGGCGCTGGGTAGCTAGCAGCTCCTAGGTTAATCCCAATACTGTCTGTTTTCCAAAGACTGAGTTTGTCTTCTTGTATGTCTTGGAAGGGAAAATCAATAAAGTATTCTGATTCTGATTCATTCTGAGTGAGACACAGGAAGTCAAAAGGAAAGAGGTCCTCTCTGCACAGTCATGCAAGACCTGTTTGTATTTCCTCCACATGTTCCTGATTATGTTAAGGTCTGATTGGAAACCATATTTCTCTGGTAGCGTGTAGGCGTCCTTGAGCACATGTGATAAGTTGTGCGAAGCCCTTTGAGTGGGAGGGAAGACTAGAAAGAAGCTCTATAAGCACAGTGCATTTACTGTTTCAATTTAACATGCTGACACACATTTTCTGATGCCAAGTGCCAACAGGAAAAAAGCTCACAGTTTGTTTTATGGGTGCTACGAGGAAGCCGGTGGTGAAACTTGGAATGTTTTTTCATGTCAAGTAAACCCAAAGTGGCAGAGTTGCAGAATTCTGCACGAGAAAAGATGGGCGAGTGTTTTCAAGTGGTGGATGCTTCAATCTTGACAAGAAGCCGAAGAAATCCATCAGGCGAAATTCTGTGAGGGGCAGCACTTCAGGGCTTAGTGCCCGCCACAATACTCTCCAAGATGGACAGCAGGTTGGGTGGTGATTACCAGGGAGCACATCTTCTGTCCCGTGCTCTCTCTAGGAGGGGGGAGAGGGAAAAAAAGGGAAAGGAGAGGAGAGGGAGCAGCCAATCTATAACCTGTCACTGTCCCTCCCTTGATGGCCGGATGATGGATGACTACATCGCGGCTAACAATACCAAAACACTCCCTGTGTGGGAGGCCTTTTGAACGGGGACAAGGTTAGAGCTAAAGGAGTGTCCTGTGAGTGTTTGTGCACAGGCAATTAAGGGTTCCAGTTTTTGAAATTAACTGACAGCTGACACGCCGCTGTTATTCCCAAACTGTTCTTCAACTCGCACATCGCACGTCTGTGGTCACCCCGACAAAAATCGGACATGATGAAAGCCTTCGGTGCTGCACTCTTGGCACAGAGGATGGAGGAGAAGAGAGGGCGGGCACACCACCTCCCACTCCCTCTCCTCTCTCCCTCAGTCTTCGGGGCCTCTGCCCGGTCTCCAGGCTTTGTCTCTTCCTCCATCCCTCTCATCTTCATCTCTGACTCTCTCAACCTTTCTCTGGCTCTCTTTCTCTCCCACTCTTTATCCCTCCCTATCCGGTTCTCTGTCTCTCCCAGGGGCTTAATTTATGGTTGTGGAGCTACACTAACACAGGGAAGACAGCCCACGCTCTCCTCTGCTTTGTTAGCTTGCTAGCTTGTTGGCTGGCTGGGTGTATAGAGACTGTTTGTGTGTTCATGTGAAAGTACTGTATGTTTGCTGCCTAAAAGCGAGAAGGTTTTTTTTTTTTTCCTCCCCAGTCTCATTATTTTTCCTTGCAGACAGGCTCGGCTTGTGTTGCCTCTTGTTAGTTGTAGTAAACGTCAGCTCCACTTCATGTGTGGTCTTATTGTCTCTGCAGAAGCATTGAAAAAATGATGGACTATGCTACAGTGTTGCATAAAGAAGGCTTTAGACGCATAAAATAGAGTAATTTATGATATTTTCTTCTTTTAAACCACAACAACCATTTTTTAAAACATCTACTCTGAACCCAACTTTAAAAAAATTAAAGAGGGGTATTGTCCTTTTTCAAAAATGTCAATTCTGTCATTCTGATGCCCCCAGTAGCTTTACACTACTTACAGCTAAAAAAAAAAAAAAAAAAAACTTTCTGGAGATATTGCTACTCAAAGGCCATTTTGTCTTGTGCAAAATCTCATTAAGATCTTGTGCTATTTTTAGAACAGACCACATTAAAGGACTTTACAGACAGATTCAGGGAGGTTTAGAGGTTTAAAATTGTGCATGTGTCTTTTTTACATCTAGCGTTGTTATTTGATACCCATGCTTAAAATATGGGGAAACATGATACCCCTCTTTAATATGTTTTACATACATCTGAAGTTATAAATGCATCAATTATTTGAGCTGAGAATCATACTAAGCTACTAAAGGGGAACAAGAAGGACATAATAAATCCACTTAAAAAAAAAAAAAAAAAAAAAAAAGCAACGCCCCTCTTTAATATGTTTTACATACATCTGAAGTTATAAATGCATCAATTATTTGAGCTGTGAATCAAACAAAGCTACTACAGGTGCACAAAAAGGGCAATATAAATCTAGTTAAAAAAAGAAAAAAAGGAAGACAAAAAAAAATCGATACCCCTCTTTAAAGTAAGAGTATGTGGTGGATCACAATATCTGACACCTACCCCCCTGCATTTGTTTCAGATTTAAAAAATAACATTCCGATGGCCATGTTGGTTATAAATTTACATCAGTATTAATCTAAGCCTGGTTAACCAAAATCTAAAAATTCCCCACAGGAGCTTTAAATTTTAAACAAGTTCCTGTTGCTGTAATGCAGGGTTATTAAAAGAATACATGCTGATTATCAATGCCCCCTGTATAATCTAAAAGTGTCAGTCACTTTATTTAAATGTATCTTGCCATTTGCAAAATTTGATTTTGCAATATACCCCCTCTTTAAATCTGCAAAAAGCAGACTTTAAAACAGTGAATTTAAATGAATTCAGTAGACTAGAAACAAGGTGTTACATCTCTTACTTGATGAAAACAGCTCAGGCAAGGACGCCCAGATGGGAATTAATTGAACCTACTGCAGGTCTCAGCAAAGCCTGGTTGCCTGGGCTCCTGCAAACGATCAAGGTTGGACTTATCGAGTGGCTCACGACCTGCGCTGCTGGAATGGCTTTGATTTCTTGCAGTCACTGTGGCGTTTGGCTGCCAGATGTGTTACATAAAAAGGTGGGCGGGTGTGCTTTGTGGCACATGAACCTCACTCATGAATGAGCGCTTATTATGCATGACCTGGGGAGGAATGGCTGTCAAACACGTGACGCGCTGGAGCGGTTGTGACAACGAAAATAGCACCCTGAGTTAATGATTGTGGATGAAATTGCTGTGACTTTTCAAGGCATGTGGTTTGTTTTGATTGAAAGCTACAAATCTCCTTTGGAGCAACATTTTCCTCTGCAGACTTTGAAAAACCCACACCCTTCTGAAAATCCTCGTGCTTGAAGATTAAGACGAACCAGACAAGCTGAATTTGAACAACGCCCTCTGCTCTGGTTGAGTGGAAAGCCAGCAGGAGGAGAGCAAACTGAGTGATGGTGAGGAGAGAAATCTGAATTCAGGATGAGTGTCAGGTTAATATTCTCCTGCTCTCTTCTGCGACTATAATTCATTCCCCCCTCCGAATCGCAGCTCGAAAAAGACATGAAAGCCTTTTTCCTTTCCCCCCTTCTCTGTTCTCATCAGCCCAAGCCTTGCACGCATCCTCTCGATTACCATCGCTCATCTTTTCCCTTTTGTTTCTCCCCTCGTGTCCCCATTCAATCCATTTTCATTTCCCCCTCAGTTCCCTTTACAGCTGCTTTCATTTCAGCCCGATCGCTCAATCTTCCCCAACCTCTATTCTACACCCCTCTCAGTCTTTTCACAAGCTCTGTCTCACATCCTCCACCTGTCTGTCATCTTTCTTCTTCTTTTATCGCCAGTGTTTCTCTCGCTCTGTCTGCGAAAGCCCTCGGCGGGCCAATTAGGTTCTCCAGCATGATGTCTTTCCTGACCATGTAGGCCAAAGCGGACTGGACAGTTCAAGTGGTTCAAGGACACACGGGGAAGAAAGATCTCATGATGTAGCCTGGGAAAACGGGAACACGGCTTGTTTTTTTTTTAAAAAGTTACCAACCCACCCTCTCAGGGCAAATATCTCATTCACAAGAGCACACGCTCCTCGTCGCTGTAAACAAGAAAAAAAAAAAAAAAGGGTCAGAGTGGAGAAGGCGGCCCCTAACGCAGCAAAAACTCGCTCGTACACGGGGAAAAGAAGCAGCATCAAACTCGCAGGGCATATTACACAACACACCAGGGTCCTGTCACATTTGCGTGCAGCTCATTTCGCTTGCAATCCTGGCACTGACACTAAGAAACATTGGTGTGTCAGCCCCGCTCAGAGTGTGTAGCTTGGATGTTTTTCCAAGTCTTAAAATAACAACTTTGTTCGAATATATCCCAGTGCAGTCCCACTGGTACAGTAATGTGATCTTAAGAGGAAAATTCAACAGTAATGAGTCTTCTTTTGCTTTTTTATCACACAAAGGCACCGAAATGATTAAATTTATATATTTATCTGTCTTTAAACACGTCTTACTCAGAGAACTGTCATTTAAAAATCCTCATAAAGAGCTTGATTGACACTCCAAGCGCTGAATTTCCTTCTGTTTCCAAGCTCTCTCCCCAGGTGACAGACTTCCTCCAATCCAAAATGTCAAAAGCAGCTCAGGTCAGCAAGGAAGCGGTGCGTCAGTTAGCGTTACAGTGCGCTTAGATGTGAGTCAGATAGACTAATGGATGTTGATTGCAGTGAAGAACAAAATCAGGAGTTTATTAAAACAAAGGGGAGAAAAAAAAAAGAAGACAGCTCTGTCAGGTTTGAGCTGGCAGTGGTGTGTAGAGGAGTGGGGTGGGGGGTGCACGTGCCCACCCCTCCTGGTGGCTCAACTATTGAGAAAAACGCTACATTGCTCCCTTTGGAGCCAAAACATATGCTAAAGTGCCCTTTTGGGATCAACAATTGCATGCCAAAGTGCCTTACTGGGAGCCAAAGTGCACTCTAAAGTGTCCTTAAAAATGCCCTCCAAGGAGACAGTAGCCTCCTGAGAGTCAAAACACTTGCTTAGGAATCCTCTTGGGAGTGATAATTGCACATTTTAGTGCATTCTTGAGGGGGAAAAAGGCAAACTTAAGTGACTTCTTAGGAGCCAAAATGTGAATTTAAGTTCACTTTTGGGAGCCAAAATGACTACATTATTGAGCTCTGTGGAGTCAAATGCTAGCTTAAGTGCCTAATTGGGAGCCAAAATGTGCATTTAAGATAACTTCTGGGAGCCAAAATGTGCATTAAAGTCACCTGGTAGCCAAAATGTGTGCTAAAGCACCTTCTAGGGAGAAAAAAAAAACATCCCAGTGCATTATTGGGAGCCAAAATGAGCACAAAATTGATCTCTTTAGGGTCAAAATTCAAGCTTTAGTGCTTTCTTGGGAGCCAAAATGTGCTTTTAAGTGCTCTCCTAGAAGTCAAAAGAGTGCAAAATTGACCACTTTGGAGTCAAATGCAAGCTAAAGTGCCTAATTGGGAGCCAAAATGTGCATTTAAGATAACTTCTGGGAGCCAAAGTGTGCATTAAAGTCACCTAGTAGCCAAAAGTGTGCTAAAGCACCCTCTAGAGAGAAAAAAAAATTCCTTCTTGGAAGCCAAAGTGTGCATTTAGGTGTTCTCTTGGGAGACAAACTGAGTTCAAAATTGACCTCTTTGGAGTCAAATGCAAGCTTCACTGCCTTATTGGGAGCCAAAATGTGCATTGAAGTCACCTGGTAGCCAAAATGTGTGCTGAAGCAACTTCTAGGGAGAAAAAAAGCAATTAAATGCATTATTGGGAGCCAAAATGAGCATAGAATTGATCCCTTTGGGATCAAAATTCAAGCTGTAGTGCTTTCTTGGGAGCCAAAGTGTGCATTTAAGTGCTTTCCCGGAAGTCAAACTGAGTGCAAAATTGACCTCTTTGGAGTCAAATGCAAGCTTCACTGCCTTATTGGTAGCCAAAATGTGCATTAAAGTCACCTGGTAGCCAAAATGTGTGCTAAAGCACCTTCTAGGGAGAAAAAAAAACATCCCAGTGCATTATTGGGAGCCAAAATGAGCACAAAATTGATCTCTTTAGGGTCAAAATTCAAGCTTTAGTGCTTTCTTGGGAGCCAAAATGTGCTTTTAAGCGCTCTCCTAGAAGTCAAAATAGTGCAAAATTGACCACTTTGGAGTCAAATGCAAGCTAAAGTGGCTCATTGGGAGCCAAAATGTGTGCATAACTGACCTCCTGGGAAACAACATGTGCATTTAAATGCACTCTTGGGAGCCAAAATTTTCATCAAACTCACCTGGTATTCAAAATGTGTACAAAGGGACCCTCTAAGGAAGAGGATTTTCATTCAAGTGCCCACCTAGGAGGCAAAATAAGTCCAAAATTGACCTCTTTGGGGTCTAAATGCAAGTTTGAGTGCCTTCTAGGGAGCCAACATGTGCAAATAAGTGCCAGCTTAGGGGTCAAAATAAGTGCAAATTTGACCCGTTTGTAGTAAAAATACAAGCTTAAGTGCATCCTTTGGATCCAAAATGTGCATTAAGGTGCTCCCCTGGAAGCCAGAATTAGTGTAAAATTAAACCTCTAGGGTCAAAATATGTGCTCTTGGGAGCCCAAAAGGGGCATTTAAATGTCCTCTTGGGAGCAAAATGTGTGCAAATTGGAGTCAAATGCAACTTAAGTCCTTTTTTTGCAGCCAAAATGTGTGAAAAAGTCACCTTTCGGGAGCCAAAGTGTGCATATAAGTGCATCTTTGGGTACCAAAATGTGCATTAAAGCCACCTGGTAGCCAAAATGTGTGTAGAAGTGCCCTCTTAGGAGGAAAATTTTGCACTTAAGTGCCCTCCTGGGAGCCAAAACGCACACTGAAGTGCCCTCTTGGGAGCAGAAATGTGAGCTAAAGTTCCCTCTTGGGAGCTAAAACGTGGGCTAAACTGCTCTTTTGGGAGACACAATGTGTACTAAAGAGAGTTTTTTTTTAGAGCCAAAGCGTGTGCCAAAGTGACCTCATGGTAGCTAAAATGCGTACTTAAGTGCCCTCTCAGGAGCCAAAATGTGTGTGCTTAAGCAATATATAGTGCCCTCTTGAATGGAAAAATACACTTAACTGCCCCCTTTGGTGGCAAAAATGAATGCCCATGTGCCTTTGAAAAACATAATGAAAAAAAAAATCATCAGTGGAGTCAGCAGGTAGTGGATCAAGAGTGAAGCTAAAAAAGGGTGAAAGATGAAGCTGAAGCGATGATGAAGAAATGGAAACAGAAATACTTTACCCCTGAAGATTGGAGTTAAAATCAGCTTTGAATCGTATCTTTCTGCACAGACAGACCTCTGTATCAGCAACAAACAGTGAGTCGCAACGAGTGATACCAAGAAGATGATAAACTCCTGATTTCAGACGGGGAAGGGAACACCAAAGCTAATCTCTATCACATGCCCTGAGTTGGGGATGTCTAAATTTAGTCTGAATTCAAAGCTGCGGTGATGTCACGTCATCAATTTCCTCCCAGAGCTATTGTTTGTACTTTCTGCATGCTTCGTCATGGTTGGAGAAAGAAAACTCCCATGCAGAGGAAAGGGTGAAGGAGATGATAAGAGTTGGAGTGAGACGGTTATACAGAGAGGCACATGATATGGGTGAACACACACACACAGGCCATCAGCTTAATTACTAGCGACAGGGAGGGAGCTGAGGGAAAACAGCCCGAGCCACGGCCACTTCCACTGTGGTGCACCGCTGGCAATATGCCCTAGTTATGCATTTAACACACACACACATACACACATCTGTGTGCACAAACAAACGTACACAAATATGTACACATGTGCGCAGGGAGACAGAAAAGGCGAAATGAAATTACATGGTTGGTGGTCTTATCATTCACGGTGATTCAGCACCACGGACAGAACCACGTGTGCGGTAATGAAGATAAAACAGACACATTTGCTCTCCTGCTTGTCTTCTTGAACACATGCTGACACACACAAACACACACGCACACACACACACACACACACACACACACACACACACACACACACACACACACACACACACACACACACACACACACACACAAATTGGACTGACGCCAAGTCCCGGGGCAAAGGCCTTCTGAATCTTTTAATTGGATGTGTGTTTTGACAGGCTAATCTCAAGAACAGGACACTTTCTGCCCACCAGAGTCTGTGGACATCCACTTTAAAGACCACAGAAATGCATCTTTAATAACCTACGTGACAGATTTACTCAGTTTTATAATTATCTGTCATCTCAGCTCATATTTGTGTCTTTTCTTTCCTTTTCAGTCTCATACATCCAGGAGCACCTTCACATATGGAAATCTGTACAGGTCAGCTGCAAAGCAACATCACTGGAGCCATTAGGCTGTCATGTGTTTTTATTGTTCCTTTCCAAGCTGTTAGATTTGCAACCACTTATGCAGCAAACATGCCTCCAGATTCAGTATGTATTCTTAATGCATCATGTCAATGGTGTTATATTTAAAGCTCCTGTAGGGGATTTTTACATGGTTGTGTAATGGGCTTAAATTAACACTGATGTCTATTTATAACCTATACAAGCAAGCAAAGCCATCAGTAATGCTATTATTGAGTCTAAAACAGCTCCTTGGGGGTGGTTGTCAGATAAAGTGATTGACTGCACACCTTTAATTTAAAGAGGGGGTAGTAAGCTTTTTAAAGCAGCTAGTTATTTCTAGCTTTATCATGCCCTTCTAGTACCCTGTTGTAGCTTTACATGATTTATAGCAAAATAAATCAAATGTTCAATCTGAGAATAAAAATGTATGCATGTAAGGCAATTTTAAAGAGGGGTATCATCCTTGCCTATGTTTTAAAGATATATATAAAGAAACAATGCTGAATGTTCAGACTAAGAGTGTACTGATTTTGAAGTTTTATGTATGATGTTGAAATCCCTGAATCTGTCTGTAAAGTCTTCAAAAAGCTCAGTCCAATCAGAGGGAAGGTGGCTTCTCTTAAAGAGACAGCAGCCATAATAAAGCATTCAGACAGAGGGTGGAAAAACAAAGCTTTATTATCATTTTCCTTTTTCTTTTTGCTGTAAGTCATTTAAAGCTACTGGGATGCATCGGGGCATAATGGTTATCATTTTTTTAAATAAATGACGATACCCCTCTTTAATTTTTTTTTTTTTGGTTGGGTTGAGTACACTTTTGTTAAACATGAATACCATAATTTCAAGGAAGAATGTAATAAATTATGTAGATTTTATACGTCAAGTTGGGGTGACATTTACTCCAACTAACAAGAGGCAACACAAGTGGTCTTAACCCTTTAATAAGATTTTGCAGTTCCTAATCATAGTGCTCCAACAACATAGAAAACAAACAAACAACAACAACAACAAAAAACTTTGAACGAACGTTAAAGGGTTAAAAATCAAAAAAGAGTGAAAAAAAAAAAAAAAAAAAAAAAAGGACAATACCCTCTCTTTAAGTTTTACATGCCATCAATCCTTGAATAACCTGTAAGCATTTTGCTAACTTGTTTGTTGACTATTTCGGTATGTGTCCTAACAGGTCAAGCAGAAGGAGGATTTGTGATCATTTGGGCTGAGCAATCAGGGGGATTTGTGGAGTGGAAGCCTTAAAGGGACAGCAGCTGAAACAAAGAGCTGAAGACTGAGGCTGGAAAAGGGTTTTCTAAAACACTAGTGAGAGAAAAATAGGCACATATATAGATGCTACAGGGGCACCAGAGGGACAAATTAAAGACAAAAAAGCACAACACCCTCTCTTTAATACGGGGTTATGTGACTTTAATTGCTTAGATTGCATTTCAGACAGTCAGACTGAAGACAAGGCAGCAGGATGCACATGTGAACAATGGCACAGTCAAACGCTCTCGTTTTCAAGCACTGTGACACACAATTTATTTCCTGGCAGCGGCTTCACAGACCTTCAACTCTGACCACATCTGAACGCATTGGTGTGGAAAGTGCAGGCAATAAGGCTTTGTGGGGCTGGCACATATGATCCTCCGTGCTGCTGTCTGATGTAACACTGGAATAGCAAGTGACGCTCTCCTGCTGCATTCAGCTGGTAATAAAAGGGTGTTTTTATAGACAGCCTGCACCACGTCTGCACTGGCTGCACCAACCATGAAAGATAGAGCTGCACACCAAAACCCCCAAAACCCTCCAGCAGCAAGGTCAGATCTTTCTAAGAGTAAAAACTGCAGCTTCCTCACAGCTTTCTCTATTTCCTTCCCACTTTAACAGCAAAACTTTCTCTGCTTTGAGATGACACACTGCTGGCTGCAAAGCTTATCTGCCTGTCATAGGTGTCGTAATGAAATTACGATGCAGGGTGCACCTCCGACTGAAGAAAAGTGAAAGAGCATGGGGAAGATTCCCCCCCCCCTTACAAATTACTGCTCCAGCTCCAGCTCCACTGGCACCAGCGAGGGTTTATTTGTCTCACCTCTGTTGTCAGTGACTGAGCTGAAAAAAAAAAAAGAAAAACTGAACAAGTGAGAGCGGGAGATAAGGGACCAACTGTGAAGATGTACTCCGTGCAGCAACTGAATTAAAGTGGGGAGATTTGGACAAGGATTTCTCCCTCTGTTCCTTGTTGCATTAATTCAAAAGCTTTGCTCTGTTTACCCAGAATGCACTGACATTTTCTCCCAATGCTGCCATGGATGTAACACAGTAATTATTAAAAGTCAATATTGGAAAGATCATCATGCAAATTGGTGTGTGCATTGGGCTGATGAAGCTATACTGACTCTATTATCCTAATTTAGCAGACTCTTCTTGAATAAAAATCGACAGAGGCTGTTGGTCATTTTATTTTGACAAACTTTAACAGTTTGGATCAATCAATGTCCTTCCAAACCATATAACAATCACAAAAGCCACAGGGTAGACGCTGGCCTCCCATGTGCACTGAATTGTAACACATTGTTCTGATGGTGCTTTCAGTTTGAAGGCCATGTGGAAAGGTCTTGGTATTTTTAAGGTTTTGTCGGTACAGTGCTCTTCCTCGCCTTCTTTTTCTTGTATCTCAAACCAGAGGCTCGCACAGATATTTTGAAGGGCAGGCGCAAAATACATAAAAAAGACACATACAGTGCTGGCCAGGAAGGACAGTTCATCATAATTTAACCAGCCAAAGAGGCCTTACAGTGTGTTTTGCCAACCAAGGCACTAGCGCACATTCTGGTTCAAAAAAGGGAACATGAGTAAACAATTTGGCTAACTTAAGCATGTTTTGGGTCCCAAGAAGGCATATTAGTGCATGATTTGGCTACCATAAGGGCACTTTAGAGCCTGATTTGGTTCCTATTGGGGCAAATTAGCTAGTGTTTTAGCCCCAAGATGGGCACTTTAGGGTTTGTTTTGGCTCCCATCAAGGCACTTATGTACCTGTTTGGCACATATTTTGGCTTCTACAAGGGTGCATTAGTGAATGTTTTGGCTCCCATTAGGGCACAATAGTGTATATTTTGATCACCATTGGTTCACATTAGTGCATGCTGAGCTCCCAAGAGGGCTCTTTAGTTCTTTTTTTTTGTTTTGGGCTCTCATGCAGCACGTTTTGGCTCCCAAGGGGGCACACCAGCGCATGTTTTGGCTCCTAAGAGGGAACTTAAGCCCATGTTTTGGCTCCCAAGAAGGCACCTCAGCACATACTTTGGCTCCACAGAAGGCACTTAAGCACATGTTTTGGCTCTGAAGAGGGCACTACAGAACATATTTTGGCTCCCATGAGGGCACTTCAGCACATGTTTTGGCTCCAAAGAGGGCACTACAGAGCATATTTTGGCTCCCATGAGGGCACTTAAGCACATGCTCTGGCCCTAAAGAGGGCACTACAGAGCATATTTTGGCTCCCAGGAGGGCACTTAAGCACATGCTCTGGCTCCTAATGGGAGACTTAAATGCCAATTTTGGCTCCTAAGAGTGTATTTCAGAGCAAATATTGGCTTCCATTAGGGCAAACTATGTATGGTTGGGCTTCCATCAGGGCTGTTATGTGCCTATTTTGCTCCCAAGATGGCACTTTAGCACATGTTTTGGCGCCCCTAGGGCACATTAGTACATGTTTGGCTCCTCAGAAGGCACTTTAGTGCCTATTTTGGCTCCCATTAGGGTACATCATTGCAGCTTTTGGCTCCCAAGAGAGCACTTTAGCGCGTGTTTTGGCTCCCCTTAGGGCACATTAGTGCATGTTTGGCTCCTAAGAAGGCACTTTAGCACTATTTTGGCTCCCAAGAGGGCACATCAGGTCATGTGATGGCTCTGTATTAGTCACTCTGGCGCATGTTTTGGCCACCCCCTCAGGGCACATCAGCACATGTTTTGGCTCCCAAGAGGGCACTTCCAGGTATGTTTGGCTCACATTAGGGCAAATCAGCACATATTATGGGTCTCCAAAAGGTTACTTTAGTGAGTATCTAAGCCTCAAGAGGGCATTTTAGTAAGATTTGTTGCCCTAAAACATAAGCTTGCATGTTTTGACCCCCATGAGGACACTTTAGTACATTTTGGCTCCCAAAAGGGCACTTAAGTGCATGTTTTCCATGACAGGAGCTTTAGCAGGGTGTCCCCCCTGCCCCACCTTTGTGCACACCACTGTCACCAACCCCCAAAATCCACTCTGCCATGATTGGCCATTCTGCAGCAAATGCCCCACCTCAGGGAAAGCACTCATCAGGACAATTCCAATCTACCAGCAGGTGGGAAAACAACACTTTCATCTGACTGAAATTGGTCAATTAGCTCCAAATAAAGCTTCATTTTCCTGCCTTTCCTCCTGGGGTTATGGATGAAGAAGTGAAAAGAGATGGAGAGACATTGATTTTGCTCATTAAGGACATGTGATGATTTTTAATTACCCGATGGAAGGAGTCTTTTATTGAGCTACACGATTCTGCACTGTCACCTGTCCGCTCTAATTGCGTGTTCACTCCTGAGGGGAGTTGGAGGGGGGGAATGTAATTACGGCGAGATCAATAGTCAAGCGCAGACGATGACACAGTAACGATTCATATTATATGCAGATTGATTCATTTCCGGACATTGTTTGGTCTAATTTAATGGAAGCTTGAGGGACGAAATTTTCTCAGAGAGCAGGGCTATAAAGACAATTATACGGGCAGGTTTAATCGCCTGGGAACTATATGGACTGATTAAAACCACAGTAAGAGCAACTTACTGTGAATTTGGGGTAATTCTTGTGCCATGGTGGATACTCATGTAGACAGTTTAATTCCATTCTACAGGGCTGTGCTTGAGCCTGAGAAAAGACTTCTTTGCACTGCTGCTTTAAGAGACAGAGGGGGAGTTTTCTTGGACTTATGTAGAAATTGAGGAAGTTTTTGGGCTTGAATTTGAAGAAAACCTCAGATTCCAATTGGAATATTCCACGTGGGGTAAAAAAAAAAAGCTCATGTTATGACTTTTTGGTTCATTTGGCAGTGCAGGTAGAAAAAAAATTACATAAGCATCTCCATAAATAAATGTACTTTCCCCTGATTGGTTTGATGTTAGTGTTACTTCAGCACTATCATTCTGTTTGTGCTGCAGCAAAGGATACAAAACTTGTTCGGCTCCATTCTCATTGGGGTGTAAACACATACACCAAATTTTGCAACATTCAGAATAAAAAATGTTGAACCAATCATGTGGTTTCTTAGTTGATGCTCATAAAAGGCTGAATCTACAAAAGCTATACTTGCAACTCTATTAATAATCAACAGAAGACGTTAAACCACCGGAATGTTCACTTGATGATTTGGCCAGGGGGGAAAAAAAGACATTTTTTATTCACATTTTTGACATTTTCTTTAAAATTAAAAAAAAAAAAAAAAAAAAAAAAAGTCAGACTTTAATTAGATTTTTTTTTTTTTTTTTTTTTTCCGTCCCTCATAATTCAATGAACTAATTCTGGTTCTACAATAAAATGAAGAAATAAGAGACCCCAGAATGTCTGATTTTGTCTTCTTCAAATGTATAGTAGAATTGGACTTGGTTCCTTAAGTTATTAGAGACAAAAAAAAAAAAAAAAAAAAAAAACACATTTCAATTTAGAGTCTTTTATTTGTCAGAGTTTCAGACAAAATATTAAATTTCTAAATAGAAAGTGGAAAGTCAGGGAATAAAGTCAGAATTCTAGCATTCTCTTCTAAAAAGGGATAATGCTTAAAAAAAAAATAAAAAAATAAATAAATAAAAAAAACGTATTTTACCTATACATAATCTAAAAAATGATTTTTTAGATTGACTTTTTAAGCAAAATCTAAAAAGACAGAAAAAAATATGACAAATTTTAAAAATAGAGTTAAAAAATTAACTTTTTTCCTAAGGGAATAGTGAAATTTTTTAGTTGATTTTCCTTTGATTTTTTTTTTATTGATTTTTTTTTTTTTTTGGTTTATTTTCAGTTTATATTTTTAGTTTATAATCTTAGTTAATTCCTAGAATTTAGAAGGGAAAATGCCAAGATTTAGAAATTTAAGCCATATTTTTATTTCTGTAAAGTTTTTTTTATTTTATTTTATATATTTATTTTTATTTTATTTTATTTTATTTTTTTGTGGGATGTAAGGGCATCATTGTGACTTTTTTCCAAAAAAAAAAAAAAAATGTAAGAAAAAAATTGATAGTATAAAAGAAGAAATTCAGAGAAGAATGTCAGAATTCTGGACTTTTCCCCTACAATGTAACGCTTTTTCTTCTAAATTTTGAATATAATTTTAAACCATTGTTTTTTGTAAAACTTTGAGGATGGAGTTCAAAGTTTTGATTTTTTTAAAGAATCTTGATGTAATTTCAGATTTGAATAAAACAATAAAAATAAATAAATAAATACATACCCTTTCTTTAATTGTTGTTTAATATTATATTTGAACATTTCAAGTCATGATCCAAAAAACTTTAAATTCTACACCACTTCTTATGGTCTCTAATCCAACAATTAATTACACATTTTACTCAGAATCCCCCTAAAATAACCTTTTCTACATCAAAAGTTGAAAAGTCTTAGTATGGTCGTGAGCATTCATGCTTTAAATATCAACCCAATCCAGCAGAAATAGTTGTTCTCTCCTAAAACAAGATATCTCACCCTGGTCTGTGGATGTGTGGATTTAATACCTTGTATGGTCTGGTCACACCTCTGCTGAAACCTGCAGCCCAGCAGCATCAGATCAGAACCAGTATCCATCTTTCAACACATCTTTCTTCAACACCCTCCTCTGTTCCACTGAGTTAGGGTGAAAGAGAATATCTGAGAGCTGGGTGATCCACTAGGAAGCCCACTGAGGATATGTAAGCATGTCTGCTAGTTGCTTTAAAGTGCAAATATTCCACAGATATGCGTTCTGTACAAAGACAGCTGTCTCCCCGATGCAACGCCGCAACTGCTGAATGCTTGTCAGCTTTTACTGACACCGCTGGTGCCTACCGAAAGCAGACATCTATAGTAAAATGCCATGCTCAAAACAATGAATAAGGATGGGTCCTTGGAGCGGCTGAGTCATTTCAAGATGACACCAGGGTAGATGGAAAGGAGGAAAAAAAACAGAGGGGAATAAACAGCAAGTGACAGAAATGGAAAGAGAACTGCAGACATGTCTGAGGAGTGTAACAATGGGACATGTCAGAAATAGATGAAAGATGCCTTGCGTGACTTCAGGTTTTTATGAACTGCTAACCTCGGAGACAGTGATGCCGCTCTTGAGGCCCGAGAGGAGAGGTTATTTGAGAGGAGGCAGAGGTCTGCTCAGCGGGCCTGTCACGGGATCCCAGCAGAAGACTCGAGCAAGAGGCAGGTTTGTCACGATTGGATCTCCCATCTGGTGCTATTTAAGTCAAGCATCTATTACTGACACCAGAGAACTTTCAGCTTGAAACTTCCATTATGTAACTCAGTGAGTGTAGATTTCATGGGAAAGTTAAAAATGTTGAAATGCTGTGCACTATATGTATTTTACTACTTCTCCCACAAATTCGCACCGATTTTCACCATTCAAATTGAAAAATGTTCAGCATGTTAAGTAGAATTGTGCATGTAAGTTTCACATTTCTACCTCCTGTACTTCTTGAAATATTGAGCTTTTTCCCATTTTTTTGTTCCATTAAAATGAATGGGAATTATTCCTCTGTATGTTTTTGGGCTCATTACTCCTGCAAAATGTTTAGCATGTTACAGAGATTTGCACATGTAAAATTCTCAATTCTTACCCTTGTATGTTTTAAAATATCCAGCATTTTCCCAATTTTTTTGCCCATTTGAATGAATGGAGTGATCCATCGACATGGAATCCATACAGGGGAAGATGTCATGAGGGGTTCTAAGGTTATAAATGGGACTAGTGGGCTAACGGTAGGAGGGTTAGGGCACGGTATTGTAACACCCACCATTTGCAAGTCTTTTGATTGAGATGAATGTGACTATGAGTTGACGAAAACATAAATTCAGTATCTCAAAATTCAAATATTACAAAAAAAAAATAACAAAACTGTGGTTCAAGTCTCGTGAGATTGCTAGCCTGTCAAGCACATCCACATAATGGTCATTTTATGGGTTTTGGTTCTTCTGGCAGTGTCGGCAGGAGCCAAGCCATGCTGGAAAAAATATTTAATACCACAAGAACTCTTTTCTAATTGAGATAATCATGACTTATAGTTAAACAAAAACCCCATAGTCCAATTTAATTAAACATACAAGCAATAAAAAATGATTTTTTTATTACAAAAATGTCGAAAACATTGCCATGATTGATGTCGTTTTTGAAGAGTTGCTCAAAAGATCCAGAGCTTCCATGAATTTCCCAACTCTAGCACGATTCTTTTCTGTTCATGCAGTAATGCAGGTTACTAAAGTTGCTATAGGCTTTATTCTCACGCAAGCATGAATTTTTGTACCAAAATTTGTACCATTCAGTCCTGAAGAGGTTTAGACCTCAAGATTGGTTTTGCTTGCTCTCACAGAGTCGCTCAATAAACCTGAGTCTTCCGTGAACGTCCCACTTCCTTCAGATAGCAACACCCAGTCTTTTCATGGGTGCAATTTTATTTACAGCACGGGTGCTGGGTGTAAAAATGTCAACCTTGGTGGATGAAGAAGAACAATGACACAGCCCAAGGACATGCATTTACATTCCTCGTTGATCAAGTGTCTTTTTCTTTGATTCGAGCATCAATTCACTGATTGAATCTCCCAATAAGTAAAACCACCTCTCTGCTGTTGCCATGTTTGCACATCCCTGGTTTGTTTTCCAGGCCCTGTCCTCTACCGAGGCTAAATCACAGTGATCACGACACACTCGTAATGACTGGAGAGGCAAAAACAACCAGCTATCAAGTGAGGCGCCAAGGACAGAGGGGAGAGTTTGGAGCTCCAGCCTCTCTTTATCCCGTACTCCATCTCTTGAATGAAGGACACGAGGGAGAGTGGAGTGTTTGGGACTATGAGGCCAGGATTCTGAGTAAGAACTGGAAAAAGCCTGTGGTTTGGGTTCAGCTTTATGCTTGTACTGTCATATTAAAATACAAGTCTTCTCTACTGAACCATTAAAAGGAATAAAAACACTTCTCAGTCCTTTTATCTTCCTAATGTCAAACACTCCTCTCATCACGTCGCTTTGAGAGGTTGTTTTTTTACAGCAGTTGCCAGCATATCAAAGGCAGACAACAATCATTCATAATACATGCGGTTCTCAGCACCATGGTCATGTGTTTGCTGTAAAATGTAAAGAGTTTTCAATCCAAGCTTAAGTGAATGCTAGAAAAGAAGTAAAGAAAGAAAACAACACCTTTAAAGGTCAGAGTAGACCATCTTTCTTCAGTAATACCACAAAAAAGCAGCTTTGAAAAGCTTCGTTGCTCTGAGTTAAGATGTTGTTTTCCCACAAAAAGAACAAAAGAACTCCACGCTGAAGATGTGGGACACTCGCTTCCTTTCCAACGTCTCCCTGCTCTGATCTCGCTTTTCTCCGTGGCTGTCATCACTTCCAATTTGTTTACTTCCTCTTTATTCTTCATTTAAATTTTTAGTGTCTGTTTGCGGCTTGTGCTCTTTCAAAACTTGGAATAGGACGCGGTATTATCAAGAAAAGTTCTGGCAGATAAAGCATTGATCTTTTTCAATATTGAGCAAGAAATACATGCAAATAACCAAAGTCAGTGCATCCTGAGTTTCTGCAAATGTTTGGGCAACTGCTTGAGAAATATTTTGGTGCAGAAAAACACAGAACACTAAGAAAACTGTTAAACTCTACTTTAGCACCATGGACAGCTCCCCTGTGTGTATGATACAAGCTGAAAGAAAAAAAAAAGTTATTTCTAAAGAGGGGGAATGCTTTTTTTTTTTTTTTTTTTTTTTTTTTTTTTTTTTTTAAGAGTTGTATCAACATGACTTACAGTTTCCTATTTTTTTTTGCACTGGTATTTTAGAAAACCCCCTTTATGGCTCCTGTCGCTTTAAGGTATCCCTTAAAAAGAAAAACAAGTTATTTTTAAAGAGGGGGTATGCTTCTTCTTCTTCTTCTTCTTCTTCTTCTTCTTCTTCTTTTTTCTTTATTTTAAAGAGGGGTATCAATATGACTTACAGTTTCACATTATTCTTGCACTGGTATTTTAGAAAACCCCCTTTTCAGCTCCTGTCCCTTTAAGGTGTCCCTTACAATTAAAAAAAAAAAAAAAAGAAGTTATTTTTAAAGAGGGGGTATGCTTCTTCTTCTTCTTTTTTTTTTTTTTTTTTTTTTTTTTTTTTTTATAAAGAGGGTATCAACATGACTTACAGTTTCTATTTATTCTTGCACTAGTACTTTAGAAAAACCCCTTTTCAGCTCCTGTCCCTTTAAGGTGTCCCTTTAAAAAAATAAAAATAAATAAAAATAATTAGTTTTTTTCTACAAAAAATAAATGTGTAGAGGTTTGAAAAAACTGTACGCAATTGGTGTGAACATCCAGTATTGTTACTTTGTATCTATATTTAATATGTGATAACACAGGATACCCCTCTTTAAAGCTGGATACTCCTCTTTAAATTTACTAAATTTGGTCGGAAAGCCAGAATACTGTATTGTTTTGCAATGTCGGCACTGTCCTCAACCTAGGTAATTTTTAATACCACATTATCAAGATATTTATTATAACTTCCTGTTCTCACAGTGTGACTCATACCCAGGAAACAACATTAGTAACCACCTGCCCCGGTGTGCGCCTTCCTCCTTCCTCATACGAGTTGTATTTATCAGTTTGAGTGGCTAAGCCACATGGGTGACAAAATAATAGACATCCACAAATAACAGTTTGACAAAGAGGTTCAGTGCTAAAGAGAACGTCAGGCTGTGGGTGCCTCTGCAGAGTGAGGAGTGGGTTTGTGTACTGGGGATATGCACCTGTTTAAATCAAACAATGTCTGTTCGCTTTGACTGAGACAATAGCATAGAGTGTAAACTGAAGGGATCACCATTTTGCTACAGCGTACAGTCAATGCCCTGCTCCTTATGAGCTGGCGTCAGCCTGAGTTGAAACACATAACAAATGTCAGCACCTATGATCGATATGGCAGCCCTCACAGGTCGCCCTCTTGCAGTTGGGAAGCAGAAGCAGTCGGGAGAGTGCAAAAGGTTCTGGTGTGAATGACGCACTTGCAACCTTCTGTTTGTGGAGCCTGCCAGAAAACACAGACTTTGGGCGACATCTCCAACCTTTGACAAAAGAAGAAGAAAAAAAAGAAGAGAAAACTCGCCGTTTGTTCCAGTGAGGGGGCAGTAGGGATGCCTTCTGCATAAGAAAGCACTGCTTCAGAAATCTCTTCATTCTCCAAGAGGCCCAATGCGTGAGATTCACTGAAAACATATGAATTCTCAGATTAAGTCAACACCAGCAACAGCCGTGCCAGTCTAATGGGTGCTTTTCTCAAAGCGCATGTGTGTGTGTGTGTGTGTGTGTGTGTGTGTGTGTGTGTGTGTGTGTGTGTGTGGCTCCGGTTGCTATGGTTATGCCTTTCTCTGGATCAGTCTGCAGGCAGATAAATAATGCACACTAATGCTGGCGTGGTGACAGCACTGCAGCAAGCTGTTGCTCACCTCAGTAAATATGGCGATGTGCACATGCAAGCAAACACATTTTAATTAAAGAGGGGGCACACTGCTTTTCCAGCTTGGATTGAAAGTAACAGAACTAGATGTTCATACAACTCATATGTGCATATTTTCAACCCTTTATATACTCATATGCTGCAGAAATCCCTTTATCTGCGTGCAAACTGCTCAAAATGTTCCATCCAATTAGATCAAAAGGGTTCTTGAGTGGTGCAGTCAGAGTCAGAGACAGAGGCATGGTAATATGCACATGCAAGCAAAATCACGATCCTCTTTAAAGAGGGGGTATCTTGCAGTCCCATCAAAGATCTTAAGTAACAAAACTAGTTGTTCATATGACGTGTGCAGATTTTTACACCTATACATACTCATATCATGTAACAGTCCCTTAATCTGTTCGCAAACTGCTCGGACTGCTTTGTCCAATCAGATCGAAGGGTTTTAGAGCTAGAGGCAGAAATTGAAAGGAGTTTTTTTTTTTTTTTTTTAAAATAGAAAATTGATATTTTTGAGATTACTTGTTATGCAAAGCTTATTATTAAAGCACAATGCAATACGGTGATGTGCACATGCAAGCAAAGCCACATTTCTCTTTAAAGAGGGGGTATCTTGACTTTCCATCAAAGATCTGAAGTAACAAAACTGGATGTTCATAAGACACGTGTACAGATTTTAGGACCTCTTCATACTCAGATCATGTAGAAATCCCTGTAAACTGTTCAAAATGCCCCGTAAAATCAGATTGAGGAGGGGCCTTAGGGTGGGCAGTGTCACAACTAGAAGGTTCAATTGATCTAAAGCTGAAATAAGGGTATTTTTGAAAGAGATATATAGACTTTTTTACTATTAAAATCATGTGAAGCTGCCAATGAAAGCACAATACAATATGCAAGCAAAAGCACATTTTTGTTTAAAGAGGGGGGTATCCTGCTTTACCATCATGGATTAAAAGCAACATAACTGGATGTTTTTGAGCGAAGATTTTTAACCCTCTACATACTCATATCATGTAGGAGTCCCTTAATCTGTGCATATTCCGCTCAAAATGCCCTGTCCAATCAGATTAAAGACGGGCATTTAGAGCAGGGAGTCTTAAAGATACAGCAGCTTAAGGCAGGAGCTTGAATAAGTTGTTTTTCTTTTCTTTTTTAAGAAAAATGTAGGTATTTTTGATTGTATGGTGTTAAGCTTTGTACTAAAGCTCAATACCCCCTCTTTAATGTGTCATTCAAAGCCTTTTGTGTTACATCTTCTAAAAGATAGTCTAAAAACACTCTGATTTGACACTGAATAATGAAACAGAAGCAACAGAACCCCTCTTGTTATGTCTCCACATGTGGTCTTGACAGAGCTTAAAGACTGGAAACCGTTTCGCTCTGGGCTGCCACTCACAAAGCTTCCGCTGACAAGATGTTCATTTGCATGTTTTTGCTTTGGTGAGGGGTATTTTTCACAACATTTTTTGCACTCGTCAACATTTTACAGTCCCAACGGGGGGATAGTTTTTGTGGAAGAGGCAGAAACCAAACGTCCCTCTGGGTAATGTAGGAAATCAGTTAGTGGAGGAGAGACAGATGAGGGGAAGTTGATGAATACTAATGTGCAATAAAAATGTAAATTACAGGTTTAAAACCTCAAAACATACAGTATGAGGGTATAATTTTAGATTTATGTAACAATTTGTGTTTCAGTATCTGAGCTACCTGATGAAGATGAAACTGCATGAATGTGAAGCAATTCCTCCCCGCACACGCTCAAAGAGACAATTTATTCCCCATCTCCTTATAGAATCCAGTAGAGAGTGAACGTCAAAGAAAGTCGCACAAAGAATAATCTGTGATCTAACAAATGCATAGTGCTCGGTGCATTTCTTGATGGAAAAAGTTCCTTTCATATGTGTGATAACAAAGGCCTGATGGATGTGATAGAGAGAATAAAGAACAAGGTAGGGATGACAAAGAACCCTTTGTATCTCCTTTATGTTCCTTGGGATGACTTTGTTCATACACCTGTCTTGATACTAAGGAAATATATGTATATAAAAAAGCAGGAGCTATTTTTAGAGCGTGTCAGAGATGTGGCTCACAAGTTATGGCTGACTCTTGTCAGGAATCGGGAATCAAAGCCCTCTGACCACAAGGGAATATTTTAAGGGAATGAAACAATCACTTCCTGGTGATTTCTCTGGCCATTCGTGGCCCCAGGAAAGCAGATTCTACTGATGTATGTGATTCCTTGACCTTTCCAGGCGCTCCCAAGAAGTTGACATTTTTGGCTCCTCCGTGAAATGATTTGATCGCTATTGGCTTGATTGCCATGACCTTTGTGGGATATGTAAATTCCCCAGAGGGGAATGACTTTGACAATCACCTCGAGTTTTATCAAGAGGCACCGCCAATTTCGGGGCTGCACTTTGAGAATTTTGCAAAGATCGACGAAATGGATTGGGACAAAGTTTGGAAGACACAAATTCCCTGAAAAAAGAAACGGCTCAAGATTACAGAAAGTGTCTGGGCAAGACAGTTGTTGGCCCAAGGCTCTCAAAGCCTCTCCAGGAATTTCTCTAATCTCTTTTAAGAAAAAGTCTCTGGATGATGGGTGGGAATCTTTGGTTTTCCTTGGTCTTCCAGAGACATTGCTTTTATGTTAGTTGGCCAGAAGTGGGTGTTTATTTTTTCCCTTGACTTTGTAAAGCCTTGCTGGTTAAAGGAACCATAGTTTGCTTTACCATGGTCCGTCCATCCATCTATCCATCCATCCATTGCTTATCCAGGTCTGAGCCAGCAATGCCATCATTGAAGACCAGTGGCCCCTGTCCCTGGCCACTTCCACCAGCTCCTATGAAGGGACACCAAGGTGTTCCTAGGTCAGCTGAGAGATATAATCTCTCTATCATGTTCCAGGTCTACCCTGAGGTCTCCTCCTAGCTAGACATGCCAAAACACCTCCCCAGGAGGCGTCCAAGAGGCATCCTCACCAGATGCCCAAACCACCTCATCTGGCTCTCTGAAGCGGAGGAGCAGAAGCTCTACTCTGAGTCCCTGCTGGATTTCGGAGCTCTGAACCCTCTCTAAGGCTGGGCCTAGACACCCTGTGGAGAAAGTTCATTTCAGCTGCTTGTAATCATAATGTACTCCTTCTGGTCACTACCCACAGCTCGTAGGCACAGGCATGGTTTGGAACATTGATTGACTGGTAAATTGAAAGTCTTCTGGGTCAGCTCCTTCTTCACCACAATCAACAAATACAGCATCTGCAACGCCCTGATCCATCTGTCAATCTATCGTCCTATTGTCCCTATACTTGTGACCAAGACCCCTAGACACTTAAACTTCCCCATTTGGGGCAAAGGCTCTCTTGTGACACGGAATGGGCAGTCCACCCTTTTCTAACTAAGACGCATGGACCAGACTTTGAGGTGCTGGTCTTTATCAGCTGAAAACCACCTCAGTGTGAGCTGGAGGTAAGTTTTTGATGAGCCCAATAGCACTACATCATCTGTAAAAAGCAGAGATAGGGTCCTGAGACCCCCAACCTGACTCTGTCCATAAAAGTAATTAACAGAATCTTGACAAAGGGGCCTTGGTGGAGTCAACCCTGACTGGGAACGAGTTCCGCTTACTGTTGGTGATACATGCCAAACTCTGATTCTGGAAAATTAGATAGTGAATGCCACAATCAAGACACAAAAGAGCTGGGATCACTGTTAGGCAATATATTCATCAAGGGTATTCACTAAGATGTGTCCATTTGACCTCTACAAGGTCCAGGAGTCTGTAGCAAAGCTCCCCATCCTTCCTGTTTGGATATACTCTTTGGTTTTTGTGTTACTGAGTTAGAGTTCGGGTTTTCTTCAATTTCTGTCTTGTGGAGCTTTTTTATGATTCTTGTCATGTGTTTTCCCTCCTGTCTTCCATTCACTTTCCTGCTCCCTGTGTTTGGTTTAGTTCTTGTGTTTCCCTACTGTTTGATTACCCCCTGTCTATAGAGTCTTGGTGTTTCTTTCAGACCTCTTGGGTTATGAAACCAGAGACATTTTTTTTTTTTTTTTTTTGTCATTGAAACATGTACGTCCATAAATGAGACTGCTTAAAGCCTATTTATCAATGAGAAATGGGGACACAGAGAGTTTCCTTCCATCTTATGTATAAACATCATTTGGAATGACCAACGCTGCCAGAAACATTTTTTTTTTTAGCAGGAAATGATTTAAAAAAAAAAAAAAAAAAACCTGCCTTAAAAGATATGGAGCTGATTTGAACTGGGTTGGTACTACTAACAAGACATTAAAAATGAAAATAATAAATAATTATAATTAATTAAATGATAAATATTAGTGTTGTAAAATTAAAAAATAATATGTATTAATTCACGTTTATTCATATTATTAATATAGTTTTATGTATTAATTAATATTCAATACTATTAATAATTTAGTAATATTAATAATACATAATTAACAATAACATCTTAAGATGTCTTGAGACACTTTGGTGGCTGGGTATGTATGATCAGAGGACCTATGTGTGTGTCTGAAACATGTTCTGCGATTTGCCCCGAAGGTTTTACTTTATGGTCAATTCACACAGGATTAGAAACACAAATGACCTCTGTGCCCAAACTGGAGTAATCCCGTGTGAATAGGGCTTAAGCCTATGTTGCAAATGCATTTTATAGTCACCTTGCCTTAAGTAAAACCAATTACAGTCATCCCCAGCACTTCTCAAAAATCCCTTTTGTCAATAGTTACTGTCCCCGTCCACTTTTCTATACAAAGTGATGCCCAAGCTAACCACTGGTTGGTTTGGTCTCCTCTTTAGATTCCGCCACAATCACCAGCTTCAAGTCCACTTCCAGCCGCCTCCTTCACCGCTCCCATTCCTAATTGGTTCGTCTGCAGCGATACAGTGCAACCAAAACAGAACAAGCTGTGATAAATAAATCAAAAAGGAACAACAACAATAGTGTGTAACATACTGAGAACCTGTTGTTTTATTTGCACTCTGTTTGATTGCAATCATGTCAAAGGCTGAGGGTCTCTCACCCACACTCCCACTCCTTTCACACTCCCACTCGCTGAGTTTTTGCAACCGTGACGGATGTGTGCTGTTGAAAAAAATATCTGCAGCCAGTGTTTTCTGTGACTCAGTGCCATTGCTGCCAATTTTATACAAGGTTTGAAGGGCGGACGCGGACTGGCTCGACGAGACAATCACAAGTACACACGTCATGGTGTCGCAAAGAGAAACGGACAGCTTGACACTTCAAATGACTTTCGCCCTGAGCTTATGGAGGCAGATTACCCCGTTTACACTTTGTGTTAGCAGAAAGCCCTTCCATGAATTCTCATCTCATCAAATCAGCCTCCCCATGTGCTGGTGTTTAATCCAGAAACTGCAGTTTGCTAATTTAAGGTGAATTGCTGTATTGATTTCCCCGTTGGTTCCAGTGTCTGGTCACTGGAAAAATGATTCACTGCCGTTATTAAATAAATGGAATTTAATTTCACATTATCTGCCGAGCTCACGATGATAAATGCTTTGCACAACTAAAAGGTTCAATTGATCTGAAATGCAATTTGACAGCTCTAAAATCTTTCCGGCGTAGGTACACCTGGAGATGAAAAGAACAGGAATTCGAATGATGCCTCTATTTGAAGATGCTTCCTCTTTAAGGTGCTGATTTCTCAACAACTTAAAAATATCTCGCTTTGCCAATTAAGCACAGCAGACTCCAAAAAAGTGTGACACAAATGAGACGAGACTGAATCATGCTGGGCAAGAAGAATTTTATGATTTCAACAAAAACGGCTGTCGGCTCCAAGAAGGAAACCTGAGATGCTTGGTATTTATCTGTCAGACAACAGCCTGCGCTCTAGCGGGGTTTAATTCGACATAACAGGCCGATGCCGGCTACGTTATGAGGGGGAGTCAAGCTCAATTTCTGCGCTGTAATCCAACTGCTGGGAACGATTACTCAGATACAGTGAAAGCAGAAGAGAGGCTAATGCTACATCCACTGACGCAGAGATTTTACCACCACTCCATTCCCACCAAATGAAGGTTGTGCAAGAAGTTGGTAACTTGTTTGACACACATTTGGACTTCTCGCCAATTTGGAAGCTGCAAAGCAACCACCCTGGAAGACCTGAGATGCCCTGATTGGGAGAGGTAAACCTCTCAAAGAGTGGGTTGAGCTTCTTAGAAGAGGGGTAGAAAGATGTGGTTGGAAGCTAAGCTATTAGGGTTACAGATGTAACCTGGCATATTTCAACCATTGTAAACCCTCAGAATGCTCCGTTCTTAAAGTAGTAGCAACGAGATCTTCATTAAACTTCAATAAACAATGACATTGGCACACAAGGGTGTACCAGCTGGTTCATGTCATATTTGACAGGTATGGGCCTCAAACACCAAGGTGTGCTCATAATCTCTGCCTCTGCCAGGCTGTCAGAGGCAGTCACTTGTAGCCAAAGATACACACTGGTGCTCTCTCAGGGCCAAAATGAACACCTAGCGCCCTCATAAAAGCCAAAACACATGGTAAAGTGCGTTCTTGAGGAACAGAAATACACACCAGAGTGCCCCCTTGGGAGCCAAAATGTGCACGAGAGCCCTATTGGGAGCCAAAATATGCTTAAGTGCCCTCTTGGGAGCCAAAATGTGCATGAGTGCCCTATTGGGAGCCAAAATGTGTATAGGTGCTTGAATAAGAGCAAAAGTGCTTGCTCAAGTGCCCTCTTGGGGGCCTTAATGTGAATGAGTTTGCTCTTGGGAGCCAAAATATGCAAAAGTGCCCTCTCAGGGATCAAAATGTTGAAAAATAACCTCTCTTGAGAGCCAATATGTGCAAAAGTACATTCTTGGGAGCCAACATATTCTTAAGTGCCCTCTTAAGGTCCAAAATGAATGCAAATGAGCCTTTTGGGAAGCCAAAATGTGCTTTAGTGGTCTCTTAACAGCAAAAATGCATGCTAAAATGTCCTCTTGGAAGCTAAAATGCATAATCATGAGCCTCATTGTAGGCCAAAATGTGAAAAGGGGTGCTCTCGGGAGCCAAAATGCACTTAAGTGCCTTTTTGGGAGCCGAAATACGAGTAAGTGCTCTCTTGGGATCCAAAATGTGCATGAGTGCCTTTTTGGGAGCCAAAATATGAGTCAGTGTGCTCCTAAGAAGCCAAAATGTGCTAAAGTGCTCTCTTGGGAGCCAAAATGTGCATCAGTGCTTGAACAAGAGCAAAAGTGCTTGCTCAAGTGCCCTCTTGGGGGCCTTAATGTGAATGTGTGTGCTTGTGTGGGCCAAAATGTGCATAAATGTCCTCTCAGGGATCAAAATGTAGAAAAAAAAAACCCTCTTGAGAGCCAATATGTGCAAAAGTACATTCTTGGGAGCCAATATACGCTCAAGTGCCCTCTTGAGGTCCATAATGCAAATGAGCCCAGTGGGATACCAAAATGTTTGCTAAAGTGCCCTCTTGGTAGCTCAAATGCATGCTCATGAGCCCCCTTGGAGGCCAAAATGTGAAAAGGGTTGCTCTTGGGACCCAAAATGTGCTAAAGTGCTCTCTTGGGAGCCAAAATGCGCTCAATTTCCCAAAACATCATGAAATGCCTATTGGGAGACCAAATGTGGGCGTGTTGTTGTCTTGGACCCAAAATGTGCTGTTGTACCCTATTTTTAGCCCCAAAACGTACATTTTTTTTTCCGTTTGGGAGCCAAATGGGTGCAAAGATCTCAGATCCAGTTGTGTGCTGAACTGCCCTTCTGGTTGGCAAAACAGACAATTGTCCTCTTGGGTGGCTGAAACACATGCTGTATGAGCCTCTTTCATTTCCTTTGGCCCCTGTACAGGGTCATTGTTTACTAAGGTGTTGACTCAGCAATTAAGCTCCTTCAATATCCAGCCACTTATGCATCTGTGCACTGGTGCTATGGTTAACCAAGTCTGACCATCAAAAGCCCTCAACTTGCCACAAGTCAAGTCCATCAAATTCCCACACACCATCTGGATTTCCATCAAATGTTAAAAAGTAAATAAATAAATGAAAAATAACATAAAGATTCTTATAATAGTAGTTTTTAATGTTAAAAATGGGAATAAACCATTTCACCCTTTGTCACATGTAAATCTTCATTTGCAGACTTTGCTTTAATTTCCAGCTCTAATCCCAGGCTCTGTGCTGACAGAATGCTCAGCTCCTATCTAAACATTGCTGTCAAATTGCATTTCTCATTGCCACAATGTGTTGACAGTCTCCACGTTGTTTGTACAGTAGATGATTGATAGCGAGGGTAGAAGCGCAACTGATAGCTTTCCACAAATCACACGACAATGCAGCAGGAGTCAGTCGACGTGACAGGATGGAGGAGACGGAACAGGGTGAGAAGAGCAGGATTTAAATATGAGACAGCATTAAAGACATCAGTTTCCTTAGTGTTTTATGTAACCCATGACTGCTCTCCCATGAAAGCACGGAGTACATTTCAGAGTGAAACACATATCCGTGCTTAATATGCTGGCAGCGCTTTTAACAGATGTCCCGTTGCCTAATATGAGGTAACTTCACTGGGGGCCTTTGTACCCACATTGGACAACTGACAAGATGTACTTCAGTGCACTTCAAACCAGTGTCTCGCAGATGAACCCGTGTGTTGGGCAAATAGGCCAGGGAAACCAGGTCAGAGAGAGCGCAGCGTGGAGTTTAAAATAAACCACAGAGGGAAAGAACTGCGCCCATTTGACCCCGCTATCTGCTCCCTCTCAAGGTCCAATCCCCAACTCAGGCAGCGCTAATGATATTTAATCACAAAAGCAACCAAAAAGGTCCAACAGATTTTATAGTAAAGGCTCAAAATGTATAATGTATCAGTGTATACTACAGTGGTGTGCACATGAGGGGGTCAGGGGGGTGGTCATATCCCCAAATAGCCAAATCTTTGAAAAGCAGCTATGCCCTCTTGGAAGCCAAACATGTGCTTAGATGCCCCTCTTTGGAGTAAGAATGCACATAAAAAGCCATCTTGGAAGCCAAAATATGCGCTAATGTCCACTGTGGAGCCAAAAGGTGAGCTTGAGTTCCCTCGTGGGATCACAACACATGCTACAGTTCCCTCTTTGGGAGCCAAGATGCTTGCCACAGTTCCCTCTTGGGATCCAAAATGCACACATAAGGTGCCCCCTTGGAAGTCAAAATGTGCACTAAAGCCTTTTCAGGAGCCAAAACATGTGCCACAGTTCTCTCTTGCGAGCCAAAATACATGCCAAAATCCCTCCTTGGGATCCAAAATGCACACATAGAGTGACTTTTTGGGAGCCAAAATTGTAAACTTTAGTGCCATCTTGAGCAAAAATGGCTGCTAAAGTGGCCTCTAAGGAGCCAATATGTGCATTAAAAGCCGTTTGGGAGGAATAACAGTGCTGGTTCCCTATTGGGAGCCAAAATGTGCATTGAAGGCACCTTCCAGGAGCTATAACAGTGCTAGAGTCCTCTTTGGAGCCAAACTGTGCACATAAAGTCCCCTCTATGGGAGCCAAAATGCCTTCCAGAGTTCCCTCTTGAGATCCAAAATGCGAAAATAAGGTGCCCTCTTGGAGCCAAAATGTGCATATAAAGCCTTTTTGGTAGCCAAAACACATGCTACAGTTCCCTCTAGGGAGCCAAAATGCATGCCAGAGTTCCTTCTTAAGATCTAAATCGCTCACATAGAGTGACCTTTGGGGAGCCAAAATTGTGTACTAAAGTGCCATTTTGAGAACAAATGGCTGCTTAAGTGTCTTCTTAGGAGCCAAAATGTGCACACAAAGTGCCCTCTATGGGAGCCAAAATGCATGCCGAAGTTCCTTCTTGGGATCTAATATGCTCACATTTTGGGAACCAAAATAGTGTGCAAAAGTGCCATCTTGAGCAAAAAATGGCTGCTAAAGTGGTCTCTTAGGAGGCAATATGTGAATTAAAAGCCATTTTGGTGGCCATAACAGTGCTTGTTCCCTTTGGGAGCCAAAATAAGCACACAAAGGGCCATCTTGGTAGCTAAAATGTGCATTGAGAGCCCTCTTGGGCACCAAAAAGTGCATTAAAAGGCCTTTTGGGAGTCATTACATTTCTAGTTCCCTCTTGGGATCCAAAATGAGCCCACAAAGTGCAATCTTGGGAGCTAAAATGTGCATTAAAAGCCTTCTAGGGAGCCACAATGTGCACCAAAAGCTCTCTTGGGAGCCATAACAGTATTAGTTCCCTCTTGGGAGCCAAAATGAGCACAAAAAACCCTTTTGGGAGCCAAACACACACTTAAGTATCCTCTCAGGAGCCAACATGTGCATATATATGGTGCCTTCTTGGGAGCCAAAATGTAGGCATGTAGAATTTTTGCAGGAGTCCATACAAGTGCAGAACTGCCCTCCTAGGAGCCAAAATGCATGAATTAAGTGCAACCTTGAGTCATAAGGCTTGCTAAAGTCCCTTTTTTGGAGCCAAAATGTGTGCTCAAGTTCCCTTTTGGGAGCCAAAATGCGCATTAAAATGCCCTCTATGGGTGGCAAAATGGTGTATCAATGTGCCATCAAAAAACTTTCAGAACTAAGTGCCCTCTCCAGCGGCGGGAGCCACAAGTATGTGTCTTTGTTTTCTTTTTGCCCTACTCTTCAAAAAGCAGGTGCATGCCACAAGTGTATAATCTGCATACTGCATAAGTAAGAGTTGTCTTATTTGTGTTTTACATTTTTTTATGCAACAAAGAAAAGTGCATGTGCCAAGGTGATGACTCTAACGTGGCCACAAATGACTCTATCATAAGCAGGTTTTTGTATTTTAAAGCCCTTAAATTCCATATTCTTCTTTTTTTTTTTCTTTAAATGTGAAACAATCAGAGTGTAAACTACTTTACATCAACAGATGTGTTGTTTTAACTTTGATATAATTGTGGTTTTTCATGGAGACTGACAGTTTTACCACTGCAGCATTCACCAACTACAGTAACTTGTCATGTAAGTTAAAAATAAAAAAGTCCTCACATCTTTTGAACTCCGCAGTCTGAAAATCTTTATGAATTATGCTGACACGCTCAAGGCTCATGCAGAATTAGGAGCGAAACATCTGCAGCTTCACAGAATTCTCCCTCACGGGATTTTTTTTTTTCTCCTTTCAAACTTGTGATGCTTTATGCATCTGGACAGATGAATTTTCCAAGAGTTTCTGTATCTCGTAAAACAGAAAAGAAAAAGACAGCTCTGAAAGTTCTCCATCATTATTCTGTTAGACACGCATTTGTTTGATAATTCTTTTTGAGTCCTGTTTTTTTGACGAGACGACCACAGGGACTCACAGCAGGGGAGGGCGGCTGCTGAGGTCCCCCTAAGGCGAGAATTCCTAAAACAGGAGAAGTCCTTGAGAAGTTTAAGTGACCTCAAAAGAAGTCAGACAACTCGAGGAATGCTTAGCTTGTAGGTATGTAGGGATGGTTAGCATTGGGATTTATTGTCAGTCTCTTATTTTCAAACAGTCTAAGGTCATAGAGGGACAGCCGGTAATCATATTACACTCAGCTTCATCATCCTGCAGGGGAATGAGCACGCATGCATGTGTGAGTGAGCGTGTGCACGCGGGATAATTCAGCCGTGCGAGGGACCTGCTGCTGCGGACTGCTAATGAGAAGCTGTCGAAAGAAGAGGACCCTCTATTGTCCCCTGGAATCAATAGGATACCTTTCAAAAAAGGTGCGCTATCTGTAATATGAAGCTGATTAGTTTGAATGAGATAATGGAGGGAGTAGAACAAAAGGACGGGGAAGGAAGCGAGGAGCCAAGTCTGATAAAGATGAGAGAACATCTGCTGATGCCTGATCAAGACGATCTCAAGCCTTACACGGTATCTGCCATGTTTCCCTTGCAGTTTTATCATCAGGGGAAGAGCTTTGCTTCGTGTACAAAGTTCCTTTTTCATCCATAAATAAATGCTCAGCTGCTTCCTGCTGCTGCACAGGGAGCGTCTGTGCCAGGAAAGTGTGAGGCCAAAGGGCAAGGCGCGGGAACTGGGTGAGAGGAAGACTCCTTGAGCAGATTGTCCCCCGCTTGTTCCTGGCTGAGGCATATACATAATTTCTATGAATAGAAAAGGAGCAAGATGCAGAGCTGATGTGACTTGAAGGTGTCAAGAAGTCAGAGACATCGCCAGACGCCACGTTTCCGGAAATGGCTCAACGTGGGCGCACTCACAAAAGAGGCCGTTCACTCGGAAGACCGGAGCATCACCTGTGCGCCATCATCCCACTACGACGTCTCTGTGCAAAGATGCATCCGTGGGAAGGAAGGACTCTACAGCACGCTGTGAAATCTCCTCTCTGACTTCTACTTCCTGCGCCCATGCTGATCTTTCGGGTTTCCGTACCAAGCAAGCGTAGGATTATGTTCCTTCCACAACTGGAACCCACTCCATTGCCGTCCCCCCCTCAGGTTTTCCACTCATTCCTGGCAGCCATTATGACTCCATAATGTACTGCTGGGAGATTATGATGCAACAGAATCACTCACTCATGAAACAGCATTGTGAGAGTAATCTTGTGCTGTCACATCTCTGTCTTACGCTCATCCAGCTCTGGATGCTTTCGGAAAAAAGGAAAACATGGTGGAACAAAAGAGAGACGCCTGAGGCGGCAACTTGATTGGTTCTCTGTTAAGGAACATGTCCTGGAAACAACACCTCTGCTTTGTTTTGCGTCATTATTTATGCCACGCTAATGATGAATTGGATGGAAGGTAATGATGTGTTTGCCCACAGGCAGCTGTGGAATATTAAACTTGTTTGGCTGCCCGAGGTCAACTCCATGAATGCACTTTGTGGCATGCCGTACAAAAAATGGGAAAGATGAAACAGATTTGGAGTTAAGAGGGTGTTTTTTCCCACATATGAAGCACAGATCACACCTCAAAGCCAGACGGGAACTGGTAGTCACAGCTGGTTGACCTTATTGAGCACAGTACAAAGGTGGGAAGTCGTAACCTGGGGATTCAGTCGATTCATACCACCACATTGTTCAGTCCTTGACACCTTTCGCAAGGGTAAGGTCTTTGCCGGAAGACGACTGCAACTTGAGGAGATTGGAGATTGCCTTATAGGACCTCTGTTGCCATCAAGAGTGCACCTGATCCTGGGATAAAGAGATGCAGTGTCTGTGACTCAGCGGTCCCTTTTCGGGTCAGGGTAGGTACTTCTTATTTGGAAATCAAGGTCCAAAAGCCTGGTGGAAGAAAACAGAAGCACAGAATCCAAAGTTTGTTGCTGTTGTTGCACCAAAACTGAAACTTGCCATGAAAATGCTGTGCTTGAGTCGGAAAAAAACTTGATTTGATTTAGACCTCACATATTCCTAGGTGCATATTAAGGTCAATCCTCGTGAAGTTTCCTTTCAAGTGGGTGGCCCGGGCTCAAATCCAGCCTGTGGCCTATTTCCTGTACGTCGTTACACAATCTTTCCCTGTTTCCTACTCCACCCACTGTACCCTACTATCTTTGAAAAGGCATGAAAAGCCTAAAACATTGACTTGGAAAAAAAGAACAAACAGACAAAGAAAACCCATACATATACATATTATACATATTATACATATATATATAAAAAAAGAAAACAGTGGTTGTTTTTAATTTTGAGTCCAAATAATTTTCCTAAAAGAGAAAAATGTCAAAAATGTCAACTTTCACAGGAATAATCCTGCTTAATTGTGTCCTATGGGCTCCCATACATGTGTGTCAGTGTCTGTGTCGGTGTCTATGTCTGCCTCAACCCCTTCCTTTGTTCTGGTTGTTTCTGGATGGAGAGTAAGTGTGGTTACCTCAGCCAATCACAAAGCATCAAGTGTGCACGTGACTTAGCATGTCGTTTATAGTGAGTGGAAGAAGCTAATCAGAGCGGCTATGATAGTGGACATAGTATGGAGGAAGAAAAACACAAAATCGCTTTAAGTTCAGACACGTTTCCTTTTTTTCCAGACTTGCTGGCTGAAGAACACATAACTCCTCCAGTGTCAAGGCCAGGACAGATTTAAAACTTTAACTCAAAGTCAAAGCAAAGACGGGCATAAAATATTAAACAGGAGTCAAACTAATGCTTTCCTCCCTGTGCCACTAAAGTCTGTGACCTCTCTGCTTTTTGGAATTTCACAAGAAATGTGTCACAAGTATGGAAATAACCGAGGGACGTCTAGAGCAGAGAGAAATGAGAAAGGGGACATGTCCGTTTCCAACTGCCTGGGCTATAAATGCTAAAGAGGGTCACCTTGATTTGAAAGTCTGGCTGTGTCTTTTCCAAACCTTCAAAGTGAGTCCAGAGTGAAACAAAAGTGCTGCCTGACCTTCAGCTCTTGAAATGAAATGGCGGTGCTTGTGGTGATGTTTCTGTTCGGTGAAAAACAGATGAATCCCTCAGAGACTGGAGGGTTCGTCCTCTTCTCTTTATGTGCTTCAGCCGCCTCGGCACTGGGGGAAAGTGCCCGACCTTTTGTCTACATTTACCTCCACGGATGATGCAGGCAGAGTGCAGCAGGTGGACACAGTTTTAATGCATGTAGAAATGTTCATTTTGGAGGATACACATCCACCCATGGTTTCACATGTCATAAAGCATGTATACATGTAAATCTGTCCCCATATGTTCGCAGCTACATCCATGCCACTTGGCAGGATCAGGGGCTGACAAGATGTGGAGGGCATGTGAGTAACAGCCCCCGTTTGGGGATGTTCTGCCCGTGGTTTTAGTGTTGAGGGGGAAAAATGAAATATGTGCGAGTATGTTCTGTGTAGCAGTGTGTGTGTGTGTGCAGCTCCGAGCTCTTCCAGTGCCAGGTTTCCGCTGTGCCAATCTGTAGCAGCCATGGAGCATCCTGGACCTGCTCAGCCATCAATCAGTCGCCTGCCATGGCTGAGTGCTTACAGACACACACCAGAATCTCTGCCTCTCTCTCACACACACACACACACTCATGAGCTCAAACAAACCTCTGACAGCCCTCAGCTCAGAGAAAACCAAGGCCACCCGCTACTTTATTAAAAGGCTACAGCTGTTGTGTACGAGGCCGCCGAGCAGAAAAGATTTTCTCTCTGTGGATCCAGCACAGACAACAGGTCCTGTTGCTCCACCGTTCTCTTTTCACTTCTTTTGCTTGTCATACTCGGCTGGTAGCAATCTGGCGGGTATAAATTCTGCGTTTCACAACTTTATAGGACATTAATTTTTATTTCCGGTGTGATGCAGGGGACTCTATCAAGCTACAATACGAGCTTTAAGAGATCAGCAAGCGCCCGCCGCAGCCGCCGGCTGGTGTACAGAGATATATATGATATTCAAACACTTCAAGATCAACATTAAAATTTTACATCTGTAGCTTTTGTTCACAGCTGCCGCTGACCTCCAGCTTTTTACTGCCCAACAAGGATTTCTCATTCAGTGCCAGCAGATACGCTATCAATATTCACCTTTAAAAGCAGCTTCATGAGTTCAATCTCATTTATTTTAAGAGACAAGCCTGTGTTTGACTGGAATCCCATCTATTTTGAGAAAAATAGCCAAAATTTTGATTTCAATCTAACATCCTTAGAAAAAAGATTGTGAAGTCCAACATATAGGAAATAAGTGACTCATTTTTGGATTGCTCCTCATCCAGCAAATTATCACATATTCCCACAGTTCAAATTGTAAAATGTTCAGAATGTTCAGGAGAAGTGCACATGCATCAATCATATTTCTAAGCCTCCTACTTTTTAAAAAATTCAACATTTTCAAACAAAATTTTCCCATTAAAATGAATGGAAAATGGTCCGTCACCGTGGAAACCACAGAGGTGATGATGTCATAAGGGTCCGAAGAGAGGTTATAAATAGGACTGTTGCTAGAGTTTAGCTGGGCACCCCAATCACCATGGTAACCACTTGGTGATGTCATAAGGGGCTCTGCAGTGATACTACAACTGGTGAAAATGATTAACATAAAGTTGTTGACCAAGTTTTCGTGTTAGGCACTTTATCAGTTGAATACATAAATAACCCCTTGTTAATGACACCCATCAGTGACTTGATCTTGACCCTCTGGTGCCAACATCAGGACCAACTTTGAAATTATAATCAATTTAGATTGAAATTTTTTCATACAAATCTCCTCAAATTTTCTGACAACATTGTTGCGCCACCATCAGATCAAACTTTCTTCTTAAGAGTCAGTGGATCTTAGCAATCTTTGATCCAGAGCTTTTCTTATTTCGGGGTACACATTCATGAATCTCACAGAATGAAGCATATTGATGGTGTTGGTGGTCACCAGTGTTGAAGACACAGTCATTTTGCCAGCTCTTCGTGCAACTAAGAAACAAATCACACAATATTTATAAGATCAATTAATCAATTTACCATCAGAATCTTTTTTTTTTTTTTCTCAATCTTTCTCCCATCCCTTTTCTGCTAACACTATATTGATTTTTTTTTTTCTGTCTGACTGTATTTTATGTTTGAACCACTGTGATATATTTGTGTATTTGTGTGTATGTTTATATGTATGTGTAGATTTTGTTCTTGTCTTTAGGAGGGCCACTCAACAAGCACCTATGGATTTTTAGTGTCCACTCTTGCACATCTCCAAATGTTACTTTTTATTTGTTGCTGCATTTGTTTATTATTATTATTATTATTATTATTATTATTATTATTATTATTATTATTATTATTATTATTATTATTATCAACGTTATTATTATTATTATTATTATTATTATTATTATTATTATTATTATTATTATTATTATTATTATTATTATTATTATATTGATTATTTTATTTATTTTAACCCAATCATTTAGCATGGTTCATTTTGTGTTTCATTTCCTGTATGTGCAGTTTAAAAAAAATAAAAATAAAATAAATAAATAAATAAATAAATAAATAAATAAATAAATAAATAAATAAATAATGTATTAAAAAAAAAAAAAAAAAAAAAAAAAAAAACAGAACATATTGTCCTTGGTTCTAAATTGGAGGCATTTTGGTAGGCGTTCACATATCAAGTTTTTTCCCATATGCCCACACCACCCGAGAGGTAACAAAGTTCTTGTGGAAATAAGTGTTTTCTCCACCCCCTGTTTTCCATCAACTCAAAAGTATCAACTCTGCACTTAGAGGAGTGCAGATGATAAACCCTACACAGAGACAGACAAGCAAATGCAGAATGCAAAGCTGACATTGTTAATGGATGTCTTTGTTTTGACAACGTGACATAAACATGTCATAACTGTTAGCATTACATCAATCTGTCATATGTGGTTGGTGTTGACGTTGGTTGTGATTACACCATTGTAACACTACCATGAGTGTTTTCCTCAAACTCAAGTATACTGAAACGCTTTGGACTAGTCATTAATGCTGACAGATAATGCTAATTAGTTTCTGTAAGTTTGATAACCAGACCTGTTATGACATGTTTATGTCAAGTTTTTGTCACAAAGACAACCCCAACAATGTCAGCTTTGCATTAAAGTTGACACAACTGACTGAATGACACATCATGACAACATTCATTAGCATGTATGAGGCCTCCAGTGTCTTAATGACATTGTCATGCCAGAATGTCGACTGAATTATATGTCACATATATCATGTATTCATAATTCTAAGTACAGTAAATAGACTTGAATGGCTGTATATTGCTTCTGAATGTTACATATGGAGATGAGTTTGACTCCTGTGAGAGCAGCAGATGAAACGTGGATTTATAAATATTCTATAATCTAATGACTCCCTCCATAACCCCGCCTGAGGAGGAACCTGAACCTGATATTTCTGTGCAGAAACCAGCGGCGTATATCTGGTGCTGCATTAGGAGTCTGAACCTGCACGGCAGCCAGCTGTCACTCTGTGCGTCACTGTGCATAGAGACTCCTTCTTGCACTTTCCTTATAACCCTGAGAGTAATTAAGAGCTACTCCAGGCTTCATCATCAAATAAGCCGTTTTTGTCTGAGTCATCTCTGAGCTCCCTCACCGTCTCTTTTCTTTCCCGTCTCCTCCCAGAGCCGGGGGAGTACAGTACATTAAAATATGACTTCATCAATATTCACAGAGTGTTATGTGGTTACAGTGGGACACTCCAAGTGATGAAACCTCGGTGTGTGTGTGGACGTGTGATTGAGCAGTTTGACGCTGCTGTGTCACGTGAAAGTGAGCCGGGAGAAAGAAAAATGGGGACATTGTCGTGAGTGTGTTTGCGTATACCCGAGGCGGCTGGGCACCAATTAGCCCCCTCTGCAAGCTGTGAGGCGCTGACCCCTGCGTCTGTCTGCTCGGCCTCTGCTGCGGCGAGCCCAGACCTGCAATATGCTGGCATGGAGACAGTCTGTGTGTTTATATCTCAGACCTCGTATGTGTGCTGCATTTCTGGAGTAACGGAGCAACTTGGGCGATGAAAAGAGGCTCGTTCTGTGGATGCCAGCTCTGTCAGGAGGCTTTCATCCAAAATAGAACTGCCTTTTATACCCTGTAATTAGAAGAGGTTGGATTTGTTGAATACACTCATCCATAAATATGGGTTAGTGTTGGTTTGACAAGAAGGAAAACAGAGAGATGAAAAGAGGGTCCTCCACTTGGAGCGAAGCAGCTTTGATGTTCCAGATACGTGAAATCAATTACGCTGGTCGTGGAGGAGCACGACCCTTTTGATTATTCCTAACGTGAGACGTCGCCATGATGATGCAGCTGATGAAAATAAGATTCTTTTGGCCTACTTTGCAGATCATGCCGTAACACTGCTAATCTCCCAGATTAAGCACTCAATCGACTAATTACACGGCTCAGCATGCAGGTTGCACCCTGAATTAGCTCGTCCAATTAGCCCAGCGCTGTCCTGCAATGTCATTCCTGCAACCTGTGCAGGATTCTGCTTTCTCGTGCAGAGAGAAAAAAGGAGAAAATAGCTGAATTTGAAATCTGTTATGACTAACAGGATGACACATGAGATGCAAACGCCGGCTTCATGTGCACATGATGTTCCAAGCAGAGGATTAAATGAATATCTGTTAGCGTTCTCCAGCACAAGCACCGCACACAAAGTGACAAGGAGCAGAAAGCAGGCGACGACGACACAAGTGTTTGCTGGAAAAAAGAAAAAAAAAAATCTCACCCAGAGCTTTTCTGCTGTTGAACAAAAGAAGCAGAGGATGAGAACAATGGCGTGGGAGAAAGAGATAGAGGGGAGAGATAGGGAACAAAAGGATGCAGAGAGCGCCGTGGTCTCCTGCCAAGCTGAGGGGTTCAAACCGAGGCTGAACCCCTCATTCAGCGAGAGCGCGTTTCATCGCCAGCACCTGTGGCTCCCGTGGGAGAGGTGACTTTGTGACGGTGATTGAGGGAGAGGGAGGCGTCTGACCTGAATTTACAGCAGGGCTCTGCAGCTTCATGGGCCTCAAATTGTGTTTACAGCCTCAGTTTGATCACTTTTTGTCAAGTCTGATGCTCTCTGAATGGGAGCACGCATTTCCAGACGCTTCAGGTATTAACCTCCCATTCTGCATGCCAGACTCACAGAGGGCCACATGCATCTGTGCAGTGTGTTTCCACACAGGCACATGTGATTGTGTCAATTCTACATGTGGAAAAATGATTGATTCAGACATTGTTATGTGTGGCGTGCACAGTTTTTGAGGGCAGGGGAAAAAAAGAAGGCACATACAGCACGTTCTCGCCACTGACAAGGACACTAAGTTCTGCGTGGTTTCTGGGGCACAGTGACTCACATTACAGTCTCCCAAGAAGGCCTTTTAGCTTGTCTTTTGTTTCTCAAGGACACTTTGTCAACCTTTTTTCTTACCAAGCAGACACTTTAGCACACACTTTGTTGTCCAGGTAGGCACTTTTGCACACGTTAGGCTACCAAGGGGGCACTTGAGCAAGTCTTTTTTTCCCCTATAAGGGCACTACTGCACTCATTTTGGCTCCCAAGCAGGAACCAGGGTGTGTTCTGGCTCCAAAAGGGGCATTTTAGCTCCCCTTTCTCCTCCAAAGAGAGCACTACAAAAAACATTTTGGCTCCCAGGAGGTCACTTGAGCATACATTTCTGACTCCTTAATGAGCACCCGAACATGTTTTGGCTCTAAAAAGGGCAATTGAGCAAGCATATCAATGTCAAAGGGGCGCTTTTTTTGGCGCTTTTTTGTTTGGCTCCCAAAAGGGCACTGTAGTTCATGTTTTGCACTTCAGCACACATTGTGTCTCCCAAGATGACACTTCAGCGCATATTTTGTCTCCCATAAGGGCTTGTGCATATTATGGCTCTCAAAAGAGCACAATTGCAAACATTATGGCTCCCAATAGGACCCTTCAGCACACATTTTGTATCCAAAGAACTCACATTTGCACACATTATGGCTACCAAGAGGGCACTTCAGCACACATTTTATCTCCCAAGAGGGCACTCCAAGACTCATTTTGTCTTCCAAGAAGAAACTTTAGCACACATTTTGTATCCCAAGAGGTCACAATTGGGCACAATATGGCTCCCAATATGGCATATTATAATTTTTATCTCCCAAGAGAGTATTCCAGCACTCATTTTGTCTTCCAAGAGAAGACCTTGGCACACATTTTGTATCCCAAGAGGTCACATTTACACTTATTATGGCTCCCAAGAGGGCACTTCAGCACACATTTTATCTCCCAAGAAGGCACTCCAAAACTCATTTTGTCTTCCAAGAGGAGACTTTGACATATATTTTGTATCCCAACAGGTCACATTGCGGCGCATTATGGCTCCCAATATGGCATTTAATTTTTTTTTTCTCCCAAGCAGGCATTCCAGCACTCATTTTGTCTTCCAAGAGGAGACCTTGGCAAACATTTTGGCTCCCAAGCACTTCAGCACACATTTTGTTTCCAAAGGGTACACTTAGCACACAATTAGGCACCCAACGGCACACTCTGGTGCATGTTTTGTCTCCCATGAGGAGACTTTAGCACACATTTTGTCTTCCAAGAGGGCCCAGGGCCTGTTTTGGCTCCTTTCAAGCACCTTTGATGTATGATTCAGCTCCAAGGAGGGGACTTAAGGATATATATTTTTTTCCTTTTTCAAAAAATAGCACTACAGGGAACATTTGGCTCCCAAACACTTTAGCATGTGTTTTGGCTCCTGAGAGCTCACAACTGCACATTTTGGCTCCAAAAAGGTAAATTTGCTTTACAGTCTGTAATCTAATGGGGCAATTTAACATTTGTTATGTCTTGAATGGGCAATTTAGTGTGCTTTGAACACATATGGACACTTCAGCACATTTTGTCTCCCATAAGACCACATTTGTACATATTTTTGCCTTCCGAGAGAGTACTTTAGTGTGATTTTGGCACTCTGTAGGGGATTTTTTTTTGTTCCCCAAAAGTCACCTTAGCATTTATCCTTTTCTTAGTTAGCAGGCTCTAAATTCAAACTGTAAGCAGCATGAAAGCGTCCGGTTGTTCTGTGATTGGTTGTCAGAAACAGTACCCCACTGTGGAGTCAAATTCTGCAGGAATAGAGCGACTGGTGTTTTGGAGTTAAGTGTTACCTTGCTAGGTTGAGACTTTCAGCAGAGCGTGCTAGTGATTGTCTGCAAAATGTCACAACCTAACAGGGTCATACTTTACTCTGGAACACCAGAAACATCTGTGGCTGCGAGGTGGCTCCAATCACTCCACTCTCACTCACTTTCTCTTTTGCATTTGATATCGACTGCATCCACTGAATCTCCACGTGCACACTCATCTATGTCAGAAATGACAAGCACGGTTCCCAGACAGCATGTGGAGCAAACACAAATCATGCATTATAGATCAGCGATCTCCTCCATGGTGTCACATTATTTATGAATCCTGTCCCACGCTGTGTTGGCGATATTTAAAGCATTCATGTGATTAAGCAGGAGCTTGTGTGTTTGCTTAAGTAAATCACTCACAGTGGATGGTGAACACTGCCCGTGTTTATTCCAGAGGTGTACAGGAAGTGTTCACTTGCTGCTCAATGTTTAATCATTTATATTCAATAGGACAGAAAGCTCCCCTCATTTTTGAGCTGTTTAAGCGTCTCCATGGGATGACGGCTATGTTCAAAGACCCCCCGTGGTACCATCCAATGAAAATACTGACCCTTTATGTCCCCATTCTGGAAAAGCCCAGCAGCGACATAATGCAACCCCTCCATGGCCCTCCTAGAAGTCTTTGATCTTCTACCACCTACAGCTTCCATCGACCCTTAAGCTGAACAGTCCTGATATAAGGGCTCCATTCAAGCTGCATCCAATCCACCCAGCTGCTGCAGCTCACAGGCTGGTCAGAGTGTGTACTGCACTTATTTCCTGTTATATTTTGAAGTTCTTCCTCCTCTTTGATTGCACTAATTAGCATCACCTGTGTCCCTCTAGTACACCTGCTGCTTGTTAGCCTGTGTCTGCTTATGGTCTTTGTTTTTCCCACTCTCTCCCACCTCATCTGTGTAGCTCCAGATGTTTTCCAGTGTTGGACTTTTGGGTCACAGCTAGGTTTTTATTTCATAATCAACACTTGGGTCCTCTTCCTGCTTTTTTTTTTTTTTTTGTCTTCATCTATCTATGCTTTTTGGGGTGTCACCTTGTGATACCCTTAAATGTGCTTATATTTCTTTATTTACGTTAACATTAGAGCTATATTGACACCTATTGGCCACCGTATTACCTTGAACAAGTCAAGTTATTTTAGACCTTTGGCTTCAATTTAGTTTCATATATATATATATATATATATATATATATATATTTTTTAAATCCAACCTATACATTTTTATGTTTGAATGGAAGTTAGTTCAGTTTAAAGAGGGGTATGGTGCTATTTTTTCTTTTTTCTTTTGTTTTGGTTGAATTCTGTCCCTCAAGTTCCCTGTAGTCACTTTACATAAATGTTTCTCAAATTATTTCAGACCAAGAATGGCTTGTAACAGAAAATAGGAGATAAGGCCTTCTGTGCTGCTGTACCACATTTTTGGGATGCCCCCTATATATTTTTTTCTAATCTTATTAGGCTGTAGCACTTTGAGATCTTTTTGAAAAAATGGTTTATAAATAACACATATTTTTATGATTATTATTACTTAATTAGCTTACTTTAAAGAGGGGTATAAGGCTGTGTTTGCCAGCTGTATTTTGTCCCTCAGGTGCCTCCATAGTAGCCTTACATGTTTCACAGCTTTATCAATAGCCCAATCCCAAAAACGTTACCTTTTTTTTTTTTTTTTTTTTTTTCCTGAAACGCTTTCTTTAGGCCTTTCAAGGGCAGAGCTGGTGATCTGGTGATTGAGGCCTGTCACGAACTGTATGTGATGACCCCATCATTAAAGAAAAATCTCTTTAAAAACCATTTTGAGCATTTTACAGACAGATACAGGGATTGTATACAACAAACACATATATAGAGGTTTGTATTTTATTGTTACTTTGTCGTCATACCCCCTCTTTAAAGGAAGATACCCCCTTTTTAAACCACAGCCCTGCCTGGATAAATATGTCCATAAATTTGCATTTGCAGATAGAAATCTGAATGCTCTGCAGCAGATTTGAGCCCCAACAACATACAGCCATCTGCCACAGCCCGACAAACACGTCCACACCAGACACCCCCCAACACCCCTTCCCCTTCCACCTCCCACAGCTTTAGCCCTCATGTCAAGTTCAATGTCAACGCCTCATCTATTGCCACGAGAGCCGCTCCGCGCGGGGAGTCAGAAATCTGCCGACTGACCACTGACACGTGTTTGTGATGAGGTCAGACGGGCAGGAAAAGATAAATAATGAAAGGAGCCCGACGCGGCTGGAGCATCTGTGTCGAACAACACCCCGTGGTGGGGAGGAAATGAGAGGAATGCTATACATTATTCCTTCACAGTGCATTTTGAGAACTCTGCCTACGCCATGTTTCCATTATTCATGTGGAGCATGGGGAGCCAGAGCCAATTCTCCAGCACAAGTGAAGGGAATAATGTATTATCCATAATAGAGGGTGGTAAAATTTATATATGATATCTTTATTAAATATTTACATGAAACTCCGTTTAAATCTACTTTCACGCCACACATGCAGGGGGTGTAATTAATCTGTGAAAAGCAGAATCATACATGAAAGTGGGAGAAAAGCTTTTCGCTTAGTGTGATGAAGAGCAGCCATAAAACATGAGCTCAGATGTTCAAACTCTGTATTTATGGTTTTAGATGAAAAGTAATGAGATTCCTGTGCAGAGACTTTCTCTGTCAGGGTTTGGGTCAATGTTACCACCATCAGAGAGTCACTGGTGCTGCTGACTCTTTTTCTGAGCAATAATCACACACCCAAGCCTTCACTTTGATTAAGCAGGAGGTCAAAGGTCAAGGCCTTGCCACATGGTGAGGGCGAAGCTTTACTGTGTTGATTAAAGCCAAGCGAAGGGGGATTTGGGTATTCTCGGTAATGTCAAGTAATCATACATCCAGCGAGACCCCCAGAGAGAGCTGACAGGCGACCCTTGAAGATTGACTTTCTAAGAAGAGAAGCACTCGAGAGAGATGGTTGCACCTGCAGCTTTCAATACATCCAGATGGGCAATTATATACGCTGATCTCTGCAACTATTAGTCACTTCAAACGCCTTCAGCTTCAGTTACTGCTACGGCAGCCTTAGTGTACCCTGCAATAAGCCAACATGACCTCTTCAGATGGAAGTGCAGCAAACGATGTGTTGCTTCCCAGGAGAACTCACAACTAGAAACCATAAAAACATTTCTAATTTCAAAACACCACACTTAAATGATTTTAAATGAGATCTTAACGACATCTTCATGTGATTTGCTGGAATGATGTCATCACATAAGGATTGGTTTACGGCACAATGGAGGGGCAGGCCTCCATCATCAAGGCTGCCAATAGTGCTGCCTGACAGGCTTACATAGGGCTGGCCAATCAAAGACAAAGGGGTTTGTGGAGCGAGGGGCCTTAAAGAGACATTAAGCTGCTTTGAGGGTTTTATTACTTGTGTAATTATAAAAAAAAACAAATTCATTAAAAAAAAGATTATTTGGTGCTGTAAATCATACAAAGCCAATACCAAGATACAAGGTGGATAAAATCAAACTTTAAAAAAAAGAAAAAAAAAAAAAAAGAAAAAAAAAAAGCCCCCCCCCCCCCCCCCCCCCCCTTTAACGGTGCTTACAGCCACCTGAAGTACAAAACACTAATACGTTTTTTTCATGCTGTAAATAATATAGAACTTCTAACATGTTATGAAAGGGTTAGAAAAAAGTTTTTGAAAGGCACAAACCCCCTCTTTAACTTTGCATCCCACCACCCGGAGTAAAATAAAATAAAAAAAATAAAAATAAAAAAACATTTGACACTTACTTAGCTGTTATTTATACGAAGCTCCTAATGTGACATGAAAGTGACAAGATAAAGCTGGTACAAAAATCACATTCCCCCTCTTTAACTGTACTTACTTACACCTGAAGTATAAAACCTGTGAGATTATGATATATTTCATACTCCAGTGTTAAGAATAGTGTTAAGAAGGATTCTTTGGTGCCTAAGATACTATATAGCTTCTAAAGAGACAAATGTGGGACCAAATATGGCTTAAAAAAGCATATACTCACTCTTTAACAGCAAACACCACTATCTGAAGTGATAAACTTTAATAGTAAATATTCCAGTGTGATGAAAAGATGAATTATTTGAAGCAGGCATTTACATAAAGCTACCAGGGTGACATAAGAGGGATGGTTTAATTTTTATTTTATTTTATTTTATTTTTTGATCACATACCCCCTCTTTAATATCGTTTTCCAACACCTAGAGTTCAAAACCCTCATAAAACATACACCAGTGACATACACTAGTGTGAAAATAAATAAATAAATAAAAAGTTTTCTTTGTGCTGTGAATCATATAGATCTACTGTTAAGTTTTAAAGGGGGATAGAATCATGCTTAACAAAGCCACAAACCCACTCTTTAAGATAGCATGCTGCAACCTGAAGTACAAAATTCTGAGAGACATACTCTGTTGTAAGAAACAAGAATTGTTTTAAACTGTAAATCATACAAAACTACTAAAGTGAGATAAGAGGGACAAGATAAAGCTCAAGAAACAGAAGCTTATACTGTTAATTTTGCATTCTACCAGCTGAAGTACAAAACGGTTTTAATACATACTCCAGAGTGAAGGTTTTTATTTATTTATTTATTTATTTTTAAACTGTTATTCATCTAAAGCACATAATATGACATAAGACTGATCAAATTAATATTATTAAAAAAAAAAAAAAAAAAAAAAAAAAAAAAAAAAAGAATATATACCCCTCTTTAACTCTGTATTTCACCACCTGATGAACATTAACTTTATGGTACATACTCCAGTGTAAGGAATAACTATTTTTCTGCTGTTATACATGAAAAGCTTCTAATATGACACAAGAGGGAATGAATATTGCTTAAAAAAAATGTATATAATAAAAAAACACATACCCCTCTTTAATATCACGTACTGACACCTGATGTACAAAACTCTTAAGATACAAACTCCATTGTGAGAAAAAAAAAGATGAATTAAAAAAATTAGGAAACACAGAGACGCGATACAAACCAGGAGGGTCAAAAAAGACACGTTACATATAAAGGCAGGGCACACAATCACTGAGGAGAAATCATATGATAAATAGAAATAATGTTGACTTTCTTTACCTGAAGCAGAACCTCATTTATTGGACTGGGACAAGTCTTATTGTGTTTCTGAGAGAAGAGCAAACAAAAGAAGTAAATGCATGCGCTGTGTAGTCTGACTCTCCAGAACTGCAGTGGAGCAACTTGAAACAGACTCTGTATTGTTTGGGACTTGACAGCGAGTCCATCATGAAAGTAGCTAATCCGGAAAAATGACACGCTGTGTTACGAGCGGGGCTTCATCTTTCTGCTGAAATGCAGCATCAAAGCTGTTTTATGTATGCACTGAGGACAGAGTGGTGCATCTATTGTTGATGGTGTACCAGAAACAGCGGACGTTTGCTTCAGCAGCCTTGTTCTGTAGCATATATCAAATATTTGTGGCGCGGCAACAAAGGGCATCATCTCCTTTACACTGAAAGTGCTTCTTCTCCAACAAAAACACACATCCTCCTCCCAACCATGCCAATCACGACACCAGTTGTTTTGTTTGTATCACCATGAAAGAGATTTACAGAATAATATATTCCTCTCATTTATTATTTGGTGACCCTTCCTCTCTGTGATATGTACGAGCTGATGGAGTTTGTCAGCTCGCGCTCATTTAAAAGACTGAAATGTAAAATCACCTGTCAACTCCAACTTCAGCTCCCAAAGTGTTCTGACAGGTAAGGTTCAGAAGGTGGCATCTATCTCCAAAGTCTTTGATAAATCATCAAATAATCCAACAAACAAACAGGATGAGTGATTTGTTAAAGAACTAAGAGCTGCTATAATTCTCATCCCAGGTTTTTTTTTTTTTTTTAGTGCGTCTTCCAATCTGAGAGTGAGAATGCATCAGCTGTCAGCGCAATGTGAAACCATCAATAAAAGCGCTGCAGAGTGACTCATCAGGGGTTTCATAATGTCTATGTGACACTCTTATGATTAAAGGCTGTGAGTGTGAGCGTTTGTGTTTGTAATCATCCAATCAGCTTCCTACGATGGAGAAGTGAAGACACGGACTTAAAGAGGAGTATTGTGCTAGTTTTTTCAGCCTTTGTAGTATCCCTCTGATGCCCTTGAGTTATCTTTCCATGATTTACAGCTCAGAAATATCCCTACTTTTCTCACTTTGGTGTTAGAGAAAACTCTTGTTCTTACTCTTATGGCCTCTGTCTGAGACGCTGTCACTTTAAGGCTCCACACTCTACAAAACCCTGTCTCTCTGATTGGTCAGATTTAGGCAAGTAATGTTGACCCCCTAGGAATACAAAATTAGTTCCAGATTTACTTTCAACCTGCCAGGGCCAATTCATAGCTTATGGAGCTGATACAGCTCCTGAATGCAGCTTACCCACGCCCCTTCAATACACATACACATGCAAAACCAAGGCCTAAGGGGTTAGACAAGCGCTAAGGGGTTGAAGTGGGATTGGCCCTCAGTTTTTATATTTTAAGGGAACTAGTTCAGTTTAAAGAGGGGTACAGTGCTTTTTTGAAGGCTTCATTTAGTCCCATTAAGGTCTCTGTAGCAGCTTTACTAGATTTACAGCTTTAAAAAAACAACACAGATTTTCTTTGTGAACCATTTTTCGTACAAACACTTCATTGTAGTACTGTCTCTTTAAGGCTCCCTGCTCTCATAAACCCCTTTTCTCATGATTGGCTAGCATTCTGGAGGGCTGGTAATTGCTTCTCCAGTGTGTCTTGAACCAGTTATGTGATGTGGTCATAATTTCAAGGGTGTCAATAAGGTCTAACATGTCTTTTTTTTTTTTTTTTTTTTTTTTTTTGTGAGACAATTTTGATCAGAATTTTGATTTGTTTCTAACATTCTGTAGGAGTTTTGATGGGAACCATGTATGTTTTCAGCTGTTATTATTTTTTTTTTTTTCATGACAAGCACTGTCATCTAGCCTTGTTAATTTATTTACATATGTGAAACAAAATACCCCCTCTTTAAGTTTTTTATTTTTTTTATTTATTTTTTTTGTAATTGTCAGGAATTTGACATCCTAGAGTGTTACAGTTTCAAGTAGTAAGTACATAAGGCACTGTATCCTCAATAATCCTATCCTCAGTAACATATATATATATATATATATATATATATATATATATATATATATATATATATATATATATATATATATATATATATATATACATATATATCTTAATATGATGCTATATATGTTTTTTTTTTTGTATTTTTCTTGCATATTCTTGGTTAGGTAAACATTATGTGAATATAAACTTGGCCAATGTACTAATTTAGCCTGTTCAAGGCCAGACCAATCCCACCTTTGTGATTCTGTGCCCTGACCCCTGACCCTTATATTGTAAACCACAGTGAGAAGCCTATTTAACCTCCCACCTTTACACTGCTGCTCCCTGGTTAAATAGAGCACCTCTGCTCCGGCCAATTGAGTTATTTGCTGACATTTGGCAGAGATTTACGGTATAAGCAGTCACAAATACGAGCGCAGTACACAAGAGGATATAAAACTATGAGGTAAACTGCCTGGGTGACTTACAGCGCCGAGGAAAACACTCGGTGTATTTCAACTTTTGCAACAAACCAGGCCTTTTTCATCACTTGGGCTTTATATCAGCGCCGAGCGCTGCAGAAGTAATATTTTGTTTTTCAGTACTTAATCCTCCTCCTGTCTCACTATCTCTGGGATCTGCAGTATCCATTACCTTGGTCCTCGCAATCCCCCTGAGATTACTTTGTTATCATCCATCTATATCCGTCCCTCTCTCTGTTTCCACGCAGATCCCCCGCTCCTCACGCCGCTTGCCTCTGCCCTCGTTTTCTCTCTCATTTCTTGGCTAATTTTATTAAGAGCAAATTGGAAATCACAGGGTTGCAAATGTATGTTTCGGAGAGATTAGATGATGAGAAAAGTGAGGAGCGGATAAGAAAAGAAAAGAAGGGAGAGGACGGAGGAGAGAGGAGGGAAAAGTAATTAAGGTGAGGGGAGAGGGGGAGAGACTGGAGACCCCACTTAATAAATCAGAGCTGCCGAGCAACCTGTCAGTCTCTAGGCTCTTTTTATTGGTCACTGAGGATCAGCTAGTATTAGTCACCGGGGTCTCGCTGTGTGTGATTGGAAGCCTGAGTGGGCAGTGTGTGTGTGTGCGCGCGAGGGGTCGGCGTGCGTGAGCGTCTGAGAGGATTCCATCAATAACACATGGATTGGGGCCACAGGCGGAGACAAGGAGTCATGTTGGAGATGGTGGGAGATGTGCAGGAGAGGAGCACTGTGTGTTTGTGTGTGTGTGTGTGTGTTGGCTGAATATGTCAGAATGAAAGGGTGAGGAAGAAGGAGAGGGGGAGAGTGATAACAAGTGAGGTATTCATGTTGGGTAATGAAAGAGCGGACAGCAGGAGAGGGAAAGAGAGTGCAGTCCTCATTAATGATCATCAGCCTGTGGTGTGTGTGTGTGTGTGTGTATGTGTGAGAAAGTGACAGTGTGTGTGTGCTTTGTTTGGTGTGATGAATCACAATTCAAGGCCCCCTTACCATCTCTAACACCCACAAGCATTAGGGTCGTTATTGATGACAGGACTCCTTGTGATTCTAAGTGTGTGTGTGTGAGTGTGTGTGTGTGGGGGGGGGGCAGGATCTGCCAGACGAAGATGACACTCCTTGGACCCCCTTGGCTCCAATTACAACAGAGCAAGGTGCCGGAAGGGTCAATCCAAAAGAAACAGAGGAAGGTAGATAGAATCACAGGCGGGCAGAAAGCACAAGTCCCCTCTAACAAGACTGATTCACACACACACACGCACACACACATACACACATGCGTAGACCAATCAGTATTCAGTCTGCTGCAGTGACACGACTGATCCCCCTGGGAATCCCCCCACTCCTCCTCCTCCTCCTCCTCATCCCTATCCTCATCTTCAGGTCCGAAAGTTGCTGACGTATCGAGGATCGCTCAGCGTTTAAGCTTTAAAGCACTCCTGACTGTGACAGTCACCTGACGCACGCCGCACTGAGGGCTGATGGGAGTTAAAGGGGCCCCAGAGGAGTTTCCTTTAAAGCACTGGGTTGAGATAGCACCAGTCTGTTTGACCCTAAAAGTTTTCCAATCCACTCCGTTTTCTTTAAGCTGCTGCCTCTTTAAGGCTAACCCCCATCCCTCTGATTGGCCAAACCTTCGGAGGCCATTTTAGAGACAGACCTTAGTGTTTGAGGCTCGTCTCTTTTAAGTAACACCCTTAAGTAATGGCCTCATCTTTCTAGCAAGTTACTTCAACCTGCTCAAAGATAGATTCAAGGATTTCTACCACACCTCATCAATCCTGATGTTGTCCTCACTTCCTTGTTTAAAAATGCACTTGCCCTATTGGTCCATGCTTGGTCACTATTATAAATAGTTGTACGGCAGCATGTTCTACGAGAATCATTCAATTGTTGATACAGGCATAGAATTTGGCGCCAATATTCTCTTAGGACCACTCTTTGGAAAAATGTTGTTAGACACAGATTGTGGCATATTAACTTTAATAAAGGTTTACTAAAAAAAAAAAAAAAAAAAGAAAAGAAAAAAAAAAGAAACTGAAGTAAGTAGTATAGTGTGGTGCTGAATAGACAGTGCGCAGAAAAAAAATATTCCAGGTCAAACAAATACTTTGGGAGATTACAGAATATGACTTTGGGAATCTTATACAAACAAACAAAAAAACCACAGAAGAATAAATAAATAAAATAATTGATATCTAGTGTGATTAAGTAGAGTTAAACTACGCATTCATGTTTGGGATACAACTTGATTTCAGGTCTGCGTATGTCCTAACATCGTTCATCCAGTACCCTTTAGGTCGCATGTGATCTGTGACCGTCTACATCCTTCTTACATCCTACAAAACCTAGACCAAAACAGTGTGTTTCTGTGTTTTATGTTATATATCATTCAACAGAAATAACATCCTCCTTGAAAAATTATTAACATCTTTAATTTTTCACTGGCCTTTTTTTTAGAGGAGTGATGAATTGCCAGATGTGTTAACAAATATTCAATAGAAGGTAAGGCAAGTTTACTTATTTAGCATATTTCAGCATGGCAATTAAAAGTGCTTTACAGGCAGAACAAATTATAGAAAACAATTAAAATTCAATTAAAAAGGAGACTAATTAAAAAGATACAGTAAAACTATTTTAAAAAATAATAGATTCTAAAACAGATTTTTAAAACAGATTTAAAGATAAAATTTGGCTCCAAAAAAAAAAAAAACAACCTCATTTTTATCTTTGTTTAGCTGGAGGAAGTTTAGGCTCATCCAATCATTGATCTGTTCAATACATTTGCCCCGAGCCTGTATGCTGCCATGATCACCTGGTGACACTGAAAGGTACAACTGTGTGTCGTCAGCATAGTTATGGTAACTGACTTTGTTGTTTTTTTATAATCTGAGCCAGTGGGAGCATATAAATGTTGAACAGAAGAGGCCCCAGGATGGATCCTTGGGGGACTCCACATGTTATTTTTGTCCGCTCAGATGTAGTTACCTATAGACACAAAACAGTCTCTGTCCTTCAGGTAAGATTTAAACCAATTGAGTGCTTTGCCAGAAAGTCCCACCCAGTTCTCTTGCAGTCATCTTAAATAATGGCTGCCATCTTTAAATTTTCAGTTACAACCACCTTTTTACAAATGGGTGTGCTTTAGAGAGAGTTTGTGCAAAATTTCATGCTTCCATCAGCATTTGAACTATTGAAATAATCAGCATTCGATTAAAAAAAAAAAATGGCGGCCATCTTGAATTATCAAGTGTCAATCATCATTTTTCAAAAGAGTGGCCTATAGAGAGTATTTGTGTCAAATTTCAAGCCTTGGGGGGTGCGAGGGGAGGAGGCAAAGCCTCCCGGCCCGGGGCGCCCCCTGTGGGCGCCGCAGCTGAGGAAATCCATGGACAAGACCCGCTGCGGGTGTCACTTGGTCCATAAATGCAACAGTCTGCTGCTGTCTCATTTGGTATTCCTCAGGGTTCTGTATTGGGCCCTTTTCTATTTGCTTTATATCTGCTCCTCTTGAGACAAGACGGATGTCCTCATCGTTGGGTCTGATACTGTGGCTTCCAAGGTTGCTGTGTATTGGTTCCCTCTCTTCTGCTGTTCAGTCTGAACTCATAAATCATCGTGTTATTTTTGGTCAGTCCATGTCCTTTGATCACCACATCAAACAGCCATCATAGTCATGTTCCTTCCATTTACGAAACATTGCTAAACTTAGATCTGTTGTGCAGGGCCCCTTTAACCTAACGTTAGGCCCTGATTTCCCAATCTTGTTGCTAAGATATTACTAAGCCTTCTTTGAGCATCAACACACACACACAAATATTTTTGTAACAACCACACAGAAGAACTTAGAGTGGCGATTAAATTCAATTTGTATTTGCTTAACACTTAATCAATTCAGTTAAATTTTCTTCATGTTATCTCAAGAAATTTCACTCTAAGAGACCGTTCTCATTCAGTTTAAAGACACAAAAATAACAAAACGAAGATGTGTGAAAGCCTGATTATGAAAAACATCAATATATACAAAGCATAATAACAGCATAAGCACAGAAATGTAGCAACAGATCAAAGTAGGACTCTCTCCTCAGGTCTAAGTGAGACCTGTAAATCAATCAGACACACTCACACACATACCCTTAATAGGCCCCTGAGCTTCAGCCCAGGTAAGCCTGTCCATTAAAAGCAGCCTTGCTATTCTGTCACTGTCCTGAGCTGGAAATGATTCATTCAAGGTTCTTGTGTTTGCGTACAGAGCTCTGCATGGTCAGGCTTCTGGATATATCGCCAACCCGCTCCACCTCTACTTCACCAGAAGGTCACTCAGGTCGTCTGACAAGGGCTTGCTGGTTGTCGCTAAAGGAGACTGTGTTTTTGACACGTTGGGCTCTAATTTCGTGGCGCAGCGCAGGGGGCGCAAGCCTGGCGCAGCCTGCGCAGTGCTAATTTCGTGCGGCGCACCGCCGTGCGCTGCCAATTTGACAATTTGGTAGACCGTCTGCGCAGAAATGGGTGTGATGGCGCGCCAGGGGGAGTTGACGGCGTACCAGGGGGAGGTGTCAGCAGATTCTTGTTGGCGCAGTGACAATTTCGTGCCAAAAAAGTGCGCTGAAAGCTCGACAGCTCCAACCTGGTCTATCCTCGGCGCAAGGCAGAGCGCACCCCACGCAGCTGTAATTTGGTGACAGGCGCACATGTCATCAAAGCCTCAGAGGCAGGTTTCCAGAGTGTCAGGCACATTTTAATGTAATAAACAATCACAGCAATCACTATTTAATGTAACTGTCTGAACCAGCATATACATTTATATCTATATTAATGTCCTGTCACATCTGATGTCAGATTAAAGCCGTTTGTCATAATGGAAAGTTAACCTGACAGCAGCTGGAAGTTTGATGCACATCTTACAATTAAACAACAAACAGCCTTAACATCTGACACAGAGTAAATATCTGGTTCTATCATTTCATTTAATTCAAAGAAAAGAGGAAGAGAAAAGACGAAGAAAAAAAGAGACGAAATAAATGTATGTCACTCAGGATTTACCCGTGATTTCCCAAATTTCTCTGTTTTAGTATTTATTTTTAACGTGATCTAAAAAGATGGAGTACATTATTGTAAGGAGGATGAGGTGGAGACACCAGGAGAGTTACAAGATACAGTATATCACCAAAGGCTCTGCTTGGCGATGACAAACCAGGAGTGGAGGTGGATCAAAAGTATTCTGAATGGATAAGCCAGCTGTGTAACTGCCTCTTAATTTTTTTACTCCGAATAAAGGCAAAGGAACAGATTAAATCTGTCCACGGTGACGCGCGTCGTGTCCTCCGATGCGCCCCGCTGTCCATTGACCTGCTGCAGGCACAGCGGCTCTAACCGTCTCCGCTACCTCTCTCCGCGGTGCTGAAGATCACTCAGACCAATCAGACGCTGCGCCTCGGCCGCAGGGCATTTAAAGGCGAGGAGAGGCGCTCATTTGATTGGTGAAAACAGCGCTCGGCTGTGTTAAACCCACTCACGGCTTTTCTCCTCCCTCTCTGCCATTTGCGCGGAGGGAGGCGTGGACACGCAGCTCTGCGCCTGGACTGCGCCTGTACTGCGCATCCCTTGGCACTGCAAGAAACTTGCAAAGTGCGCCAGTCACGCCCTGTGCGCACGGCGAAGGCCGGCGCAGGGCAGGTGCGCCTGCGTCTGCGCCTGGTCTACGAAATTAGAGCCCAGAATGTCAACTTTTACAGGAAGAATCCTGCTCAATCGTCCCTATGGGCCTTTATACCTGTGTGTCAGTGTCTGTGTCTGCCTCAGCCCCCTTCTCTGCCTGTATGTTGATGTTTTAGTTGTGTCAGGAAATTTCTGGCGGAGAGTAAGCATGGTTGCCTCAGTCAATCACAGTGTGCCCAGTGCACAGGTGGCTTTGCATGTTGATGTTAGCAAGTGGAAGACGCTAATCAGAGCAGCTCTAATAGTGGACGTAGTATGGAGGAAGAAAAAACAACCAAAGTGGAACGCTGCTTGACTCAACTTTCACTCGCCTTCAGGAACTTGTAGAGCAGCACGGGATGAAGAGCAACATGAGTTACCTTTCTGCTAATCAGGTGTGTGTCAAATACCTGAGATTAGCTTGTGCTAACATGCCAAGTCTGGTCTCGAGTCTCTCCCATGAAGAACCTGCAGGTGGTTGAATGTTGTGTTGACCTTGTGTTTATCAGGCCTTTGACTCTGCTTCTTCTATTTTTTGTTTCATTGTTTTTATTTTATTGTATTTTATTTATTTACCTGCTATACAAAAATGTAGCACTTTGAAAATCCCACCATGTCTAGCATTGCTACTATGCCCCTCTTTAAAATTTGCTCAAGCATGATACCCCTCTTTAATATTCCAGCTAGGTTGTGTTATGTACTCAGCTAAGCATTTATTCTACCTCTCTTTCTTCTTGCTGTCATCAACTAAATGACAGAAATTAAATAAACCTTAAGAAAGGACACATGGGACATTTTCTTAACGCGGGGAAAAAATCGATACGTGACACCAAAGATCAATGTGCCACCCCCCATCAATCAATTCTGCAATTAAATAAAGAATTTGTCACTCTGGCGCTTTTGTTTCTACAAGGGGTTTGTATGAGGATTAGAAACTGATCCTTTAAGCACAATTTGACCTTTGTGGTTTACAGTGAGTTTCACTCGAGATTACACTGAGACTCAGAACAATTTATCCACAGAAAGCTTTGTTTCTGCCTCCTCCGTCTGATTTATGGTGACATGACCGTAAGATATACACCAGGCTCTCCACTCTAGAGGAGATACCGTTAAATGCCACACAACTGCATCTTATTTCCCTGCCTTCCTCTTCCTGACACACTGCCAGAGTCTGATCCCAGTTTGCATGTGCAGCTCGGCAGCAGTGCAGAGGCATTATCACCTCCAGGCAGGGGGGACTGGAAGCGGAGGATTACCCCATGCAACAGTCAAATATTGCTTGACTCTGAGCCATTATCCCAAAGCCCCCTTATTCACTCCTCATCCTTGCATTCATCACCCCCAGATCCTTGAGTAGCTCCGCCGCTTTTCACTCCACACACACAGCATGTGTTGCCACAGCCTTCTGGCAACCGTCCCCACTCTGGTGTGTGTGTACAGTTGTGTGTCGTCGACAAAGAAAACACTGGCAGCTACAATGAAGGCCGGTGCATGTCGACTGAGCGGAGGGGATTACACCTTTTTTTTCTGCTCTAATTTAATTTATATTTTAATCCTCTTCTGGATGTTGCAAAGATCTCAGAGAATGGGTCATTTCAGAAAATGTTGTGACGCAGATTTTCTGAAATTAGGCTGCAAATAACGTCAGTCTGTTGAGCTCTGAGATGCATACACACAGGAGCCTTTTCAGTCCTGAAGGCTTTTGGTGCTAAAAGTAAATCCCTGCTGAGAATTTCACCTTGAATGTTACCACACTTAGTTGTTCAGAAAAGTTCACGCAAATTTAGAACTCTAGAATCAAATAACAACCTTTTTTTTTTTTTTTTTTTCTCGCAAAATTCAGAACTCTTTGTATCAGGGCCATCATTAAAAAAGTCAAAAAAAAATAAAATAGAATAAAAATAAATAAAGGGTTAGGGTTAGGGTTAGGGTTAGTAAGAAAATGTAGTAGTAGTAGTAAAAAGCAAGAATAAAAAGGAGGTGTAGGAAAAGAGTGGAGTTACAAGATGAAACTCCAAAATTTGTAAAGAAGAAATCCCAAATTTCTCAGTTTAGTAGGGAATAAGCCAAATTTTAATGCAGATGTATTCATGTGTTTTTTAAAGTAGTAGGGAAAAAAGAAAAAAACAAAAAAAATCTGTCGCTGAAATGAATAAAGATGGCATAAAAGTTTGAGCATCAGACATATGTGACTTGAGTTACATGACCCAACTTGAGTTGGACTCTAGTTGTAAATTTGAGGAATTAAAACTTTCTTGACCAACACTAACAATAACAAAAGACTCAATAGTGCTTTAACTTGCTCATTATGACTTGAGACTGGACTTAGACTTGAGTCAGATGCCTTGAAAGGACTTTACTTCTTCACTGAATTGAAATATTTGGGTTTGCAAATGTACTAAATGACCCAAAAAGTAACAAGTTGTTACATTTTTGGCAAAAGGTTATTATAGTTAAGTTAGTATTAACTTTACATTTATTTATTCATTTATTTTTTTACATTTTGAGACAGTGTTACATTTCTTGATCTACCACGCTCAAAAGTCATACTTTCTGTACAAATTTACTATAAAAAGTGAATGAATGAATTAATAAATAAATTATTTAAAGGTGTAGTCAGCAGTGTGGGAGAAAACAAGTGGAGAGGTTGTTAATTAACAAATTTAGACCCGCCTCTCCCTTCATACCCCACCCCTAGCTCCACTCTTGAAAGATGATGGATGTGCATCGTCATGGAAACGTGGCGCCAACATGGCGCAGACCGGACCAGCGAGCGCGAATGAGGGTCATTTCGCTTTAATACGTCTAGCCATATTTATTGCTTTGAAATTAGTAGTAGTGTGACCAGTTTTAGTCTTATTGTAGCAAAAGATAGTATAATATCTATATTTCATAATATTTCCGAATCAAAGACGTGTGATGCTCCACAATAGAAAGGCCCAGGTTGTTGAGCTTGCCTTTGAAAGAGACTTGACCCGCAGATGTACGACGGAGTGGGAGGACGCTGTCCTCAGGAGATTTACCTGCAACAGTCGCCGGCTCCAGCTGTTTTAAGGCTATTTCTATCTTTAGCTTGCAACTATTATTTGGGTTTAGTGGTTCTTTGATTGTTAAATGGTGTTTGATGTTCACTCTAATCTTGGTGCGCTAAAGGCACATGGTTGTGTGCGCACTGGAGGGAGAAAAGAGAAGGAGGTGACTTTCGTTTCATCTTTTTTTTTTTTTTTTTTTTTTTACCATCCATGCACCATCCTTATAGTCTTACAAATTTGCACCTTTCTTCTCTCCTCTTTTTGGACTCTCAACTTCTTCATTCTCGTCTTTGACCTCATTTTTTATGGTTAATATCTACAAATTGTATATCAAAACCACTCTTAAAAAAGAGAGTGTTAAACCAATTCCTTTCTTTTCATTAAAACACAAGATCTGACTGAATATGTATAGTGGTGGATTGCATCCACTCAAAAAAAAAAAAAAAAAAAAAATCTATTTCCAACAAAACTATCTCATAAAAACAGGATTCACAACATACATCATCATAAATATGTGGGTGCATTTTGACAACAGAATCAGCGTTTAGCTCCAGTCAGACAAGTTGTAGTTTTAAAAACACTAAATTGAATCTGTAAGCAGCATCAAAATGTCGATACTGTTGATACTACACCATGGAGTCAGCTCCTATTGAGTTCTGACCATTACAGTGCAACAGGTGTATTGGAGTGAAGAGTGACTGTGCTAACTGGTGACTCTCAGTTGAACGTGTCAGTGATTGTCAGCGGAGGGTCACCAGTTAACCCGGTCACACTTTACAGTGAAACACCAGTTATTCTAAATCTAGTTTTCACTTTGTTTATTTAATGAAAAAGTTGGTTTTAGGACATTATAGGTGTTATTTACCAACTCGCTTCACTAATATTAAAGCTTTTCAAATTCAAGTTTTTATGAGAAAGTCATCTTGTTATTTTTAAGTGAATGCTGTATGTCACTAGAGCAGGCCACTTATTTTAAATATGATGAAATACACAAATAATACACTTGACTAATTCAGAGAAAACATTTTCAAACCCAAGTCCTCTCATATTTAAGCATAAAAACCTCCCAACATTTAAATAATGTTGACAGATCCTGAAAAGGTCACCAGTTTGAATGTAATTAATGTTGAACAGCCCCAGAAAAGAAAACCAGCCAAACGGGGGAAAGCATCTGACAGGTCCTCAGCGTCCAACCCAACTGGCTGGCAGACAAGAGACACCAGAGACATGCTGTTTGCCGTGATCCAACAGTGTATTGACTCAGGCAGAAGAAACTGCACTCTGCTAGATAAAAAGCTCTTCGAAAAGCCATTCTGCATTTGGAAACAATAACAAGATTAGCGCATCACTCCGAGCGCCACTGTCCGTTTGGCTGGTAACCAATGCGAAGCTTCCTCATTTTCTATATTTAGTTTGAGGACATTTGGCTGCCATTAATATGGAGGAAGAAGAGACTATGCGTTAATAACAGAGTCTGACGCTTTTCAAACTTGCTGCTTCATTAAAGGTCAACAGAACATCTCTATGTTGTAATTCGACACCTTTTTTCACAGTAATTCAATTAAGAATATTGTTGATAAGAGAGCCTGTCGCTTGTTTATTCATTCATCAAATCATGTTGTTTTTTTTTTTTCATCGCTCTTATGGAAAATGGAGTGCGCGGTAATGAATACACATTACTTGGACTCTCAAGAGAGATGCAGCTGCTCCAAAGCAAACACACAGCTCCCACACGCTTTCAACGGGCCCTTGTGAAGAGGCTGAGTGGAGGCTGCTACCTTTACATTGGTTAATAGTTTGAGTGGAAGAAGATGGAGGGCTGCAGCACTTTTTTCATGAATAAGTTTGTTTGTGTAACGCCTCGGCCCACGTCTTGTTCTCGTGTTGAGTACCATTAATTCTCTAGCGTCCCTCAGCTGATGCTTTCAATGTCCCTTGAGTACGAGCAGCATTTTACTCATAACAAGGTCTTTTTTTAAAGAAGTTCACACTTTGATCTACTACAGAGCCACATCTGCTTTAAATACACTGCCACCTAAAGGCACCAAAACGTCACAGAGGTCCCTTAAAGAGGGGTATGCTAAGTCCAAAATATGATGCTTTTGTTTCCCTATTTGATTATTCTGAAGCCTCTTGTTTCATTGTGCCAGTCAAGTCAAATTATGTGACTTTTGGAAGCAATTTTCTATCCCATCTGGTGACTTCCACCACAGAGGTATATCTGTTTTATAAAAGCAGTGGGTGAAGTTTCTGTTTAAAGCTTTATTTTGTTATTCTGGTACCCCATAGTAGTGTTACATGATTTACCACTAAAAATAATCTTGATTTTGTCTTTAGCAACTCTCCCTTCAAGGCTGCCCACTCTACAAACCCCCTTCCTTCTGATTGGCCAGCTCTACAGGAACTTTTTATAGACAGATTAGATTATTTCTCCAACGTATTAACATCTGGAGGTTTGACAATCTGCACATGTTTAGTCCAAACATCCAGCATTGTTACTTTTTGCATTGTTTTCAAAATTATCGGGGGGAGTACCCAACTTTAAAGCAGAATGCCCCTCTTTAAAGATATTTCTTGTGTAACCAAGAAAATCTGTTTTCATCTTAAACAATGTTGATGTAAGAGTCATGCCAACACTTCAACCATTTTTTTCCCCGAAATACCAACCAAGCAGATTGTTAGCAAGTTGCTATATATTATAGTTTTGCTAACTTGGAAGGTGCCTCTTCCAAACATAGTTTAGTGGAACATAGTACTATGTTGAACATAACACCCAGAATTGATATTTAAATCCATATTTACATTTTTCGGAAGAAGAATACCCCCTCTTTCAAGCAGAATACCCCTCTTTAATGTCACTTATGGTGAAGTTAACAAAATTCCTGTACTATTTTCATCTAAAATCATTTAACAATGACCTAAGAACTATGCCAACACTTAAACCCTTTTTTTCTCCTTCTAAAAAACAACTCAGGGAAGTGTTAGCAAATTGCTATATATATATTTGTTTTGCTAACTTTGAGGGTGGCTCTCCCAAACATAGCTTAGTCTACTATATTATTTAACATAATAGACTAAACTATGTTGGAACATCCAGAATTGGTTCTTTTACCCATATTTGTATTTTATGGAATGCATAATACCCCCTCTTTAAAGAAGATAACCCCTCTTTAATGTTTAAGGATACAATGTATCATAGTTTATTTGATTGCCCCTCCTCCATCTTTATTGGATCATTTTGCTGTTGTCAAGTCCTAAATGAGCATGCATTCTACAAAACATAGTTACTTTTTTCAGTTTCAAGATACAATACACTGCTTTGCACTGTTTATTTGATTAAATAAAGGGTTTTAATTAATTTACACCACCAGTTAACAAAAAATACACTGTATCAGAACAGCAGCATGTCTGCTCTGTCCTGTCTCCTCTGAGAGAAAGGAGATTATGCTCAAAACCAGGAGAGAAAAAGTCATAGAGGAGGGCAGGGTGACCGTAAAATTCCCCCAGAGCCAAAATTGGAACACCCCTACAGCCAGATGTGCTTCTGATGGTGTGGGGTGGTGCAGGATTAAAGCCAGGTCAGGTTCACGACCTGGGGCAGGGCTTAGCTCAGTACTTAAATAAATGTTAGGTCGAACGAGAAGAATAAATCTTGTTCTGCTGTCCTAACCTGCCTGACCTGAGCTGTAAGGTGGTGACCCGTGAATGGGAAATGAGGCTATGGTGACATCTCAGAGAGAAATGGATTCAATTCCACACCCCTGAGCAGACATTTGATTGTGTCTGTTATGAATGGTATGTCTGGGGTCATTTTACATTAACTTTTTTATTTCCTGTTCCATTTTGAAGCTCTGACCCTGTGCTTCACTGTGAATGTGTGTTTTTTTATATTCTTGTGTTTCATATTTACGGCCATGAAAAAAAGAGGGGCAGAAGGCCGAAGGTGACGTTAAAGTAGGGGTATTGTCCTTTTTTATTGTTCATATTTTTAAGTACTATTGTTTGTTTCTTTTTTTCTGTTTGTCTGGTGCCCCTGTAGTAGCTTTACATGATTAACAGCTCATAAAAAAATGATGTTTTTCTCTAGCTGCTGTCTCTTTAAGACCCCCTGCTACACAAAAAGACAGATTCAGGGTTTTTCCAAGACACATGACAATGTAGAGGTTTGAAAATTACCACATGTTGAGTATGGACATCCATAATTGTTACCTTATAGCCACATTTACATTTTATGGAAAGCAAAAGACCACCTCTTTAAAGCAGAGTACCCCCTCTTTAAACTTTTTATGTTATTAACAGCCCCTTTTGCCCATTTAAATCAGTAAATTTTGCAAAAGGGGCTTCTGAAGGATGATGCCTTTTCTAATCTTCTTTTTTATTTCAGCCTCTGTCTGAAATGCTTCATTTGCACTGCTGTCTCTTTAAGAGAAACCCCCTTTCCTCTGATTGGCCAGATTTCGACAGCAGATTTAGTCTTGGTTTTCAGACCTGTTTAACCTAACATCCTGTGTTTTGGATCTACGCATTGTATTTTTCTCCATTGTACTCATCATCTTGTCCTTACTTCTGCTTCCTTACTTTATTTTGAGTTGCTCCTAAAGAAAAAAAAAAAAAAAAAAAGAGAATATAAAGGTGTTTTTACATCCTCCTGCAAGATATCCCCTCTCAGCAAAAGGATTATACCTTCTTGCCTTGCCGGTGAACCAGCAGGATAAAAGATTAGCTCAGCTGACACCATCCCCACTAGAGATGTGGGTCTGAGAGTGCTCCCCAATTATCCTGGATATCTACTTAAAGGAGCTTTAAAGCAGAAAAACAACACAATCCACTCTTACCCTGTTAGACTTCATCCCTCTGGAGTATTAGACGTAGATTTGGAGTTACTCTCACCGTGCTTCAGTCTGTGTTTTATTTACTTCCTTCAAACTGCATGTAGGCTGTTATGTGCTGAAATACAGAGTGGGGTATTTCAGAGATGGTATTTTCTGCTAACCGTGCATCATTGTACATACAGTATGGAACCACATTCTGACCTTGGTCAGCTGGATGCAGCAGCTTTCATGTGAAAAGAGAAAAACAAACTGCATTCCAAGAAAGTGATGAAAACATTCTTTTTCACTCAGAGGAGCTGGACTCTGCCTCTCGCAGTGTTTATATTTTCTTCTGGATGGATCAAAAGAACCAAAGCCATGATTTTAATTAGAAACATGTCTTTTTGAATAGGCTGAAAGGAGAAGGGAAAAAAAAATCCAATATACTGAATCAGTGAAGCTGTCATTTATAGAGCGCAATGGTAGTATCACAGTTGCCTGGTCCGAAATGTAATGCTTTTGTTCTAATGTGCCATTCAAGTCATATCATTTGACTTTTTAAAGCAACTTTTAATCAAATGCGGAGACTTCCACTGTAGAGGTAGATCTGTTTGATTAAAGAGACCCCACCCAAGAGTGAGTGAAGTTACCTGAGTTTTTGTATCATGATCACATAGTTTCATCTTTTGGTGGTACAGCTTTTACCTGCATTTGTAGCTTTAGCAACAAGTGTAGGGAGGTGTAGTGGAAGTCACCACATATGAAGTTAAAGAGGGGGTATTTTAGTATTACTATCATTTTATTATTTAATTACTTATTTAAACGATAGTCTTTATTTTGTCCCTGCAGCATCTTAACATAATTTAAAACTTTCAAAAAATCTCTCATACAAAACCCTTACTTTATCACCTTTATGCTACTGTCTCTTTGAGGGAACCCTTCCTCTGTTAGGAAATTGCTATTAACTAGTTTTGTATTAACTGTAAAGGTGGTTCTACTGAACATTTTATAGGCTACCCTGTTGAATAAGAACATCCAGCATTGTTACTTTATACCCTATTCACATTTTATGGAAAGCAGAATACCCCCTCTTTAAAACAAAATACCCACTCTTTAATATTTTGAAGATATCATGTATCATAGCTTTTTTTTTTTTTTTTTTTTTTTTTTTTTTTACTCATAATCAGGTTTTACAAGGAATTTGACTTGGTATGTTGGTGCTAACGACTAACAAGGAAATAAAATGAGACTAGCAGCTATTTAAATAACACAGAATCAGAAGCTTTATACACTTTAAAATGTAATAAAGAACAAGAGACATAAAATATACAAGGCTTAATGTGGAGCTGTGCAATTTAAAGTCCAGTGGTCATTAATGCAATGCATCAGAAGAAAGACAATCAGTTCCTCTCTCAACTATTTTGGAACATGAATACCCCTCTTTAAAGCTGAATACCCCTCTTTAACGTCATTTTGTACTATAATAAAACCTTTAAATTATTTGCAATTTTTAAGAATGCAGTGATGTTCTTATCATTATGACAGCACATAAACCATTGTTCCTTTTCAAAAAAAAAAAAAAAAAAAAGCTACTGTTAGCATATTGGTATATGCTATTATGCTAACTTTGAGGTGGCTCTTCCAAACATCAATTAGTCAACCCTGTTTTAAAGTCAGACTCAGACACTGAAAGGTCTTCTTCTTTTTTTTCTTTTTTTGGCTGAAGTGACCAAAGAGCACTCTACGTCTCAAACTGATGCTACATTACTGCCCTGTTAGCCATCAATGAGACCTCAGGCCATATTTTTCTTAAAGACAGATAATTAAAAGACTGTCTTGTGATGGATCTATAGGCGCAGAACTGCATCTCTGTGCCGCTGCTGAATGTTAATGAATGTAGTAAATAGAGAGAAAAGCTTTGCAGACGCTCATCAGTGATGTCTCAGACGTTTTCTATGTGTCTACTTAGCCTTCAGTGTGAATACAAGCTTCCTATAGCTGCGACAACGCTGGAGAAGGATTATACAAAGAGGTAAGAGAGGGGGATAGAGTGATCAAGCTTGACAGAGACGGATAAGGTGGGGGCTGGGGGGTGAGTGATATCAGTTGGAGAAATATACTCTAGAGGCAAACATCACAGTTACGGGGTGTCAGGTTGAGATGGACGACTGGGATGCTTGAGAGTTCCTGTGTGTGTCTGTGTGTGTGTGTGTGTGTGTGTGTGTGTGTGTGTGTGTGTGTGCACTGGTTCCAAATCAATGCACTGCATGTAGAGGCCTCAGTTACACTTAACAAATGCAACACTGAAAATAAAGCAGTGCATGATGGGTATTTCTCACAATGCAAAAAGTTTTCTTCCAGGATTGCTTACTATATGTCGGCCTTGGCTGTTAGTACATGGAAAGCTGAGGAAAGTTTGTTGACATGAGCAGACGTGGTAAAGTGGAGCATTTCACTTTACATTCCAAATAAACAACAAATAACTCAAATGTGATTTTTAAAAACATCACCCAGACGAACTGGGAATTCTAAAGGAAGTGTGCTTTTGATGAATATTTCCACTGACACAGTCAGAGGAAGGGGGGTTGGGATGCTCAAATGCCACAACACGGCTGCTTAGCAACAAGAACGGAAACAAAACAGACATCAAGAAGAACCCAAAACGCAAAAACGACACAACTGCAGCAAATAGAGCCAAAAATCAAAGATCCTCTATTCACCCAGATGGACAGCACTCATGTCACATGTCTTACACTTTAACTTTACTCACGTGCACTCCTACACCTTATCATATGATGATACACACACACGTGTTGTATCCGTAAATGCTCCTCTCCAGTCCTTGAACATGCCAATTAAAGAGTGAAGTGGAGCTGACTTTCTTTAACTGGATCATAATTTATTCCACGTGCCTGTGGCGAACATAACATGCCAGGTGTCATTTAAAAAAGCCTTTGTTTAAGAACAAATTAAAAGTTCATGACAAGGACAAGTTGAAGAACATACAAGGAGCACATGAGGATGACGCGAAAAGGAGAAAAATGGCACATGTTACACGTGAGTATTATAGATTTAAGTTCCTGTAAGGAGCGTTTAGAAGGTAATGGAATGAGTTAAAATTAACCACAACACCTCATTATAGCCAGCAAAAGCTAACCAGGCTAACATCATGATAAATTGAAAGTAATTTGTTGTTTTTGAAATAAGTAGTGGGATGTAGATGTCAGTCATTAGCTAACCAATGCAGCCTTCCTTCTTATTTATTTCATAGAAAGTGGTTGTTAAAATGAAGTAGGGTACCACTTTGTCTTAAAGGTCCCATATTATGCAAAATTCTCTTCAGACTGATTTTGTAACAGTAATATGCGTCCCCAGCCTGTCTACATTTCTTGAAATGTGAATTGTCTCCTTCTCTTGCTTTCTCCAGACAAAGTTTGCTTTCAGGACATGTGTGCTCAAACACGCAGAGTTGAGATCTGCCCTGCATGACGTCATGATCCTAAAAAAGTAAAAAGTAAGTAAAGCTGTAAGTTTTACTAATATATGTTGCTTTACTATATGCTCTACCTAGCGCGATAGCCTGATGAATGTGGTTTTAGCATGGCAGCTAATGTAATTTACAGTGTGTAACTTAGTTTCCTTACATTACTTTAACACACGAGTAAATAATATCAGGGGACATTAAAGAGAAGATATATGGACATTTATTCCACATGAAGCTAGCTTTAGATACATTAAGTTATCTTTTGTTTGGGCAAATGTGACTACTTGTCGCAGTAGCCCTCGGTGGAGCTAATGTTGTGCTACAGGGTAGCAGGCGCACTCTCAGCTGTTATTATGGACGCTAAGACCACAGTCACCACTAATGTGTGTGTTACTGCAGTTTAGTTTGCTTGATAGAGGTCCCTCATGGTATTGTCCTGAAAAACCAACAGTCCAGGCTGCATGCAGTTCTTTCTGCTGGGTATGGTCATATAACTCTGGTTAGCACCAAGCTGCTAACGTTAGCGTTATTTACCTGATGGTAACTGCAGTAGTTACTAACCACTCAGAAACATCCTGTTGCAGCCGTAGAGTTTGGATTTCTTCAGGCGCCTCTCCTTCTGGGTCAGACTCTGGATCAAACTGGTATGACTGAACTACGGCACTTCTATGATCCATATCTACGCACTCTGTGTAAACACAGCAGCATGTTACCGTAGCGAAAGCCACACCCTCATCCAAAGAAGTTGTGAAGGAGGCGTGGACAGGGCAGCTCATTATCATTTAGAGCTACGCCCACAGAAACAGCCTCTCTCATGAGCGCTTGTGAGAGGGGATTTACAGAGTGGCTGAAGTCCAGGAAGTAACTGGTTTTTGAGGCAAAAAACTTCAAATTGACTGTTTCAGAACCTCTGAGACCTATTTGAACTTGGTGAAAAGTTGCATAATATGGGACCTAAACATCAATAAAAATCATCACAGGAGCTTCAAATTCAAAAATACTGATTTGGACACATATAGTTTGCTCTCATTTTAAAGGTATTTTATTTTAATTACTGATATTTTGGCTTTTAATGGAACATAATATCAGAATCTACATTATTTTATTTATTTATTATTATTTGATTTTTTTCATAAACAGTGAAACTGCTCCTTTATGTTTCCCACCATGAATAAATGTTAGTTTTTGCATAAGATGATCATTTTTATTTATTTTCAAGTTTTAATGATATTTTTTTTTTTCTAAAGAAAAGCAGATATCAATAATACAAAGTATTTTTTCGGAGTCAAAAGGGTATCTACTTTCATTTTGAAGTTCTACACCAGGCAATAAATAAAGCCACAGAACTCGTAAATCAAGTCTCTGCGGAGCTTTCACTGAAAGGAAAAAAAGGGTTATAGTATGACGGAGGATAAGGGCCATGTTGAAGAAAAAAGAAAAAAAAAAGAACATTTAAGAAGTTAATCTCATCAATTTATGAGATTACTATCAAAAATGTATGAGAAAAAGTTGTAAATTTATGAGAATAAGTCAGTGTGAGGGAAATAAATATCCTACTGTGCGATCTCCCGTCCTCTGCATCGGTCTAATTTCCCTGCTCTCTGCTTGTACAATCTCACTTTGTGGCCTCAGGGTCAGTGTCATAGACCTGTGAAGACTCTTAAACTAGTTCAAGGCAGATAAATGGAGCTATGAATACAGAAGGGTCCAGCCTCAGAGGTTATTATTTACAATATTTCCTTTTCAAAGTTTCCTCTTCCTCTAAAGAACTGTTTGAAGTAAGTCAGTGAGTAAGCATGAATAGCAGGTGCGTGGGAAAACGCTGCCTGCCTCTTAGACCCTTTGTGTATCCCTGTGTTTCTGTGAGAAAGGCGAGTTGTTGTGGGGAGATAACAGAGATCAAAGTGTGAGAATCAAGGGGAGACAGAAGGAGCAGAAAGGCCATGAAGGGTATAAAGAAGGTAGGCAAAGAGTTGGGCTGGGCGGGAGGAGGAAATGAGCAAGAGCAGGGAAGGGCGAGCCAAGTAAGCACTTTCCTGTCCATTTTTCATCAGGCAGGGCTAAATTAGGCCAGGCTCTTCTCCTTCTCTCCCCCTCTCTTGATTTCTCTCTGTGTGTGAGCATCTGCTCCCACATTCCCGACACGTCCCCCTCTCACAGTGCGGGGTTAGCGTTCGCTCCGAATACCCTTCTCAGCATCCTGCCTTTTCACTGCCTCTGATTTATTAGTCGGTGGGCGCCGTCCATCACGACGTGACGCGGGGAAGCATCATGTTTGCTCTGCGTGTGTGTATGTGAGTATGTGGGAGTGTGTACGCCATGCTCATTACTCATTTCCATGATGATTTGCCAACTCATTTGCTGTTTTACTGGGTGACCCAAGTCATGGTTGACCTTGTACTGTGACCCCATGGAGTGGACCCATTGCCATTGCCAAAGTCACTTGTGGTCCCGTAGTGTCCGCCATTTGTTCTCTCATTAATAAAAGATAGAAATCAAATCAAAGACTTCAGGCTTTGTACTTTCAAGAAGAATTTTTAGGATCCTGTCTTCTCATCCTCTCTAAAAAGCGTGTGAAACTTTAGAACCGACTCAGGAAGCAGGAGTTACGTTTGTCGACCATTCATGGATTCTTTTTCAAGTTCGGTGTCAAAGGTTCCACTTCAGTTTTCTCTCATTCCTGTGACTTTTCCCTCCTGAAGTTAACTTAAATTTACTTGCTGGATCTGACCCTCCACTGGCATAAGAAAGGCGACACAGCTCACAGGTTTCAGACTGTGACGGCACCTTTTTGTTCCCAAGACAACCTGATTGATAACGAAGCAAAAACGTCACAAAGAAAGCAACAAAAACGTGAGCCTCATTCCGTGTTGTAATTAATCTGTTAATATGACACCTACTCTAATTTGTAATCACACTTTATCAGAGCTCCATGTTCTGATTACAGTCCTGTCATGTTCCCCTCTTCACTTGCAACTCCCCAGCCCAGTGAGAACAATGCAATTAAGCGAATGAATGCGAACGCCCCAACTGGCAGGTTACTCCCCTCAATTACAACATGCTTTCCAGCTGACACCTGGGTAATAAGATAAGCAGGTAAAAATGTGCTTAGTCTAAGTGCTAACAACAAGCAGGCACTCTTGGTGATGACTAAATGCCACTGCAGACTTCGGGGAGAGGGAGAGGGATTGGCAGCGACGGCGGAGGTGTTCTGCCAATGTCGCCTGCACACTTCCAGCACAGGTTTTACTTTGAAACAAATCCAATTTGGGGGATAAAAGTATTGGTTGCAGAAAGTGCTGAGCAGGGGTGCAATCAATCATTAAAGCGAGCAAAATTATGCTAAATAATACATACATTTGATATCTACTGGGAGAAAGAGAGGGGGTTTATACAGGTCGCCCAAAGTTCTCAAACACAGACTTGCACAAGTAATACACTTCCTGTCGTCCTTCTATTTAATACATGCTTAACATCAAAAGCCTTTTTTTAAGTCAAGGCAACAAAAGCTGCAGCACAGATGAGAGGAAACTTTCTGTGAACACCTAATATTGCTGAATAAGGGTTTTTGTCACAGTGAGCTGGTGAAGGGTACTCATGGAGGCACCAGGAGGCCATGTGACATAGCAGGTGTCTTGGGAATGAGAATTAAGCCCTGTTTCCACCAAGTGGTCTGCTATGGATCAGTATGCTATAGCAGTGTGACACAGTGTACCCCGCTAATAAATCCAACGAAGAAGAAAAACGCAGCACAGTAAACAATGAGCAATGATGGAAGGCATCCAGCAGTTCATCTTCTTTGTGATTGGCATTGTTACAAAGCACAATCAAGCTTTGGTTCAAAGAAGGCTGTGTGCCACCAGGAGAAATACAGCAGCTGATGTGGCACAGGAAGTGACATTTCTTTCCACCAATCAACACACTGCAGTGTTTCTAGCTCCACCCTCTGGGATCATAGCGGTATCCCTGTGTATCTCTCAACAGAGGGGTACCAAAAACTGGGACAGTAATTTGGGGACCTGTGACTCTGGGAACGCCACAAATTGAGGGCCATACTGAAACAAACCGAACTGCACCACTTGTTTGAAACAAGGCTTTAGACTCCCAAACAAACCTCACACCCTAGCCAATGTTGGTTGAACTGAAGATTATACAACCAAACCAGAAAATTGTAGCAGCAACAAAAAGGACATAATCATCTGCATATCACCTGAATCTTTGTTTTTATGCATGTTCTCAATGACTTATTCACTCATCCTTTTTGTCTTTTCCTCAGATGTGTTTCAGATTCTTGGTGAATTTGACACAAGGAGGTTGGGTTAAGGGTTGGGGATAGTTCGTAGACCAGGGGTCACCAACCTTTTTAATACCAAGGGCTACCTGACGGCAAATGAATGGTATGAAGGGCTTCTTGCTCGATAAAAACTTTTTTGACAAAATTGTACAGATCACTTTTTAATATCACTAATCATAGTAGATGTGATGATACTATGTGAAGAGACTGCTCACCGGTCAATGTTAACTATTTCATAACTATTTCATAACCATTATTAATGATTTACAGAACACTGATTGCAGTAAGGGGTTCCATTGGGAGCAGTGCTGTTTTTTTTTTTACATGCCTCGCGGGCACGTAAAGCGGTTCTTGTAGGCACCCAGGTGTCCACGGGCACCACGTTGGTGACCCCTGTTGTAGACTCTTGTTTACTATGTGGTGTTACCTAGATGGTGGAGTCTAAAGGTTTCCGTGTTAGAAAGACTTTAGTAAGCTCTTGTCAGAGAGGAGTCGACATATCGGATAAGAAACATGAAGTCACCGACACACAGTCAACACAGTTGCTAGACAAGAGCGGAGATGTACTGGACAAAGACCTGGTGAAACGGACCCTCAAATCTCTGTACTCCCCATGGTTTCATTTTAAAGCATCTTCACCCAGTTTGACGTCCGTCCTTTGTGATCGAGTGCCCCACCTTGATTGCCTTCATCTGCTCCTTCCTCTTTTGCACCAACTTTTAAGTTGTCGCTGCTGAAATTACTATTTTTATAACTGTGATGCCCTGTTTCCTAATTCCTTGCAAATGCGCCTGCTCAAACAAGCAACCCCACATTAATTATCCCCCAATCAATCACAATCATTTTCCTGATCCAGCTCTAGTTCCATGCTTGCCTGACAAATCTAATGCACTAATGGAAGCAGCACTCGTGCTGATTCATTATCATTCTGCCATCGTGCCCATACATCCTCCAAAACCATGCCCAGCCAGCGGTGACTCACTGAGAGCAGTGGGTTCACTGTTGACAGCATGCTTTGAGAAAAATAATGAGAGGAACATCTTTTGAAGACCTTCAAGTATTACACACCCCCTCCTGACCCTTGCACCTTGTCTCTGCATTGAGACTTAACAATGCCAAGCGTGGGTCAAAGGGCAGGTTTCATGTGATGTTTGAATTATACAGGTAAACATAATACCTATTCACTCTTTGAGTCATTGCCTTCCAAAGACTAAGGGTGACCAACTTGTTTATCTCGCACCTTCATCATCTCTGACATGTCTCAGCGCCTGAGCTTCCCCCTGTGAATGCCTACTGGACAAATCCATACACACATACCATTTTTCTTGTCAGATGCCCCGCAGGACTCTTTTCACCTCCAGGAAACAAAGTGTGAGACGTTTGATCTGAGAAGGTCAGCTGCACAAGAAAACTCTCTTAATCAACAGAGCAGAGTGCAGAAAGTGAATCAGTACTTCACAGTTTGTCTCTTTCCACCCTCACCTTGGCTTTGGGAAGTGTTTCATATGGTTGGATCGATAAATGTTGCGGCCTTTTGCAAATATTCTGGTATTGACTTTTAACACAAGTTCCCGGCTTTGAATCTGTTGTGTTTTTTTGGAGATTGCACCGACGCAGATTAATGAAAGATAAAATGTGGCCAAAAGCAACAGTTTCCTAACCTTTTCCTTGGAAACATACAAATTTCTGGTCCTTCTCCTCCACTGAGCTTTCTCTGACTGCCACAGGTCAGTAAGACTTTCCACACTCGGCTCTCAGACATTACTCCACAGCAGGGGGTTGTCAGTGTCAGAAACGCTCTGACAATGTGAAACAGTCGGCTTTTATTGAGCTGAGAGGTACTCCTGTGTAGAGCTCAGAGGAAAGAAAAGTGTCCCGTAAGGCTGTAATTTTCTGCATTAATCTAACCACAGTGAGTACGAGGAGGTATCCTCGAATCCAGGGCTCTGACTCTTGTCTTTGCTTTTGAAGGTCCTCTTGGAACGCAGAGGGTAATTATTTTTTCTTTCTTCTGCTGCTTTAACCCCAGATTGCGTTCTCTTGACGTGCTTCAGTTTGTACCACATTTTACACCCAAGTCTGTCACGAAAAGAAGGAATTTATTAACCAGTGGTTTTGTGCTTGTAAAAAAAAAAAACGGTCTTATTTTGGTTTTCTTTCTTTCTTTCTTTCTTTCTTTCTTTCTTTCTTTCTTTCTTTCTTTCTTCTTCTTCTTCTTCTTCTTCTTCTTTTAATCCTAATCATGCAACTCAAACCTCAGTTTAATCTTTGAACATTTTAAAGTAAAAATCTGGATTTTTTTTTTTTTTTTTTTTTTTGGGGGGGGGGGGCTTTTTTTTTGTTCAAGAATAAATTCAGAAGGCATGTTTGTGTATTTATACCCCTAAAATAAAAAAAAATAAATAAAATAAAAAAAACCCTTGATTTTACAGGTTTTTTCCTCCCTAACAAGAAATTCCCGAGTCATTTTTGTCCTCTAATGTGTAAAATTATAATAACTTTGATTTTTCTGGGTTTTTTTTTTATCCCTCTAGGAGAAGTTCAGCCATTGCTTATGTTTTTTAATATCTTGAAATGAAAGACAAAAAAAAGTTTTTTTTTATTTTTTATTTTTTTTTTTATTGTTATTTTTTAACTGTTTACATAAAACTCAGGAATAATTTTTTTGTCTTTAGAGAGTTTGAAATAAGAGATTCAGTTACACAGTAGGGGCTTCAACATTAATGACTATTCACTGAGGCAGATCCTACTGCACATGCGGCGGCCATGACGCTTGATTTTTCTCATCCCTTATATCTCTGCCCTTCCTGCACTCCTGATCTAGAGTTTGTTACAAGTGTTCCAGTGTTTCCTTTTTTTAGTTGAGTTTTTTTGAGCATCTGCAGCCAATTTTTTATCAAGTGTTTCCGCGCCTTTGTGACTGAGTACCTTGCATTGCTTGCTTCCACCTGTGCCTTGGCCACTGTCATCTGTTTCCCCGGTTTTTGCGCTAGTTTTTTGCCAAACCTTCCAAAGTTCCCACATTTGCGTGCATGTGTGTGTGTCTGTTTTTTTTTAAACAAATTTTAAACATATTTTCTTAGTTTTGTAGCATAAATCTCAAATTTTCTGCTGATTGGTGACACCCTGGCATTGGGTTGACCACATAGGAGGTATTTGACCAACGCTCTTGTACATATTGGATAAAAAAGGGAGCTGTTGGGGTCTTGTGCTTGAGTTTTGCCGCTTCTTTGGTTGCCAGTGTTGCTTTTTCTGTTTTGGATTTTGACCAATTTTAAGTTAGCTTTTGCTTGTTAAGATGCTTTTGAATTACTTTATTCTTTTTGTTGTTGTTGTTGTTGTTCTTAGCTTTAATGTGTATCAACCTTTTTAACAAAATAATTAATAACATTGCTATATCATTTTTATGAAATATTTCTTGAATTACATTTAAAAAATTGTGCAGTTTTGGCAACTTTTTTTTTTTTTTTTTTTTTTAAATATACATTCTTTCATTTAGAAAATACTTACATGTCAAACCAAGTTAAAAAAAAAAAAAAAGGATATTATTCATACCTCAACTTCTTGAAAATTAGCAACTCTTTTAAAGATGATAATCTTTAAAAGAGTGGAATATATTTATTTTTATATTTTTTAACAGGTTTTTAAAGAAGTATTTATCATGCTGATGAGATATAAGTCTTTATAACTCACGCATCAAATATAATATGTTCTTTAAGAAAGGGTTAAGGGCTCAAGACTAGACTTCAGGTTTGGAGTAGGGTACATCAAAAAGCAACGACAACTAAATTTTTTGTTTGTTTGTTTTTTGCTGATTTTAGCACAAACTAAGCCTCCAATAAGGAAAGAAAAAAAAAATCATCACAGTAAATGATTTTGGTGTAATAACAGGGGTGGCCAGTCATCAGTGGGGCACTGGCCACCCTTTGGGTGTGCCTCTGTCCTTAATTTAATTAATTATTTCCACACCTCCTCTGTATAACGTGCAGAAATTTAGATGCCTATGTGGAAGATTTTGTACATGCACATGCAAGAATATGCTGCAGTGTATAGGAAGGAAAGAGAGGGAAAAGTCACCTCCTGCCTGACGAGGTATCTGCAGATCCAAACAACATTTAATGTCAAACATCACATCCAGTCTGTGTTTTATATGCTGTACAGATGGGACGTAATTACTTCCTAATTCATAATTAGCATCTTGCAGGAGTGAGGACGAACAAGTTGTCCTCACTCAAAGTGTAAAACCGCACCATGTTCCCCAGCAAGGACACAAGGGGACAAAAAATCTATGTACAGATAGGATGCTATTGTTTGCATACCAAGCAGGAATGCTCTTTAGTACTTTATATAACTTGCAGGTGTTGTGCTGACACTGCCAGATGGACAATCCTGCATCACAAGGATGCTCCCAGACAAAAAAAGGAGCCTGGTATGGAGATAGGTCAGCAAAAGGTGCATTCAAAGCCAGCAGCGCCCCATGTAAGCGCTAACAGATAACTAGCTCTAACCAAACTGAGTGAATCTTCATTATCTAATGCCTAAGCAGCCGGGCTTTCAGGCTTATTACTGCCGGCAAATAGGGACCAAAGCTCTTTGTAATTACTCCACAGCCCCAGTGGGTGACGGCGGCATTCTCAGGGAGCTTAGCAGCGGCTTCTGTGTAGCTCTCACCACAGATCAGCTGGGGAGATACAACACATGCTGTTCTTAGCTGCTTCTTCTTCTTTTTTTCTCACCCCCTCTCGCTCAGTTTCCTCTTGTTTTCTTTTTCAGTGAATCTGTTGACAGAGAGAAGTGATTCGAATATCACCCAGTGAATAATGTGGACGACCTTTTGTCTATTTCTCAGAGAGATTCCCCACTTCATAGCCGCTTCCGTCTTTGTCAGCAAGATTTTTTTTCTTTCTTTTTTATAACCTCACCACTCACAGCTTGGTGTGACTTATCCAATCGGCACGTCCAGTCCCGACATGATCCCACACTCTCACGCTGCTGTGAATTCAGACACGATCAGGATGTCCTCAACATGCCCGTTCACACACAAGTGTCAGATCTTGTTGTTTGCCTCCTCGAAAACACTAAGCCGGACAACTTTCATTCCATCGTCAGGGTAAAGCTGTGGTGTGGACAGGAGGGAGGCAAGGGAGGCAGCCACCCCATGGCCAAAGTTTTGAAAAATAAATGTACTTATTTGCCCTCTTAGGTCAAAGCTTACACTTATGTGCCTTTTTGGGAGCCACGAAATGCACTTAAATTCCTTCATAGGAGTTCAAACGAGCAAAGAATACCCTCTTGGGAGCCAAAATATACATAGAGCATATTCTTGGGGGCCAAACACATTGGAGTGCCCTTTTATAGGCCAAAATGAGGGTCAAATCTGCACAGGGTGCCTTTTTTGGGGCTCACAATGTGCATTGGGTGCACTCTAGGGAGCCCAAATGTGAAGAACGCCATCTTTGCAGTCGTAATGTACGTAGAGTGCCTCTTGGGGAGACAAAACGTGAAAAAATAAGTCCTCTTGGGAGCCAAAACATGCAAAGACTGCACTCTTGGGAGCCAAAACCTGTGGAGTGCCCTCTTAGGAGCCCAAACCTGCACAGGGTGCCCTTTTTGGGGCCCAAAATGTGCATAGAGTGCCTTCTCGGGAGCCACTATGTGTTTAGAAAGCCTTCTTGGGAGCCAAATATGTTTAAAGTGAACTCTAAAGCTAAATATTCATTAAGTACCCTTTTGAGAGCCCAACTGTGCACAAGAATGCCCTCTTTGGAATCAAAATGTTTGCAGAGTGCCTCATTGAGAACCAAAACATACAAAAAGTGCCCTCTCAGTAGCAAATTTGCCTGAAAGTTCTCTCTTGGGAACGAACACATGCATAGAGTACCTTCTTGGGAGCCCAAACATGTGTAGAGTGCCTTTTTGGAGTCAAAACATTTGTAGAGTTCCTCTTTGGGAGCCAGATTACCTAAGAGCGCCCTCTTAGGTGCCAAATGTGTAAAGAGTGCCTGAAACACCCCATGAGTATCCTTTGGGAGCCAAAATGTGTGCATGAATGCCCTCTTTGGAGTCAAAATGTATGTATAGTGCCTCTTTGGTGTCAAAACATGCAAAATGATCCTCTTGGGAGCAAAATTGCATGGGATTGCCACCTTGGGAGCCAAAACATGCATGGAATGCACTCTTGGGAGCCAAAGCATGGGTAATGTCTCCTTTTAAGATGCCAAAATGTGTGTGGATGTCCTCTTAGGAGTCCAAACCTGTACAGGGTGCCATTTTCTTGGCCCAAAATGTGCCTAGAGTACCTTATTGGGAGCCAAAATGTGTTTAGAATGCCATATTAAGAGCCAAATGTGTTAAAAGTACCCTCTTAAGGCTAAAAGATTCATTGAGTATCCTTTTGGGATCCCAAACCTGCACGGGGTGCCCTCTTTGGAGTCAAAATGTGTGTGAAGTGCATCTTTGGAAGCCAAAACATGCAAAAAGTGCCCTCTCAGTAGCAAATTTGCCTGAAAGTGCCCTCTTGGGATCCAAAACATGCATAGAGTACCCTCTTGGAAGCCCAAACATGTGTGGAGTGCCTATTTGGGAGCAAAAAGTACGAAGAGTGCCGTCTCAGGAGCCAAATTATCTGAAAGCGTCCTCCTGGGAGCCAAAAGGCGCGTAAAGTACCTTCTTGGGAGTCAAAACATGTGTAGAGTGCCCTCTTGGGTGCCCAGATGAGTGCCTTAGTTCCTCTTTAGTTGGAAAAACACATGACACCACCCTCTCAGGCATTAAAATTATGTGCCAATGTGCACTGGAAACACATGTTGAATGTAGTGTCCTCTTCAATGGTGAGAACCCTCTGTATATGCCTCCTTTTTTTAATTTCACCCGTGCCCCTCAAAAAGTCTGTGCACGCCACTGGGGTAAGGTGATTCACCTCTGCACCTGAGTTGCAAACATGGTTCACTCATGACTTTCTGTGAATGCAAGTGATAGCTGCAAATAAGCCTGGAAGCCTAAGGTAGCACTGAGGACTTACAGTACAGGAAGCAAATCCACCGTGACTGCTCTCCAGTCTCGGGGAACCTTCAAAACCTCCACCGTCTGCGTCTATTCTCTTCATGAGCTGTAGTTTCATCTGTGAAATGAGAATGCAAATCATATTTTCGGAGTGTGTGAGTGTGAACTGGCAAGGCAGAACATTCAATTCAGTCTGATATTACCAACAAGGAAAGAGGGCAGGGAGAGTAAAGCTGCGTGCCGTGTGCCTGTCACGAGGACAATTGTACAACGCTTGTAACGCGGGATGTGAAAAAGGTTTATTCAGCCGATTGCTACGCTCGTTTTTTTTTCCCATGAAATCAAAGTGAATGAACAAGTCTATCAGGGACTACTTTACATGGAAATACAGTAATAACGCCTCCGGAATGGCACAGTTTAAAGCACGGGTTCAAAATGTACAGACTCCACTGACATGGTGCAAAACTACATGTGTGACACACCTTCAGACGCCTGCTATTTCAAACCTTGGTACATATGAGACAAGCAGAATCTGCAGGGGCATCGCTATGGGGAGGCTTGGGGAGGCCTAGGCTCTTCTACAAAGAGATAATAATTTTTTCGTCCTAATTCCGATATATTCTTTTTCAAATTATTTTCTTGAAAAATTAGAATATAATATAATATAATATAATATAATATAATAGAATAGAATAGAATAGAATAGAATAGAATAGAAAATACTTTATTTATCCCTGAGGGAAAATTCGGGAGTCACAGCAGCAATCAAGGAAACAAAAGTAATTAAGTGCATAGAAAGTGCAAAAAGGTCCATAAGAAAATAGATGCTGACAGCTTGTCTATCATTCTCCAGTTCAGCCAGCCTCCACCTCCACAGGGTCCAGGACTGAGCTTATTCAGTCTGTTCAGTCTCTGTCTCCTGTATTCTGTCTGCTCACAGCAGGGGAAGTTCTTCCAATGTTGCATTGGTGTCTGGTGTTGGCTCCTTTAGCCATGTCTGTGAATAGCATGATGCTACTCTGCTTTCTGGTATTCCCTTTGTTGCTATGTTAGCATGGCTAGCTCGTTCATGTTACTGGAGAGAGATATTTTGTTCCCAGTAACAATGGATGGAAGGACAGGTCCATGTCGTCACTTCTTAGCTCACACCTGAGAACCAGCATGCCGTCCTCAGCTCCTTCTCCTCTCTTCTGGGGAAACATCAGGCCTAGCACCAGTTAGCATTGATATGCTACAGGCTGCTAACAGCTGATTTCTCATGGAAACAATGTGGCCATGGTTACATGTAGGATCCCCAGACAAACACAGGCGCAAAAATAGTAAAAATATCACTGAAGACGCAACTAGTTTGGTGTCCATGACCAACAAATGAGCCATTTAAAGTGATGACCCACTCGAAATGCAAAGACGACGGAAAAGAGATGAAAAAAATTACAAGAAAACAGACAAAGGCAGCCACAGCCACAACCAACAAGGCGGTGCCTAGCAACTTGTTGTTCACAAGTTGAAGTCATCTCCTATTTCATATACACACAGGCAGCATTTCACACTGTAAACCACTCTGGTTGTATTTCAATCAGAATTATCACAGAATGTGACCATTTTTGAGACATTTTTAAAATCCTACAATTCTATGATTGGACAAAATCAGCTTATGCCAAACATCCAAAGTTGTATCAAATAATTACTTCACTCTGAATGTGCCAAAGCTCTCTGAAAGCCGCTAACATAGCACATTAAGAAACATAGGCTTCTGTTTATCCAGGCAGATAAGCCAGGCTTATCCTCCTGACCACATTTAATTCAAAGGTTTAACCATTCCCTGCAGTTTTTCCAATTTGGAAAGCATTAGCAGCATTTTGAGCAGATTTCCAGTTTGGCTAAGTGTCCCCAAAATGGTCTCTTTTTGGAATTCCAACTCATTCCACAACCTGCTCCAGCATCTCGTTGGACAACCTTCCCTAAGTCGTGTCATTTTGGGTTTGCTCTAATCCTGACCAAATTTCATCCCAGGCTTTAACCGTCTGATGCAGCTTTCCAGTTTGGAGTGCCAAGGAGAGCAGATTCCCAGTTGGTCACAATCTGCCACTCAGTTTGGTGTTTGGTTTGAATACTGGGACGGACTTCCTGTCAGTGTCTGGAATAACCCTTATTTTGACATCCGCCTGAGGGGTTTTGAAAGTGTGAAGTCTTACCTGCCTGTCAGTGAGAGTCATGTTCACAGCTCTCAGCTGGACTGATAAAAACACAAGGTGAACCTTACCCTTTATCTCAGCCCATCTGATTGTGTTTAATCAGGATGTAAAGCCTCAACCTCACACTTCTCTACCCTAACTTCCTCATCTGAGCAGCACTGACCTTCCATTCTCACCCACTCCTGACCAGCTCACTGTTCCCAGCCCTTGTTCCAAAACCGATAAGATTTACGACTATGACCTCCAGATACATTGAATCCATCCATGTGTTTCCTCTTGCTTGTTTGGCATCTCCCTTTCGCAGGCAGCCAACATCCATCAGCCTCTGTGTCTTGACCTGCTGGCTTTAACCTTTCACTGAGACCTACTTAAACATCTTGACAGCCAAAATAAACCAGCGCCCTTGGCCTGTTGCAGCTGCTTCTGCACAGACCTGTGGGGACTGACACGCATTTAGTAACCTTTTAAAAGGCCACTTAAAGACTGTAATACTCCCTTCAGAGCCACAAAAAGCCGGGCTTCAATGGGAACAGATCACTGAGTACAGAGAGATGAAATGTGAGAGTGTGAGAGGGGTTAGGATGGAGACAACACCGTCACATGCGACTTCTAGATTCTGTCCCTGCACATATATGTAAAGTCAAGTGGTTTAAGACGGGAATGTTGATCCAAAGAGACATCTACAGCTCTCCTTGTCTTGAAGTGTTTGTACTGATAGACACTTTCTTAGCTAGAAATTTGTATCCAAGGATGCATTCCTGGGTTTCTGTGAAAAGAAGAATTAAAGACCACTCGTTTGTTATTTGATTAGCTTGTTGTTTGTTTGTATGGTTGATCGGTTGTTCAGTTGTTGGATGGTTGGTGAGTAAGAGGTTTGATTGGTTAGAAGGTTGAGTTGTTGTTGCTTGGGAGTTAAGTTTGTCAATTATTAGTTGTTCACTTGGCTTGTTACTTGGTTGGTTGATGTTTGATTAGCTTTTTTCAGTTCTTTGGAAGATTGATGGTTTGTTTGGTTAATTTGTTTCTTGTTTCGTTAGCTGATTGGCTGTCTGGGTAGTTGGTTAGTTGGGAAGTTGGTAGTTTGGGTATTTGCTAGATGGGTGGATTAGTAAGTTAGTGTTCTAGTTGGGAAGTTGGTTGTTTTTTTTTGTTTTGATTGTTGGTTAGCTGGATGGTTTGTTTGGGTAGAGAGTTAATTGGTTGATAAATGGTTGGTTGGGTGGTTGTTTGGTAAGTTATTTTGTTATTCAGTCATTGGGTAGTTGGATAATTAGTTGGTAGATTTGTTTTCTGGTTGGTTAGTTAGTTGTTTGATATGTTTTTGATTATTTGGTTGGGTAGTTGGTTAGTTGGTTGGTCTGAGTAGTTGTTTGGTAAGTTTTTTGATTATTCTTTGGTTTGGTCGTTGGATATTTCAGAAGTTCAGTGATTGGGTTGTCAGTTAGTTGGTTTATTAGTAGGTTAGTTTGTTGGTTGGTTTGTTAGTTATTGGATAAGTTATTTGTTTATTTGGTTGGATAGTTGGTTGGTTGGTTGGTTGGTTGGTTGGTTGGTTGGTTGGTTGGTTGGTTTGGGTAGTTGGTTAGCTGGTTGATGGATGGATGGATGGATGGATAGTTTTGATTATTGGGTTGGGTTGTTAGATATTTCAGAAGTTCAATGGTTGGGTTGTTAGTTAGTTGGTTTATTAGTTAGTAGGTTAGTTCAATCGTTAGTTAGTTAGTTAGTTAGTTAGTTAGTTAGTTAGTTAGTTAGTTAGTTAGTTAGTTAGTTAGTTAGTTAGTTAGTTAGTTAGTTGTTGGATGAGTTATCAGGTTATTTGATTTGGTAGTTGGTTCTTTGGGTAGTTTATTGCTTGGGCAGTGGGTTGGTTGGATTACTCATTGTTTGGTTAGCTGGTTTGGAAGTTTGTTGGTTGTTTTTATAGGTGGTTAGTTGCAGTGTTATGTTTTGTTGTTAAATTTATTGGTTAGCTGGTTGTTTCAGCAGTTTATTGGTTGGATAGCTACTTCGCGGTTGGTTAATTAGTTGGTTGTTTGTTTTGCTGGAGGCTAAATAATAGTTTGTTTGTTTTTTTTTCCCTGTGTGGTTGTTTTTATGTTTTTTGAATAATGGTTGGTTTGTGGTTGGATATTTGGCTGGATGTTTTTTTTGTGTGGATAATTGGTTGGTTGGTTTGATTAGTGGACCAGCTGTTTCATTGTTTGTATGGTTACTTGATGATTTGGTTGTGGTTGATTTGTTCATTGGTCTGTTTGTTAAAGTTTAATTGATTGGTTGATTTGTCATGACACCGATACAGGCCATAATATTTATTTTTACCAACCAGTACTGTACCACTCTGTACAAGATACATTTTTACAGCCTAAACATCAAAAAAGAAGACTTTACAAAAGCAAAGTATGGTGCCTGGTTGAGTCATTTACTTGCAAAGCTGCCACACTGATACAGAACAGTCTTTGTGTAAGGAGATAACAATACCCCTGACTTGGATTGTAACAGGTTTACTTTGACAGGAACAAGTACTTAAAGCATGTTGCTTTAGCAGCTTGCTTTATTTGTCAGTGTAAGATTGATTCATAGCACTGCAGAGGAAGTCATTGCTCTGATCTCCCCAAAAAGCTTCCCGAACATTGCATAACGTTAATGCATTCAGTTTTAGTCCCCAAGTAACTTCTCATGTTCCTGTCACTTCCAGTGTCTGGCAGAGTTCTGGGAAAGTGGAGCACATCTGATGTTTTGATGGTGCTTTTAGCTTTGGAAAATGTTGATTCAATTTGTAGGGTTTGACAGTGTTTTCACCAGTGAGCTGGTGTTCTTCAGAGCTAATCAGCGCTTGCATGAGGCTGAACAAGTGGAGGCACTTCCAAACTGGAAGTATGAGCTCATTTACCACACTTCATTAATACTCATTGCACAATTTCCATTCAGGCCTGTTTCATCGTCACCGGGACCTGTGGAGAATCCATTAGCAATCACAATCACAGACCAGGAAAGCTGATAAACCAGAGCCTCAAGCAGGCCATCTCTCCTCAGCCCTGTTTGCCTGAATGTGCGCACACGGGTTAGTGATTACAGCAGCGACAGACAATGTGAGCCGCCATGGCATAAAATTAACCAAATGAACTGAGATTTAGCTCACGCCATTGTGGCTCCGTGACAATAACCGCACCAGCTGCCTGAGTCATTCGACTCCCTCCTCGTTTTTTTCTCCAAGTGAACACAAAACACAAGCTTCACTGAAGGCATTCGGCATGAGTAAGCACACAACTCGACGGAATACAAAAAGATGAGAGGCGAGTACGTCACGCGGCGGAGAGACAGAGAGAGCCTGTGGCTTACTATTGAAAGTGTGCCACTGGCAGAACGCTCCTTGCAGATTTGAGGTGACATATGGTTGTCAGAATCTGGGGTATCGCCTTGTGTGTGACTGTATGTGCACGTGCTGAGGGGTTGTGAGGGGGGCTGCTCACTATTTGCTTCACCTATCATCCTGATACCAAGTGATGGGGCTTCACGCAGATATCCAAACAGAGCTTCTGCAGAAGAGCTGGTTTAAAAATAGAATGTCAACTTTCACAGAAATATTCTTGCTCAATCACTTCTAGGCCTCTGTGTATGTGTGTCAGTGTCTGTGTCTGCTTCAACCCCCTCCTCTGCCTGGATGTTGGCGTTTTAAGTTGTGTAGGGATGTTCCTGGCGGAGAGTAAGCCTGGTTACCTCAAGCAATCACAGTGCACCCACTGCACGAGTGACTTTGCATGTTGATGATAGCAAGTGAAAAAAGCTAATCAAAGCAGCTATAATAGTGGATGTAGCACAGAGGTAGAAAATCACAACCAAAGTGGAACAAAATTCCAAACAGATAAAGTTTTTTTCTTAAATGAGGTTGAAGCTTTGCTTAACTTTCACTTGCTTTTGGAGAATCTGTGAAAATGGGACAAAGAGCGACATCAGTTAGCGTTCTGCTAACCAGGTATGTGTCAAATACCCTTGATTAGCTTCTGCTAACATGCCAAGTCAGGTGCACGGCTAGTGAGTGTGTTCACATAGCTTTGTCGGATTCAGTGGGTGTGTGCTACTGCTGGCACTGAACCAAGAAAAGGAGCCCAGTGCACAGGGAGTGCATGTAAAGAAGAGAAAGTGAAACTTAACTATGGTCATGGATATAAGGAGCTATAGGTAACATATTTTAACCCTCTAATATACAATTACTTCATCATTAAAGTTGTATGTAAATATTTCTCTCTGGAAATACTGTAAAAACCAAATCATTCTATATAGATGTGACTTATATTGGTTGTTTTCCTCTTCATGATGCATTTTTTGACCAGTGCCACTTTTAGTTCAGAAAATACAGTACTTTTATTATTACAGAACGTTAACATATATTTAAGCAGACAGTGTTTCTCGCAAGGTTTATTAGTTTTCATGCGTTCCATTAAATTTATATACTCCTTCACCACTTCTATAATATGCAATAATGAACTCCTCCTTTTATGACTTTGTCTGCATTTGGGGTGGGTATTTGCAAAAACCTTATGATATGATACTCATCATGATACAGTTGTATCTCGATGTATCACAATATTGTGATATATTGCAATATTCTACACAGTTAACCAAGAAAAAAACAGAGATAAATTCAGTTTTAATGTATCTTTTTTTCATTCATGTTGTTAAATAAAAAGATGCATACACACAGTATAAATATAAGAGAAATCTGAAATGAATGAAAAGGAGCGGAAAGAAGAAAAATCTTATAGCATCTGCCCCTTCTCTCACAAAAATTTTAACTAAACACTTGTCAATACATGCACAAAAAAGTTCAGCTTTTGGGCCTGTATGCCGCATCAACCTTAGAGCAAAAATGGAAAGCAAAAAGATTCAAAATCATAAAACTCAGTTTCACCCAAACAAAAGAAAGCAACAAAAACAAAAAGACACAAAAACCCACAACTAGAAAAGGAATGAGAATGTCTGTGATTCCCTATATCTCTCTAATGTGCTGGTTTTGATATGTTTTTTGAAGATACTGAGGGTTTTGGCTTCTTTGACATGCCTGTCCAAGATGTTCCATAAGGATATACCTTGTACTATAATGTTTCTTTCTTCAGTGAGGTTCTAACTCTGCTTTAGAAATGTTTCAAATCCTTTTAAATTGTAAATACTCTCCCTTTTGATAAAATGACACTGGATGTTGGGCGGTAGGAGATTTTTGTGAGCTTTGTACAGAATTTGCAGCATTTTATAATCTATTAAGTCACAAAGTTTCATTCACTGTAATTTTACTCTTTACTTTGTGTAGCACTGCCATAGTTTTTGCTATCCTTGTTTTTGTTCCATTTATATGTGATTCCCAGTTTCAATTTTCATCTTTAATAACACTTAGAAACTTAATTTCATTTACTCTGTAAATCTCAATACTGTCAATGTTTAATGTAGCATTCTTTTTTTTGTTGTTGTTTGTTTTGCTTTTGTTATTAAAAATCATGAAGTTTGTTTAAGGATAATTTATTTAAATCAAACAATAGCACTCAAAAATGAAAGGACAGATCTAGTCAAAACTATTTGATTGAAAACAAATTTTTCAGTTATTTTGTTTTTGAAATACTAAAAGTCAAATGCAGTGTAACAAACACTTAACATGAATATATAAAGTACAACAAGTTTACCATTTAAATACTGTGACATTAAACTAATGCTGCAAAGAAATCATTGGATGAAAGACACGGTCTGTTGGTGAAACCGATAAATGTCAGTTGGTCTAAACAACGCTTCTCATATATATATATATATATATATATATATATATATATATATATATATATATATATATATATATATATATATATATAGATATATATATATATATAGATATATATATATATATATATATAGATATATATTTATTTATATAAATTAAAAGTGATAGATAAGAAATTAATAAATAAATAAATCTGACATTACACTTTAAAATAAAATGAAAAAAAAAACAACAACAAACAAAAGACAAAAAAAAAAAAAAAAAAAAAAAAAAAAAAACCTTAGCAGTTTGCTTCACTGTAAAATTGGAATTTCAAATGATTTTTAAACCAACTAACCCGGATATAGAGCTAAACATTATTATTTTGAATATACTTAAAGATTATATTTATCATACCGTCTTTGGGGCAGCATACAGCAGAGGAGCTCTTTGGTGCCATCTTCTGCAGTGGAGGTACAGAGATTGCATTTTACTTCAAACCTACTAAAACATGATTTATTTATGTATTTATTTAATATTTTTTCTTTTATCTATAGAGATATATTGCTGTATTTATATTGTTTTACACACCTGTATTTATACTAGACTGTGTAGTTTAATATAAAAAGAGCACAACCTTATCAGAGCTGAGTCCAGAAAATGAGCTGTGGTGTTTAACATTTATGTAGTCCAGATTTGAGTGTGCACAGTCATAATCAGCTTTAATCATATTAAACATGAATCTATAACAACTTGTGGCTAGTGAAAATATTAAGTAGCTAGTAACTCTGAGGCCCGCTCACCTGTAACAACAGCGACAACAAAAACTAACTTGCAGATTTCCAACTCACTGAACTCTGGCTGATCAGTATGTGGGCGCTGGAATATGGAGACAATGAATAGAAATCTTTGTTTCTGAGCAGCTGAAGGCAAAATCTCAGATGTTGGCAAGTCTTTGAAAACACCAACAAGGACAGTTTCCAGAACAGTCTGCCTGCGAGTGAAAAAACAAAGAATTCAAATGAAAATCAAAGTCGCCTGAAGCTCTTTAAATGCTCTTCTTTCACGAGGCAGATCCAAGGCTAGGATTAATTGAGGCCTCTGTAATCTATGTGATCTATGTGACTGAGTGCATGTGTGTGTGTTATATAAGCTCTGCAGCCTGTCTGCGCTCTCTGTATTAAACTGTAAAGGCACCACAGGGTGCTGACGGAGCTTAAACCTTTTAGCTGACTCAATGTTTCACAGTCAGGCCCACTTTGCCAAACACCAGACAGATGTATCCTCTCCCCAGCCCCGGCCTGTTATCACCTGACCGGAGCAGAACTGCACTCGGACCCATAAAAAATCCAAGATAACAGCCAGAGCGATGACTGGAACTTATTTTACCACTGACGCTCTACTATGTCATCCTTTCATGACCAAAACAGCAACAAAGTTACCTCCTCTGTCCTTGCATCCCTCTGAAATTGCTTCTTGTGACAGACATCGAGTATTTACCTCTGACACTTCCTCCTGGAGCATCCTAACTCTCCTTAATAGGGAGCTAAATTGGAGTGAGTCCTCAGGTTAAAGGTGGTGTGAGCAACTCCTATCCAATATACTCTTTGTCAAATTCAGTAAACACCACTTCACACTCTGCCGGCTAGCCAGATGTGTGTGCACTGAAAATAAATCTGGTGCATGCGAACAGCTCTGGCTTAGTGTTCGGATGAGTTAGATGATAAGGTAAGATTGTGGCCAGACTCCCTTTGTTGGGACCAAAACCTTGAGCCACAGATCTAGTTTCTTCCCCTGTGCTGTAAACATCTTTGAAAATGGTTTTTACTAATATTAAAGAGGGGGTATGTGTTTTTTTTCTGGGGTCTCAATTCTGTCCCTTTGGTGCCCCCATGGTATCTTTACATGATTTACACCACAAATAAATAGATAAATAAACAAATCATTATTATTATTATTATTATTATTATTATTATTATTATTATTATTATAACCACTACTACTACTACTACTACTAATAATAATAATAATAATAATAATAATAATAATAACAAATCATTGAATGAATACATTATATAAGATAACATTAAAAGTTGACAACCATAATGATTGGGCTTCAGTAACACCTCCAACCAATGTTGGCCGTGCTTTGTATGGTCTTGACTCAAGATAAAGTGATGGAATAGACTGTAAAAAAAATAAAATAAATAAATAAATAAATAAATAAATAAATAAATAAATAAATAAAATCAATATAAATAAATAAATACATAAATAAAACATTAAATAAATAATACATTATATACATTAAATAAAATATACCTCTTATAAAGCTTAGAAAAAGAATAAAGTATGCCTAACCTCAAATATTGCCCTCCTTTCTACTTGATGCTTTTTTCCTTTAATGCCATACTGAAAAAAAAAAAAAACAGCCAAAAAAAAAAAAAGTACATTCACCCTATTTACCTAGTTAAGTTGTTTCAGTGGCTTCCTGCTCCTCAGATCCCCTCTGATTGGCCAGCCCTTATGAGAGAGTCCCTTCTGGAGTGGAGCTATGGGCAGACCTTGGTGTTTGAGGCCCATGCCCCTTCAACATGTCCTGAACATAGACTGTGGATGAAAACAAAATAAGTACGTCATCTCACTTGGCTCCTTAATGTGAGGTCACCACAAAAACTGCTTCCCCTGGTGGCTGGCTGCAGTATTGGTCAAAAACTCTGTTTCCCTGGTCATTGCAGATGAGCTGCGGTCAGACTATTAAAAATAAATACACCTGTTGGAAATTTTACCTCATGGAAAATAATACTGGGCTGTGTTGTGTTCAAGTTTTTAAATTTTATCAGTAATTAAACATTAAAAACAAGGTTTAACGCCTCTTGTGGAGATGTTGTGCTGTCTTCAGAACATGGCTGAAGGAAAAATAAACTTTCTTCCCAGACAAAGAACAATGTACATTGTTCAACAATGTGAAGTTACGATGCAGATGTGTAGCTCTTTCCTACCACCTTCTGTTGTAGCTCATTGGTACCTGGGCTCTACTTGCCAGTTTTGGCACCATCCCTTTCTGCTTTGAACTTAGTGTAGTATGTGAGGGGAAAAAAAAGTACACTTTCCCAGACACCTTTTAGAAATAGAAACAGCTTCAACTTGTAGGCCCTAAATTTGCTACCAAAATCTGCCACATGGGATCCTTTATAGATACAAGTACATAACAAAACATCTCTACTCCACTCCTGACAGTTCCCTTGGGACATGGCTTCCAAAGAGATGCTGGGATACTTAGCAATCTTGTACTTTGAGTGCAATTCTGAAAAAATCTTTTCTGTGCAACTTTTCCAGCATGTTGCTTACAAAATCTTTTAGTGGATGTCTTAGTGATGCATTATAAGCACTTGGAGTCAGGCTGATAAAATATGTATGTGGATGCCTGCACACTTGGGATATAAAAATTCACTCCTGATGCTTGTTTTCACTGTGTAATTTATAATGATAAGAAAGGAGCTTTTTTCCCTACATTTTCTTTAATTCCCTCATCTTTATCTTCAAATAACAGGTTATAAATAGGACTCGATTTTCTCTCTATAAAACAGGGTTACTAAAAGGCAATGAGAGACTTAAGAAGGCTCTCATTAAAGCTCAGGTTAGCCAATAAAATAGAGGTAACATGATGATCAGCATGTGGGTAAATATAATGAGAATGATTTAATTTTCTCTGTGAGCCTGGGTGCTCTCTGCTTTGTGCTTGATTATGATCAATAAGAAAGCTGTCGTTTTGTTCACAAGCTCATCCAGCCCCCCTCCCCGCAGCCGGGGCCTGTTTATGAGCTTGATGGGAATCCTTTCTGCTGTTTGATTGATGACTTTGAGTGAAGGGCGAATCATAACTGAAGGCTTGCAGCTGTTAGGAGTTCCAAATCAAAGTCACCTATGAATGCAGTGTTCCTATCCTGGTCTGACATTTTTGAACACTTCATAGATTTTCTTGAGGGTAGAGAACAGTTTGTACTCTGTGCCTATTGCCTTGCGCCAGAATTGACCCTTGATGCATGTACAGGGCTGAACAGTGGTGCAGTTGTAGTGCTGGTGCATTGCAACAAGAAGGTGCCTGGTTCCACTTCCGAGCTCAGCAGGGGTCTGTCTACATAGAATCTCTCCTGATATTCCTAAAGTGGTAATCAGGGAGATTGATTTGGGATCTCTTTTTGGGGGGCCTCTGTATTCCAGTGCTGCTTTATGCAGATGATGTGATTCTGTTGGCTTCTGCAGATAGGAACCTGCATCAAGCATTGAGGCCGTTTTTGTTGCTGGGATAAGAAGTAGCACCTATGAGTCTGAGGCAATGGTACTCTGCCAGAAACAATGGGTTAATCTCTCTTGGTTGGGGCAAGTCTTTGCCTTTAGGGGGAACTTTAGGTATCTTGGGGGGTCTTGTTTATGGGCCAGGATGAATGTATGGTGAGGTTAATATCACGATTGGTGGTTCTGTTTAGGAGTAGGCAATACAGTTCCCTGGTTAGTCCGTTTACCTGGAATTTGAGTGGGGACAATCAGGAGCGCCCTGCCACCACCCCCTGCTCCAGATGCAAGTGGACAGGCTTGCCTTGGGTCATCAGGAAGACGCTGTCCTTCATTGGTGTTTCGATGACTGGTCCCCAACACCTCAAGAGGGCTCATCAGCGCCATCTGGTGTCCCAGACACGCTCCCCTGTACCCTTGGCCTTGTATGTTTGATAGTGTGGTGCGATGTGGTAGTTAGTTAATGGGCTGTGAGTGGTCCCCACCTCCTTCGGTGGTTGGATTGGGATCCTTGAGCTAAGAAGAGGGATACAAACGTTGGTTAGGGTAGTAGATGTGGTGTTTAAGGCATGGGGACTAGAGTTTTGGAGGTAAGGGCTCACCTCTCCACTTTGTGCTCTGTCCCACGGGCTTCCCCAGGCCTGTGGTGTTATTTGGGGCTCAGGAAGTGCCTCTCTTCTTCACCCAGAAGCCTGTACCGACTTGTTAATATGTGTTTTCCAACCCTTACTTATGGGAAGTGATCAAAAGATTGAAAGCAGAGAAACAAGTCGCTGAAGTGAGCTTTCACCAACGGGTGGTTCAGCTTGGCCTTGATGAGGTCAGGAGCTCAGAGTGACCAGTCACTTGAAGTGATTTGGGTGTTTGAGAAGAACGCCTCCTGGGTGTCACTTTTGGTGGTCAATTTGACCTTGGACACTAGGATCCCCAAGGAGGAGTTGGACAATGTTGATAGCGAGTGGGATGTCTGGGTCAACTTTGGGTCAACTTGTGCCCTTAAGACCTGATCTTGGATGAGCAGATGCCAAAAGATAGCATCAGTCATATACTGTCTAAGTAATGGATGCACTTCCAGTGACATCCTCACAAATCCGCAGCCAGATTTACAGTTTGTACCTCTGCTGCAAATTTGAGCTCCACCACTACCCCAGCATCGACCTGCAGGCTCCAACCTGGGGGTTTAAGATAGTCTGCATTTGTCACACTTTTATACTTTTGTTCCTCCTGAAAAATGGAAACACACAGAATTTTGACAGTTCCTTTTACTGGGAACAGCTCCATTAGCTTCACAGTAATGTGCCAAAGGCTAAAGTGTGAATTTCAGTTCAATAAACACAAGGCCTGTTGCATTTATCTGAGGAGACAGCGGCCATCAAAGCTCACCACACAATGTGTTTACACACACGCACACTGCAGCGTAATTGCTCACAGACCTCGAAGGATGCACATGATAAGGATTCAGGTGGAATAAATGATCCCTCTTTGTGCAGTGAAAACAGAGGCGATGTGCCTCCAGGTAGGTGCAGACTCTGTCAGAGACAGCAGAGCTACGTTTAATGCTCAGGTGCAGAAATCACCCTGAATAAATTTGCTGTTTGTTAAACAGACGGCAGCATCTGATGTCAGAGGATTCATATATTTGTTGAGGTGTGTTTTTTGAAAGCCTGGGGCCTGTTCCTTCTCAGGTGTTTGTTTCAATGAATGTGAAACATATTCATCAATAGGCCTTTTGTATCTTATTCTTAAGCCTTTAGTACCCATCAGTTTCAAGCTCATTTTAGCCTTCAAACACAGTCATATGTACTTTGTAATATTGCATGATTGGCAGGCAAAGATAGTGGGTGTATTTCAAATTCACTCAACCAAATTTCAAAAAGGACTTGGGATGAAATGGATTCAAAAATTAGACTTCTGTCTTTTGAATGATCACTGACTAGAAAATGCATTTTTAAAATACAACTATTATTCCACTTCTTTCATAGTTATGAATATTAATTTTTATCTAATTTATCAATTTGAATTTTTAATTTTAACTTAAAATGTATTATTGGGTGAATTTTTATAATTTGGAATTTTGCACTTTCAATATATTGGTTAAAAATTTTGATATCTGACTACTGTTAAGGTGAATTTTAAGCTTTTATCAACCTACAAGTCTGATTTTTCAAAAATGTTGTTATTTTTAAAATTGTTCATATTTGATCTGCAACATAATGTTATTTACTTAAAAAAGTCATTATTTTTATGTCAAATTTTGAATTGTGCATTTTTGAATATTTCTTGACTTTTTTTTAGATTTGAATCATAAGTTTTTTTTTCTCCAAAATGTCTTAAAAAAAGAAAAAAGAAAACAGTTTGACTTTTATGAAAATCTAAAGTTTCATTTTTTACGCATTTGTTTTTGAAATAGATTTCTCATCTTAAAATCTGTCTGTGACATTTAAACTTCTCCATGAAAAAGAAAAAAACGTTTTTTTTTTTTTTTGTTTGTTTGTTTTTTTTTTTTGTTAAATAATAATGAGAAAAAAAAAGTTTCTTTTTTTCTCATTGTTATTTAAATAGCATCTGACATTTTCCCTCACAACCTCACTGCACTAAACTCTGCTTTCTTTTTCTGGAGATTTTGACTTCATTTTAACATGTAAGACCTTGAGTTTTTCCATAAATATGAAAAATTAAATATTTCCAAAACTGAATTTCAACATTATTCTTGAACTTTATGACTTAACAAGTAAGATTTCAACTTTTTAAAAATCGATTTCAACCTTTCCCTCGAAAACAACATTAAACTTGCTCAAAGTTGTATTTTGACTTTTTTTGACGCTTGAATTTCATATCCAATTTTGAAATTATAAATGAACGAATAACTGAATCTTTATTTTGATTTTGTAGATGACAGCCAAAACAATGAAAAATACAAAAAAAAAAAGTGGTAATCAGAAACAAAATAAAAGCCAAACAAGACAAAATCTTTTGAGGGTTTTCAGCTTACATGAGCAAAAAGTAGTAGGAAGAGGTAACAACTTAGGACTTTAATCTTGACATTTTGACCTTTTCCTTGAAACATTTTATGAAAAAGTATTTCTGGTCCCAGAGCGCTTCAATAAATTTGACTTGCAGAAGATTTTGCAGTTCAAGGTTTTAACTTTGTTTTTCTCATAGGATACAGTTTATATGTACTGGATTATATTTGGGATGCTTTAATTTGTTCCTTATAAGAAGAACAGTTTGTGTATATGAAGATGAGGCACCCATCACTTGGGGAATGTGATGTGCAGTTGCTATGAAAACTCAATGATGATGACAGTCTGTGATGGTCAGTATCAAATGGTGGCTATTTCCACTTTGAGCCTATCAACCATCTGAGCCATTACAGTCCGGATAGCCATTACTGACCATGAGCTCCATAATAGTGCCGATAATTCAGCCATGCAGCCCTCTATCCAAGCTGTTCATGCCGCACTACTTCAATTGCCCTGCTTCAATAGGAGGCCAAACGGCGCTATCACTCAATTATACTCTCCCCCAAAACAGACAAATCTATGATCTCATTTGCATTTGCTTGACAAAGGAGAGGAGGGTTTGTTCAAAGTCAACAGGGCTTTTTGTTGCCGGGGTTTTCCACTCGCTGCAGCCACAGGAACAGTACAGTACATCTTGGTAATAGATTGCCCTTGTGTTTTTTTGATAGTACAATCTTCCTCACGAGTTCCAGCCTGTCCAAAACTAAAGTGGAGTAACTGCTGATCCTCTTTAAGTTAAAGGTAATTAAGTGCTATTTCATTCCTATCTTATATCTGAGCTGTGCCAGAGATGCAATCCATCCCCGACAGCATTGCCGTAGCCTTATCTGCTTTAAGATGAAGTGTCAGATGATCCTTTCGTGGAGCTGGCGGGAGAGGAAAAAAAATGAACTCCGAAGCTCTTATTCCAAAGACTACGCCTGGCAGCGGTTTTTAACTCCTGGCACATTCCAACTAATAACCACTTCACCTCAGGGTGCTGGGAGGGCAGGGGAGCTTGAAAGAGGAATGCAAAACAATCATAAAGAAAAAAAAAAAGAGGGAAAAAAAAATCCCTCACCTCCCTCGCGCCTGCTCATCACAGGAAGTGCAGCCTCAGCAGCCGCCTGTGCAAAAAAACACACGCTGATGATTATGCAGACAAAAAGAACGCTCGGAGCGCAAACAGCTGGCCTGGTCTCACCGCGGATCACGGAGAGCCTTCAGATCTTTCTAATATATTCCGTAATTACTGATATGCGTCCGCTGAGTGTGTGTGTTGGTGGTGTTTAATGTGGCGGCAAATTAATTCCAAATTTGGCCTTGCGTGCACCGGCGTTCACACCCTTCTGATCCTTCGTATTTTGACAGGAATCTATATGTCATGGAACATAAAACGTGCTCCAAAAAGCAGATAGATGCACACTCAAATTTTTCAATGCACAGTCTAAACAGCAAAGAAGCACCTTTGTGTTCGAGAAGTGGTGCAAGAATTTATGAAACAGTGACCTCCCCCTCTTTCCATCCCTGCACCTTTAAAACAAGCAACACTTTGACTACTCTGCATAATCGCGCTGCCCTCTGGCACCCTGTGAGTAATTCACTCCTCCCCTTTAATCACGCTATGCAAAGTTCACCCACTGTAACACTTCTCTAATAGTCAACAGCAGATGTTGAGGTGTTCGGAATAGGTAATAGAAGCCTCTGGTTAATGTCATTTCCAGCCCACGTGTTTACATCACGCTCTGTAAGCGCCTTTAAAGAAAGCTAAGTGTGTGCTAAATGCTACCTGAGGCCACAGGGTTTGTCAGAGGAGTTCAACCACAGCAGTGCTTCCCAAAGCTGTCACCAAATTCAGGCTAGGTTGGATAAAGAAATTCCATGTCAGGGTTGAAGCTGTCTTTATTCTTGATAACAGCATAAGCATTGTTTTTCCACAATGTTGCTGGTGCCTGGATTGCAGGACAGGATTTCAACATTGGATGATAACATTGACCTTTAATAAATAAAGTCATAATTGTATTCATGACTTAATTTCATAATTTGTTATATTAATTATCCAACATTTTTTTGTTTCTCTTCTTCTCCAACACATTTTCACCGATTTTCACCATTCCAATTGTAAAATGTTCAGCATGCTCAGGAAATTTCTTTGTGTACATTTCACATTTCTAACCCTTGTAAGTTTTTAAATATTCCGCACTTTCCACATGTTTTTGGCCCATTTAAATGAATGGAGATGTTTCGTCACCATAGAAACCACACAGGTGATGATGTCATAAGGGGTTCAGATAAGGTTTTGAAAAGAAGTGGTGCTAGAGTTTAGCTCTGCTCCCCATAACCATGGAAACCTCACAGCTAATGCTGTCCTAAGGGGTTCAGAAGTCAAACATAGCGCTGTTAGAGTTAGAGGGTTAGGTCTCAGCATTTCAGCATTCAGCATTTGCTTCAAGGGAATCCAACTCCCAGGTTATTTTATTTATTTATATCTTTATGTATCTCTTAATAGCTCACCTGCTTTACAGTTATACTTTTCTGTTCTGCAAACTCATAAAATCTGGTTGTGATAGTTTCCCCCCTTTTTGTCTATTTTTGACCCCCCAAAAATGAAAATATAAGAAATTAAAAATACAGCTTTGCCAATGTACCAGATGGTGAAACTGCAAATATTTATTGTTTATGACATAAATAAGGTTGTTTATATTCATCATCAAGTTTAAGAAACCTGGGTGTTTAAATGCCACAAAAAGGGCAGAGTATTTGCCTCCGGGTTTTTGGCCTTTTCCCTTAAAGAGGGGGCATCGCGCCTTCCTAATTAAGAAAAAAAAAAAAAAAAAAGTTTTAAAATTTGTATTTTTCCACTGGTGCTCCCATAGTATATTTTCTCTATTTTTCTTTCACTGGGGTTTTATAAAACACTTATTCCTATGCTTTATTTAAGATACTGTCTCTTTAAGGCTCCCTGTTCCTCAAACCCGCTTCCTTTTGATTGGATGGCCCCCATCTAGGCCTTTCAGGGTGAGACTTGGGTGTTTGAGGCCTGCCCTTTTAACATTCCATCATGTCTACAAATAGGATATCTTAATACCATGATCTCATAATTTTGGAAAGTCTTGTGAAGGTCTTGTTCTGTTTTTAGAACGGAGCATTTTGATCAGTTTATAGACTGATTTGAGGATTTCTACAACGTATGAATATGTTGGGGTAAAGTATGAACATCCAGCTTTGTTACTTCTCATCCAAGTTTAAAAAGATGGGGGAGCAAAATACCCTCTCTTTAATGTTGGATACCCCCTCTTTAAGTTTTAGAGTTATCACACTCTTCAACTAAGAGTATGTTGTTTAAAACACATGCAAGACAAAACAAAATGGCAGAAAATCTTCTCTAAAATTAAATAAATAGATAAAAGACACCTCAGCAGTGGAAGCATTGCATTCTGGGATACAGTGACCTTACTGCAAGTGATGCAGAAGGTGATGGCAGCTCCTTGACGCCGCTGGCTCTTCAACTAAGCCCCATTAAGCACTCTTAACACTTTCACACACTCATAAGCAATACATGCCCACACGCCTCGTCCCTTTTCCCACCTTTTCTTCTCCTCTGTCTCCATCTTCTCTTGTTTTTTTTTTTTCCACCCATTCTTTTTCCCTTGTGCCCTCCCTCAGCACGAGTTCAGCTCATTCATGCCCGCCCCGCTGTGATGAATGTGTCACACCAGCAACACTTAAACCGAAACACACGAGCGTGCACGCAAACACTTCCACCGTGCACACCCCATTTTCCTCGTGTCCGCTAGCCACGGAGCGATCTGATAAATGGTTTTTGGTGCAGGTGCTTTTTTTCATTAATACACCCTCTCGGAGCTAGCCTACAGCTATCCAGCATATTACAAAGAAAATAGAGTGCGGCAGGGAAAGAGTGAAGTGAAGAGAAAAAGTGGAACACAATCAAAATGATTTCTTTCAGGTGCTTCTGTTTACCCAGACATTATTCTGGATGAATTTGCTCTTTTACTTCAGAGTTAACACTTTTATTTTTTCATTCCGCGTATTGATTCCCCGATAGGGAATATCTGTATTGAGCAATGTGTCACTTAAAATGATGCATGAACGCATCATGGCTCCCCGGTTTGCCATATCACACCGCTATCCATTTGTGTTGTTCCTTGTCCTAATACGAGTATTGGCATTTGGAATGAAACGGCTGCGACGATTTGTCAGCTGTTCTTTGGTGTTCATCACTTTCTTGTTCATCACGGCAATGCAGGGAGGAAGTCGCGCCACTAGAGAGACGGGGTTAGGAAATAAGGGTTTCATTAGTGAGAGGGAATGGATGGACATGTTCAAAATACAACACAAGCCTTAACTCTTACATGTTCAGCCCTTACGCAGTGGATCCCAACATTTTTCAAATCAGAGCTCACTTTAAAGTGTCAGCCCACCTCCGACCCCATAAATATGGAGGACATGAATGTGTTCTCAAAGCACTTTTTTTTTAAAATTGATGATCAATCAATGGACTGAATTGAATATTACAATCTGGGTGATAGGGCTACAGAATTAATAGCTAAAAGATTGTGATCCCCGTTCATTCACAGGCTGCATTCTCCCCCAGCTAGCTTAGCTTAGCAGAACAGTTTACCAAGAAAACTCTAATACAGGATTTATACATTAAGTTTTACCTAAGAAGCACTGTAACATCCAACATGTTATAAATCTCCCAATGGACAAAAAAAAAAAAAAAAAAAAAGTGAAAACTTAGCACTAGCTTGATGTTGACATACATGCAAAACTGCATTGAAATGCTAATTGTTAGCATACATCAATAAAACTTCAGTTTTAAAGTATAATTTCAACTTTCAGCGCAGAAACATATCACAGTTAGTCTTTATAAATAATACTTACAAATCCAGATGTCAGAATACTAACAGGTAAATGTTTCCAGACAGGAGGAAAGAGGAAAATCTACAACTCAAAGCAGACACTAGATGGCCTACTGAGGTCAATATCATATAACAAAACAATACACTGATATGACAGGATGCACAATTTTTACTTATTTTACTTATTTATGCCCTGATTTATCTAGATTTTTTGGCCAATTTCATAATTCTTTACCCAAAAACTCAATCAAATGTTGTCGCAGAAAACATGTAGAGCTACTTTTTGTACACAGAGAATCCACAGAATCAGATTGAGAAGCAGGATCAATAAGGGCATTGCTATCATTAAAATCTTATCAACACCCATCCCTTTGAATGACCGTTTGAATGTTTTTTGATGTTTTCTTGAAGTTTATCGGTGCAATAAACATATAATGGAAAAGATGTGTCAGAGAATCGTCATCTTAATTCTAAGCCAAAAGAAATTGTGATTTACATTTTTGGCAGAATCTTGCAGCCCTACTGGCCGACGACAACAAAAAAAACATTACCATCTCTCATGAGCATGTCACATTTCTAATACTTGAAGGGGAAAAATATATTGGAAAAAAAATATCTCAACACATTTAATATCCCTTGAAAAGGGTACAATGGGAAATTTGAACAATGTTCAAAAAAAAAAAAAAAAAAAAAGGTTGGTATAAAAGTTGTGAATTTACAAGAATTAAGTGATAAATTAATGACTCCCTTTATTATCTTTTTTTAATTTTTATTTTTTATTTTTTTTTATTATTATTATTATTATGTAAGTGTCCCTTATCCTCTGTCTTGAAAAAAGCAACCAACTTTCAACATTAAAAAAAATAATGTTTTATTTTTATATTTTATTCAATAATAATAATAATAATAATAATAATAATAATAATAATAATAATAATAGTGTCAATTTCTAAATAAAAGCCCATGTGTCACAGCTTATATATATAACTCATCTCTAACCCTAACACACATTTACACATTTCCACTCACACATAATCATTACTTCAAAGTAGAGTCCCCCACACTCTCAATGCTCTGAAACTTGGTCAAAGTCACTTTCTACAAACACAATATTGACAAAAACATTCTTGTTTCTTTTTTTTTCACACAGTCCACTGCTCAATTTATTTCTATGGAAGTCAATAAAATATCTTTATCTCAGCAAACAATTGTCCCACACACTTGTGGGTGGTACCGTTAGAAAGCTCCTGGCCACAAAAGAGGGAATGGACAGCACTCCTATCAAGTCTCTACAACCTTTTTATCAAAAATTCTTTGAAGAAGGTCCATTTCCAGGTGGTCATCTTACATTCCAACCCTAACCCTAACCCTAACCAGATGGTGGAAGCTCAAAGTTTGAGCATTTCATTTTCAGTTTCTTCAGCAGTTGCTTATAAGAAAGTACCTTTGGCGGAGTGATTGGCAATCCAGGCACTCATATCTGACTCTAACTCAATAAGAAGGCGTTGGAATCGAACAGCCATCTGGAAACCTAAGGTAATCCACCAGGGGCTTTATGATAGAACTGACTTGCTAATCATTCTGTGTAAGTAGCAGCATTGCGATGCTGGGGCAACCGGCCTTATCAAGAAACAGACAGGTTAGCTGGAAACAGATTGGTTTGATTCGAGCTATTGACCAAACACACCACTGATTGATTAAGAGACTAGCTCTTTCTGATGAAGCACACTCTGTTTAATCGCTAAAAGCCTGCCTTTAAATGCACTTTCTCTATATGCGGTAGGACTCTCTGCTTATCGAGGACCAGCCTGCTTCAAGCCCGAGGAAGACGTTGGGTCAAGTATAAAATAAGAGAAGAGAGTGACGTTTATCTGAGCCGTAGAAACGTGTTTTCTTCCAGAGCTGCCTCCCTGTGATGTTTGAATAAAAAACACTCCAGTCTGTTATATGAAGTGCTTAAGAGTCCAAGGGTGTGCTTTGATGACAGCCTGCGCTGCTTCAGATCAGGGCCAGGCAGCTGATGTGTTATGTCTCTGCGCCCGTGGGGAATTTGCAGCAAGTAGTTGACATTTCCCAGTGGGTGCAGCTCCTGGGGCTAACCTTGGACTTTTCATGGATTACAATGTCTCTCTGCTGGCCCGAGGACAGGTGAAAGTCCCCCAGGGGGAGCGGGGAGCGGGGACGTTCGGCCTGCTCTTGCGACCTAGTGGCACTGTGACCCTCCCTGAAGGAGGCGGGAGCATGGCCAGATGTTGAGCTGCTCACAAGCGAGAAAGCATGAGGGTAAAAGTTCATTAATGACCACCTGATACGATTTTTTCAGAGCTACAACCCCCAGCGCTATATTTCCCTCCAGCTCCTTAGTGGTGTAACACTTCAAAGACCAAGACGTGCCACAAAGCACGACCAATCCGATGCTTTTAAGCTGTCCACCACCCATCCGTCCTCAAGTGCTTTTTGATGCCAAGCCTCCGCTAACATCTTTTATCCACAATTAGACACAACGCTGGGAGAAGATGACTGTGATTACAAGTGTCATTCCATCTCAGAAGCTTTCTCTTTCGTTCGTTTCATTTTCAGGAGAAAAGAGTTTGCGAACAGAATTCAGGGAGGTGCACGATGAAAGACATAAAGCCAGTCGGTTGTCTGATAATGGAGGCTGTGCTTTGACTGAACATAAATTATAGCCCATCAGATGTCAACGAGTGACGGAAAAAATTAAAACTCAGCCAATTTTCGTATTGACTCAAGTTATTTTGACATCTTTTGACCCAAAAGCAGCCAAACTAAAATGACAAGGCAGAAAATCAAGAAAAAGTTTGTTTCTCAAACTCATATAATTGGTTGAGATTTGTGCCACTAGTAACCAAATTTGAATTATTATACCAAATATAAAAGACATAATGGAAAATTATTGGTCATTTTTAATTAATCTATGTTTTGTTTTTTTTTTTTTTATTGTTATTTATTCATTTATGTATTTAGTTTTATTTAGTTTTATTTATTCATCTACTTGGTTTAAAATTCGATTTTACTCACTTAAATATTGGGGAAAAAAGGAAATAAAAAATAATTTGAGAAGTAAATATGAAAGTATCATCTGAAATTGATTTAAAAATTAGGAAATTAAATTTTTCTTTACTTTCAAATTGGGATTTTTTTGGTTGAAATCTAACTACCTATGTTGAAGTTTGGTAAGATGTGGCCAGTTGGTGTAACCAAAGTCACTCTTAAAAAAATAAAATAAATAAATAAATAATAATAATAATAATAATAAATAATAAAAAAAAAAAATAGAATATGATTTATCAGCCTTCTACACTGTAAAAAAATAGAATTTAAAATAATTTTTAATCAGTTGACCCGAACTTAGAGAGAATGCATTGATATCTTTGGCATACCGCTGCTCAGTTCAACATTATTGATTTTATTAAATTTAGAAATGAAATATTTCAAACATTTTTTGAAGTGGTATTTCATAACAAGTAACTTATTTCATGGGTACACTTGCACTTCTAGGGAGGTAAACCATTCTATTATAATCATGCCTTTGTAATTCGACAACTTAATTTAACTTAACAAGTTAAAAGTGGTGATGTCATTTAAGTAGTATGACACCAGTAGAGTTATTTATTTATTTATTAATTTTCATCTATAAACTCGATAAAAAAATTGTATTCACTGACAACAGAATGCAAACATACAAATCGTTATTAAAAGTAAGTCCTGTCCTGTCCCTGTTGTTATCATCTCATACAAGCATTATCAAGATTATGTTTGTGTATCACAAAGCAAAAGACACAAGAACACTCTGAGTCTATGTCTAACTCACTTCTATTTACATGCTCCTAAATATCTTCTGAATTTGGAAATAATGATGTTATAATTCAGTTTTAATAAATTATCAAGGCCATTCCTGATGGCTACACCACAAATGGAGATGCTACCTTAACATTTAAACAAAATTCTGATGCTTTTTAATTTATTTTATTTTATTTTATTTTATTCTATTTTATTTTATTTTTACAAGTTTAAAGCATATTTTTGTTTCAGACATTATACCAACCATTATTTGTCACTGTCCCGATTTCTTTTAAATTCAAATATAAAAAATTCAATTTCAGTCCGCGCAATCTGGATTCAGATTTCTAAATTAAATCTCATGACTTTGACATCATCTAATGAAGAGTGATCCAGCATAAAGTCACAGAACTCAGCTTCACTTTTGCAAAAAAAACTCCTTCCTTCCCCTGTGGCTGTATGATTCACTTTAGTAGCATAAGTTTATTAATTATTAATTATTATCAATTATGTGCATTCATCATGCTCAAAGGTGTAACAAAAGGTGCCTCAAATTTCAGACATTGCGAAAATGTATGATTCTAGTGTTTTTGCCATAGACTATATATAGAGTGGACAGCGTGGCTCTGCCATTTATCATTGTACGGTTTTGAAGCCATTGGCAGCAATTGCAGCCAGAGTCTGTGCAGTAGAGACGATGAGGGATTGTGGGAGAATCTGAGTGGAGCTGGGTGACAAAAATAATCGTTATTTTTTTTCTTTCAAGAGTCTTATCACTTCTTGACTCTACCTCCCGACATGTTTTACAATCCCCAGAAAAAAAAACACAAGAACGGCATCTGTCAATCATCGTTACCTACCTCAAACCTTACCTAAAGCCGCATTATTAACCTCGTATAACTAATGAAAATGAAACTTCTCCGAAAAAAAAAGAGGACTTGAATACAAAACATCCAAATTATATCTTCAAATCACAGCAACAATCAGACGTGAGAAACATTTCTACGAGGACTATTAATTTTCTAAAGTTTTACCACAGCCCATATGGAAAAGGCTGGAAAGCCGGATTTTCTAATCTATACTGAAGCCAGCCCCCAGGGGGAGCAGTTTTTGTGGAGACCTCACTTCGAGCTGAGCAATTGGGCGTCCATTTTTTTTTTTTTTTTTTTTTTTTTTTACAGTCTATGGGTTTTGCTAAAAAATGTGTTGTATAGCGCCACCTACAGAGACCAAAAATCATTGTCCAGATTGGACACTACCAAAAACAATATGAACTTTGACCTCTTGGCCCAGCCACATACATTGAGTTATTAAAAACCTCTCATAAATTTGCATCATCAGTGGGTGTGGTATGCACACAAGAAGCTTGAAACAGAAAAAAAAAAAAAAAAAAAAAAAAAAAACTCTGGGACTAGTTTGTTTGAATGAGTACCTGAAAGGAATCAACAGAAATCGCAAAAACAAAACAAAAACAAACAAAAAAACCTTGTGAAGTTCAACCTTGTTTTATTGGCTCCCTGTTGGGATTTCCCCACGGCAATAAGAGACTTTTTTGAGATGTTGGCATTATTGTTTTGCGTGCAAAAAATGTCAAGCTCTGGATGGCACTATGGGGTACAAACTTTTGTAAATGCCCAAGAACATAAAACACAACCTTTTTTGCAATTACTGAAAAATCAATTAATTTCAGTTTCAGACTGCTCTTTTTAAATTTAATATAATGATTCAAATTTGATTTAAAGTGGCACCAATCTCAGCTCATACTCATAAAGCATGTCACCTGCATGCCTCCAACTGCATACTAGCATAACAGACAGTCTGAATTTTAAGTAATTATAATAAATAAATTATAAATATGACTGCAAAAGTGAGGAGAATACCAAGTCTTTCCTGTCATTGACAGTTAAATATTTCATTGTTGGAAATCTGATGCTAGCTCTGAGATAGCATTTAACTAACCTCCTTTTGACTCATGTCTGAGTGAAAAAGCTCCAACAGCCTCAGAACTGGTGTTAAATTTTCAACAATAGCTGTGAAATGCTTTTTGCCCCATTCTAAATTTAATCTTTTCCCTTGTTTTTTTTTATTTTTTTTTAAAGCTGTAAAAAACGGCCGTGCTGTCCAGTGAGTTGCTCCACTGGAACAAAAGGCAAGTGGTGCAGCTCAAGGACATCCATCATGTCTGTTAAAGTCATTCCCTCCATACACACTCCTTTAACTGACGTGTGTATTCAAAGCAGCTACCTTCCTGTGACGAGCTGCCTTATCAGCACCGTAACAATGGAAGCATTGTACACCAACCATGACAAATGAACTATGCCAGAAAACATTATCGGTACTCTGTCATAAGACTGAAAGACGGCGGCCTATCAGCATTCAGTCTGCAGCGCAGGGGAATATGTTCATTATGAGGAATCAGATTTTTTTAAGACGCGAAGGCTGCTGATGAAAGTTTTATCATAATGGCCTGGAGGTATATTAGGCTTCTTTCTTTGTGGGGAAATTACTTATATGGTAATCATGTCGTCTGTTTTTGATTCACAGAATGGGACTCACACATTTTCCTCTTTTTTTTTTCTTTTTTTTTTTGTCCGTGTTTTAGAAATAGAATGTGTCATCAGACTCTTTTGAGAGTCTGCACTGTATGAATTTAATCAGAAAATAACACTTTGAGTCATAGCCTTGGAAAGAGTACAAGTCTTTTAAGTTTTTCTTCACTCTATTACCCTTTTTTGAAGAGTTATGACCTTTTATTTTTATTGAGGGATGAATTAAAAAAATGTTGAGTATAGAAAAAAGAAGCTATGACTAGGAAAGAAAGAAAGCAGACACTTCAAGCTAGAAACATGCTCTCAGGATAACTAGCATACAACTTTATTGATCACCTAAAGGAGTGAATTCTGTGTTGAAGTTGTAGCCAGTAGGCTGATTGAAATAATAATAATAATAAAAGTTAAAAAATAATAATACAAAAAAAAATTAAAGAGAGGGTATTGTGCTTTAAAGAGGAGTATGTGAGGGAACGCTACTGGGTGCTCATAGTACAAACCTCTGTTGACTTTTTTTTTTTTTTTTTCAACCAAAAAGAAAAAGGCACTGTGCTTTAAAGAGGCAAAATTTGATGTTGTGCCATACTTTAAAGAGTGGTATTTCACTTTAAAGAGGGGTATACCATTTCCCCATGTTGTAAACATGGACATACAGGAGCAATGCTGGATGTTCATGTGGCACATGCAGATATTTAAACATGTATTAGTATACTGTAGAAATCCCAGAATCTAGAAAGCGTTAAAAATGCGCCCTTTATAAAAAAAAAAAAATCTCTCAACCAGATCTTCCTGAGACTTACTGAAAGGCTTAAAGATGTCATAATTGGATCAAGACATGGTAGAGGGGTGGGTCTCAAACATCAAGGTCTGCCTTCTTTAGGCCTCCTGTGGGATGCCCAATCAGAGGTAAGGGGGAGCCTTAGGGAGACAACCCAAAGTTTTTTTTTTTTTTTTTTTTTTTTTTTTTTTTTTAACACCAGTGTGAGAAAAACAGGGATTCGTTTTATTTTATATTATTCATTTTATTATTATTATTATTATTATTATTATTATTATTATTATTATTATTATTATTATTAGCTTTAAATCACATTGTGAAAATACTACAGAAGCACCAAAGGGACAATATTAAGAAGAGAAAAAAACGCACACTACCCCCTCTGTAAGTTTTTAAAAACTGTAAATCATGTGATGACACTACAGAAACACCAGAGGTATGATATTAAGACCAAAAGTTGAATCAAACAAACAAACAAACAAAAAAAAAAAACTCACAATACCCCCTCTTTAAGTTGACAAATTCCCTTTTTTTATTATTATTATTATTAAAGATATCCTCTCATTGTTTCATTGTTCTATGCAATGCATAGAAACCAAACCTGAGAATAGACTCAGTATGGTCTAAAAAGTGGGACAACAGTTGGGGTAAGGCTATATTCAGTGCGCAATGTGAGTTTTCTTTTGGGAACCAGGTGACAACAGCTTCTTTAATGTTGTTCTCTCCATATGTGTGAATACACAAGTGTATATAATGGGCGTGCGCTACACTAATCACACTTGCGCTTCCTTTACTGTGCAGCCATCCCCAAGCCTTGTTTTATGTGAGCATGTAAATGTGTTAAAACTGCCTTTGAATCCCCCTTTGTTTCCCTTTTCGCCCTATAAATGTTGCATATTCTCCTGCACAACAACCGGGGGGCTGAAATAAACCAGCAGGATTCCTACTTAAGCAGTTTTTAAAACAACGGATGCACACAATGTGTGATTGTGTTGTGTGATTGGAGAGAGCTGCGAGGCGACTGCTTCATAAAACATTCCTGGATTTCCTTGTAAAATCTTGAATATGGCCCCTTGACGGGGATTAAGACCCAGGGATGTAATCCAGCTCAGAAACAAGTGTGACAAAGTGCTCATGTGTGAGCTCTGGATGCAGGAGGGGACATGAATGCACATGGCTACGATATCCAAGATTGTTTTAATTAAGAGAAAAATACAACATGATAAAAAAAAAGGTGCACAAGGTGAAGAACTCTGCATCAGCCCCATGCTCTAACACGTTTGTTAGTTGAATGTGCTGCATTAGTGTGAATACAGAAAACCATTTCCAAAGGGTGAGGATTAGTGTGATCACCCAGTACTTATCTGCACACAGCCTGGGTGGTAAAGGATTGCCTGTAGCAGGTTTTTTTTATGAACGAGCAGCAGGAGGGGCTTAAAGTTGCTGAATGGGATATGGCTCAGCTTAGGTGGGATTTTGTCAGCTCCATTCACGCTTTGTTTATATATAGTCAACATCCCACATGGCATGCTGTTCTACCTAAGAATAGTTTGATGACGTTACTTTGACGACTACAACTATCAGAAAAGCTTGGTTTCCTTGACTGAAAAGTTAATGACAAAGAAACTCTTTGACTGTTTATTGAATCTTTTTTGCAAGAAAAAAGAAAGAAAAGTCTGAAGCTTTGATTGCAAAACCAAATATCATTTAATTCCACAAGGTGGCGCTGTGAATATTTTGAGAAAAAAAACAAGTTCATCAGTGTGTTAAGATGCAGGCCTTTAATCGTGTGTATTAAATATCAAACAGATTGAGTGATGTATCTAAGAGTTAAGGGAGGTAACTTCCACTTGACAACAGGGGGGCGCTGTTGCTGTGGGCAAACATTTCTAGAAATTTGCCCTCAGCATCTTTTGGAAAGACTTTAACAAAGATACTTCACGTTAATTCATCTACACTTGGATTAATGTAAGTATTGCTTGAATTAATCATATATTTTCTATCTTCCTTTTTTCTCCTTCCCTTTTTTTTTTTTTTGGTGCAAAAGTCCCTCCTGGTAAATTGCAGAAATCAGATTTTCAACCCATGATTTCTGGACTTGACGTCGAAGGAGTTTTTTATGTGGGTCTCGGCAAACAGCATTTGTCTGGTGACTAACATGCGTACTGATAATTTTTAAGCGAGTTTTGCAATATTTAAGAAAAAAAAAAAAAGTCAACTTGAGTTCTGTTACTTTTTTTATTATTTCATTTATTTATTTTTTGAATAGGGTGTTACATTGTATTGAAGTGTTTTCAATGTGTCTTTATTACATGGATCAATAAAATGAATTGACACCAATGGTTTTAGTAGTTTTGCATTTTTTGCAAAATTGCACCCCTCACAAATTGCTGGAATAAGATAATCACATCAATCCAATTTCTGGACTTCATGTTGAGGGTGGGGGTTCTCATCAGACACATGACTGGTGAATTTCATGCCTGAAGTGGGCTTACATTCTGCAAGTTTTGCAAAATTTACAAAAAAATGAAGAAAAAAAAAAAAAAAGGATGAAACATTGAAATCAGATTTTCAACCAATAAATTCTGGACTTGGTGTCCAGGAGCTTTTTTTGTAGGTCTCGGCATACAGCATTTGTCTGGTGAATAACATGCGTACTGATAATTTTTAAGCGAGTTTTGCAATATTTAAGAAAAAAAGTTAACTTGAGTTCCGTTTCTTTTTTTTTAATTATTATTTTAATTTATTTATTTTTTAGAAAAGGGTGTAACATTTTATTAAAGTGTATTCAATGTGTCTTTATTACATGGATCAATAAAATGAATTGACACCAATGTTTTTAGTACTTTTGCCTTTTTTTGTAAAATTGCACCCCTCACAAATTGCTGGAATAAGATAATCACATCAATCAAATTTCTGGACTTCATGTTGGGGGGTGGGTTTCTCATCAGACATATGACTGGTGAATTTCATGCCTGAAGTGGGCTTACATTTTGCAAGTTTTGCAAAATGTACAAAAAATGAAAACAAAAAAAAAAAAAAAAAGAAAAAAGTTTGAAACTTTCAATGAAGGTTTTCAGTGTGTCTTGATAACACGGATCAATGTGGGGTTTTGATTGAGTTACCCAACTGATTTTTTTTTTTTTTTTTTTTTTTGCAAAATGTGCCCTCTGTAAATCGCAAAAACACAAATTCATCCCATATTTGTGGACTTCCCGTTGAGATTTTAGCATGGAGTCAAGTGGTCTTTTTAGTAGATCTTGGCATAAAACGTATGTTCAATGAATTTCATGCAGGTAGAGGGCTCAAATATATGAGCCAGTTTTTGCAAAATTTGCCAAAAAAGAAAAAAAAGAATCTTTCTTCAAAGTTTCTTTCAGCTTCTTTTAGAAAGGATGTAACATTGTATAAGACTGTTTTCAGTGTGTCTTCAATACCCAAATTAATTTAGGCATTGCATAAAGCCACATCCCTGATTTTTTTTTGGTTAAAAAAAGCGCCCCCTGTAAACTGTCAATATCGGACATTCCACCTAATTCTATGGGCTTCCTGTTCTGATTTTGTTGTGGCACCAAGAGGCTTTTTTTGTTAGTCCTGACAAAATGAATAAGCCTAGTTTATTCCATGGCTGTAGACAGAAAAAGTAGCCAAGAAATCTCCATAATTTTTTTTTTTTTTTTTTTTTTATAAGGGTTGAAAGTGTACGTTTTGCCAATTTTAGGGCCAAACATGTTTTTTATTTGGTTAAAGAAGAAGCCGTCTTAACTAGACCCAACTAGGGATCATCAAACACTGAAATTCTCATTTGGAAAACAAAATTTTCCACTTCACGTTCTTTTATTGTCTTCAAGCGTTCAAAGCTGTTCCCCTCTGATGTGATGCATCACTCTGATCAGTCGAGCTGCCTTTAATTAGAAGCCTCCCGCGTCCCACTAATTCTTTTTCTCCCAAACATCTCCCTCTCAAGATTTACTCCAACACCTTCATTACGGGCGTCATCAATCAAAAATCATTTTTGAAATATCACACGGTGACAGCGCAGCTTAACGCGGTGATTACACCCCCACTAATGAGAAAATAAATGTTGGCCTGTGTCTGGATGAAAAATCAAGGCCTGAGAGTGACTGGGCAGCCGGTGCGACACTCCTCTCCGAGCTGACATTTATAATCAAAGGCTGACATCTGTCATCACTCCCCGAGGGGGCTTGTCTGTTGTGATTACAGCTGGGATGATGCCTATTTGTATAACAAGTTGACTGGATGGTGTCCTTTCTGGTCTTTTCTGTATCATGTTTTTGTTGACTGATAATGCTGTAATGTGCACCTCGAGAAGAAACTAAATTAGAGGATAACAGCAGCCCTGTCCCCTGGTATTTTCTAAATATCAAGAGGTCGACGAGTAATTTCACACCGTTCCCATCAGCAAATGAGGTGTGAGTGAGAAAAGTAGGTATTAGCTCCAATGTTGTTTTTAGTATTTATAGACATCATTCTTTTTTCTAGCGTAATGAGCAGGGTGGTGTTCAGAAAGCCTTAAAACTTCAAAACGTGCTTTTAGATCAAGCTAAAAAAAAGCAGTGCATATGTTTTTTTTTCTTTCTTTCTTTCTTTCTTTCTTTTTTTTTTTTTTTTTTTTTTTTTTTTTTGCATTCCATCGCTTTGTCTAAAGTCTGTAAAAATTGTCTGGAGGTGTTACTGAAGTCAAACCGCCATGGTCGCAATCAGAGGTGTGAACAGGAGGGGGGCAGGAGGGGCAGTCACCCCCTCCTCAGGGCCCAGTTGTTGATAAAACGTGCTCAATGTGCTAAAGTGCTAAAGAACCTTGCAAAAGTGTCGACTAAGGAGTCAAAACCTGTATAAAGTCTCATCATGGGAGCCAAACTGTACACTAATGTCTCCTTTTGGGAGCCAAAATGCGCACAAAAGTGCCCTCTTTAGCTAGAACCCAAGCTGAGGTGCCCTCTTGGATGCTAGAATGCACAAAAATAATCTCATAAGAGCCAAAACATGCGCTAAAGTACACTCCTAGGAATCAAAACATGTGCTTAAGTGCCCCCTTGGGAGGCAAAACAGGTGCCCCCTTGAGTCTAAATGTGCTCCTGGTTAGTAAAACACACTGAACTGCCCGTTCTGGTAGCAAAAACGCAGGCTCTTGAACACAAGCAGAATTTAGTGCCCTCTTCAGCAGTGCTTTTTTTTTTAAACTGTGCCATTTGCATCCCCGGGAGATAAAACGTATAAATGCATGATAAATGAACGGATAAATACATTTAAATCCTTCAAAAATTGAATATTTTTAAAAGTATTTCAGTTTCTTCTTATCCTAACTATACTCTAAGTTTGTTTTCTTTAAAATAAAAAAAGAAAAAAAAAAAGATTTGTTGTTAAATTTTATAGTTTAAAGCTGTGTCTCTGGGTGTTCACAGTCCTGTTACCATAACACATTAACTCCTCTGAAAAATCCACAGGTCACATGGTCCACAGGAAGTAGCATGATTTAGATGCTCTTCAGGCTATGTGGAGACCAAAAAGAAGATTTTCTGCCTAGGATGTGTCCCTAAGTAACATATCAATTCTTATCTGAAAGCTGAGCTTGTGAAAATCCCTGAACTTAAAGAGGGGTATTGTACTTTAAAGAGGGGGTATCCTGTTTTCTCATATTTTAAACATGGGTGTAAAGTACCAATGCTAGGCGTTCAAACTTAACAGGTGCAGATTTCCAAACAGCCACATACTCATGTGTTGTAGAAATCATTGAATCAGTCTGAAAACTTCTCAAAATGATCCACTGTAGAAATTAACCAGAGACTTGCTGAAATGATGGGGTCATCAAATAAGGATCTCATGACTTGTTCATGTGACATAAGAAAGTTGGGCCTCAAACCTTGACAGGACTCAAAGGAGTCCCAGTCAGCCTTAAAGAGACAGAGGCTGTAACAAAGGTTTTCAAGAATTTTTTGGAGCTTGGAATCATGGGAAGATACTATGGGGGCACAAAAGAGGCACAAAGACTCAATAAAAAAATGAAAATAAATACATAAAAAATAAGTGATACCCCTCTTTAAGTTAGAAAATCATGATAACAAAAATATCATCCCCATGCCTTTACAGCACCAGTGGCTTTCTCTTTAATGCCGCGCTGTGTAGCTATATTTCAAATGCATTTGAAAGCCTTGGCTGGGGAGCAAATCGCCGTAATACTGCCATCCCCGGATCAGCTTTTGTGAATGCACAGCAACATTTCCATGCTGAGAACCACTGGGTCCCCCCATCCACCCCCCCCATCATCAAATATATTACCCCTGCATCCCTCCTCCTTAGCACCACACTGCGCTAGCGGCTATTTATAGCACAAACATATTGATCACTCTCTGCAGCACCCTCTATCACTCTGTCCAGAGTGAGAGCGCCAAGGAGGGAGAGGGGCACTTTATGACTCTCCATGTAAGTACGTGTGTGCATGTGTGTGCATGTGTGTGTGCGTTTATGGGCTGGGTGGCTGGGGGATCGTCAGCGTTTGTGCTCACATACAGTATGTGTGTGTGTGTATGTGTGTGTGTGTGTGTGTGCTCGGGGAGAAGGACTGCCCTGTAATTCAGTTCCAGACAGAGTTAACTCTGATTAAACAGCCTCATGGGGCTATAAAATCCCTGGATATAAAAATAGGAAAAGCTCTTCACCAGTGAGACCGCTTTAAAGCTGTGATATGGAAATAAGCTTCGACAGCCAATAGCGCCTCCCAGTCGCTTCAGAGACGCCACAAAAACACAAAAACAGGCCTTATTAATTTATAATACTCCACTGCAGCCGTATAAATAAAGGAGGAGACACCGGTGGAGCTCATAAAGCTGTCAGAGGGAGCATGTAAGCAGGAAATGATTGTTTAGAACCTCAAAACCTGCAACCTTGAGATGTATGCACTCACTTTTCAAGCATCCAGACATTATTTTTAGCATTAGCATCGCCGGATGACTGGGTCATGATTGACACTTCCCCTTAAGCGAGCGTGTAAATCCGTTTGCTTTTTGCCCAGTTTGCAGCGTTGGATTTCACACGTCGTGCAGCCTCCACTCACAGGTTTGCATAATGAGTCAGAGAAGCTGTCACCGCCTGCCAATCACAGGAGGTACTATAGCTGTACAGTATGCCAGGATGTCCGGTTCAGCTGGGTGAAACCATTATTAACCCTGTTCATGTTTTCATGTGTATGCTCAGCTTAAGTCTATTTTGAACAGTGGTGTGCACAGACTTTCTGAGGGACAGGGGCGATAAGTAAAAAAGGCACATACAGGAAGTTGCCGCCACCAAAGGGAGCCCTAATTTCTGTGACTGTAGTGCTTTTGTTTTGCCTCCCAAAAATCCATATTAGTGTTTTTTTTTAACCAGAAGGGCACTTGGGCATGCATTTTTGCAATAGGTCACAAAAGCACGTTTTTTTCCCAACTGAAAGAGCACTTTGCGCATGTTTTGCCTTCCGAGGGGACACTTCACACTTTTCAACTTCCATGAGGACACACACATTTTGGTGCCCAAAAGGGCATTTTAGTGTGCATTTTGGTTCCCAAGAGGTCACTAAAGCGAAAATTTTGGTTCCTAAGATGTCACTTGAAATTGCTCCACGGGGGGCACTTTATCACATTGTTAGGCTCCCAAAAGAGCCTTTAGTGCACAGTTAGGTTCCCAAGAAGGAATTAAAGTGCGCTTTTTGGTTCCCCAGATGGCACTTTACACACATTGTGGCTCCCAAAAGGGCCTTTTGCGTGCATTTTGGTTCGCAAGAAGGCACTTTAGCACACATTTTGGTTCCTTAGAGGGCACTTTATTCATGTTTTGGTCCCCAAAGTGCATTTAGCGCACAGTTTGGTACCCAAGAAGGCACTTTAGCACACATTGTGGTTACTTAGAGGACACTTTACATTTATTTTGGCTCCCAAAAGAACCTCTCGTGCGCATTTTGGTTCCTTTGAGGGCACATGTTTGACCCCCAAAAGTGCCTTTAGCGCACAGTTTGGTTCCCAAGACGGCACTAAAGCACACGTTTTGTTTCCTTAGAGGGCACTTAACACTCATTATGACTCCCAAAAGGGCCTCTTGTGTGCATTTTGGTTCCTTAGAGGGCGCTCTCTACACATTTTGGCCCCCAAAAGTGCCTTTAGCATGCATTTTGGTTCCCAAGTTTTTATGTCATATCTATTATAACGGGGTGCCCGGCACACTAGCTCACTAACTCTGAGATTCTCCCATTTATTGTATCCCCATGTCACTGTGTGCTTTTATATGTTTTGGATAGGATGTAAGTGAAATGTAATTCCCTTTGGGGATCAATAAAGTATTTCTCATTTCTGATTTCTGAAGAAGGAACATTGGCACACATTTTGACTCCTAGCAGGAAACTAAAGCCCATGTTTTGGCTACTATAAAATAAAATTTCTGCATTTTGGCATCCACAGGGGCACATTAACATGCCTCTGGGCCTTAGTATGAGTTTCAGCTAGAGGGGAAACTTTTGTGAACATTGTGGCTCCAAGGAGGGCACTTTGCACACATTCAGGCTCCCAAGCATACATTTTGGTTCCCAAGAAGGAACTTTAGCACGCTTTTTGGTCTCTTAGACTTTAACCATGCTGTACCCCCCAAAAGTGCCTTTTGTGCTCATTTTACTTTAGCACATGTTTTGGTTCATTAGAGGGCACTTTACACACATTGTGGCTCCCAAAAAGGCCTTTCCATTGCAGTTCAGTTCCCGAAAAGGCACTGAATGCGCCTTTTGGTTCCTTAAAGGGCGCTTTACATACCTCCTGGCCCCCAAAAGTGCCTTTACTGCACATTTTGGCTCCCAAGAAGAAACTTGCGTGCGCATTTTGGTTCCCCGGGAGGAACTTTGGCACACATTTTGGTTCCTTTAGGGCACTTTTCACATGTTGTAGCTCTCAAAAGTGCGTTTTGCGTGCATTTTGTTTTTGCAAGAAGGCACACATTTTGATTCCTTAGAGGGCACTTTACACACATTCTGGCTCCCAAAAAGGCCTTTCACGTGCAGTTTGGTACCCAAAAGGGCACTTAAATGTGCCTTTTGATTCCTTAGAGGGCGCTTTATACATGTTTTGGCACCCAAAAGTGCCTGAAGCGTGCATTTTGGTTCCCAAGAGGGAACTTTCGCACACATTTTGGTTCCTTGGAGGACTCATTACATTCTTACAAGAGAGCACTTGAGTCTGTGTTTTGGCTTACAAGAGGTCCCTCTTCACACGGTTTGGCTTCTAAGAGAGCACTTTTGAGTGAGATTTGATCCAAGTGGGGAATCAATTGCAAATTTTGATGCTCATGACGGCACCTCAGCGTATATATGCCCCCCCCCCAGAAGGCTCTCTAGTGCATGATTTCAAAAATTGGTCCACAGTGGGGTTGTGCCACCTGTGCACACCACTTATTTGGAATGCACATGTCAGCCCCTATCTTGCACCCTGGATCTGGTGGGTCACAGTGTAGCATGAGTGCTGCTTCCCTCAGGTGTCATCTTCACAGCATGCGACCATAATGTGTAGCTCATCTGAGCATGCGTAGGCGTGTTGATCTTGAAATAATGTGCGATCAGGTGTGTTGCTGGTGCATTTTTCTATCTTGAAGCAGCAGAAGGAAAGCAGCCCACAGTGCAGTTGTCCTTTTCACACTGAACCCCCGCAATGCGTAGCAGACGAACGTACCTATTAACAACTATTACGAACGTGTTTGCGAATGCTTTGCTCACTTGAAGCTTTGCAAAGGGAGACAGAAAAGCATCTATCCTCACCAGGGAGGCAGCAGTACCTCATAATTATGCGGTACTAAAAAATGAATGGCTCTCTCTATCTGGATCTCCTGTCAAATCCCAACCCGTCACATTAATAACCTCCGACTATCAGATACCAGCGCTACGTTTGCATCCCGCTATCTCCAAGATTACACCACAGAAAACCACCGATCTTCCAGAATCCGACAGAACATAATAATCCCCTCTGTTTGCTCCTGTCTCATCAGATTCGATAATCAGAAAATGACAGCAGCGCTCACACTTCTATCTTTTTGGCAAATATGTTTTTATTTAGGCCGTGTGGAGAAAGTGATTGCAGAGAAGCTTTAAAATCTGCTCGGGGTTTTCGGGGGTTGCTTTGACAAAAAGGGTTTGTGGGTGTTTATCGAGCTGTCCAAAAAAGCCACAGCATGGACTGAGAGCCAGAGTCTTTCTTTGTGCTTGGCTCGAGTGGATCCAACATGGCAGCTGTCTGGCTGCAGGGATTTCCATTATGGTGTACCCGCCCCGGCAATAGTCTGTTCACCCTGCTGCTGTCTGGCAAATAATACAGAAGTACTCACTGCTGTACCGCCGCACTACAGAGGAGCCTTTTTCTTTAGGCTCTAAATTCATCCTCCAGACTTCTTTTTCTTTCGGCGTCATACTAAGAATAATACTCTAGTTTCCCTGAACAGCCCTGCTCTGCAGGAAATAAACAAATGAGCCTTGAGCCTGCAAGGTAAGCCGTTAAACCGGGCAAACAAGATGTTGTTGCAAATTGACGCACGTTGGTTATCCTCACTTGTCTGTCTTGCATAATATTTGCATTTTTATCAAAGAGCTGATTCCTTGATCTTTACCCTCTGTCCTCTCCTCTTTAAACAAATAAAGCTGTTTCTTTGAACAGGTTCCAGCAGCTTCATCAGTGAGTGCAGTTTATTCTCATTGTTTATTTGCAAAATGAATGAAGATCATTAAGCTTTGTAAGAATTAGAAAAAGAAGAAGCAGGTAAATTACTCTGTGGTGGTAAAAACTGCAGCATCATGAAACTTATTTATCTTAGATTGTTGTGTTTAAACATGAGATTCACTTTTATTGTTTTTTTTTCTGAAAGATACAGTGACTGCACTGAAAAATAAAAGGAAACTAAAGGGTCCATGTCTGTTTTTTAAGAAAAAAATTTCTCACCTGACAAGACTAGAAAATTTTGTTATTTCAAGATATCCAAAGAAAATAACGACTCCCAAATTGTCGATAGTTAAAATGAAACAAACAAACAAACAAACAAACAAAAAAAAAACAATAATAGGTAAAAGAAATGACAAAATAGATTTTTTTTTTCCATTTTAAGATTCACAATACACAAATGATAACAAAAACTTCTTTGGCACGGAAGACAAATCCCAACAGATCAATATTTTTGTTTAAATCCAAGACGTTCAAAGATAAAACTGACCCTGAATTGCTTGAATTTCTTTTATAGAGTTTTTTGACTCCTGATTTACTAATCAAGGTTAAAAAATAAAATAAAAATGGAAAAAAAAATGTATTTGACAAATTAAGATTACTTTCATTTCAAGGTTAACAATATAAAAAAAAACTGAATTGTCTTTAAAGTAAAAACAAACGTTACAAATTAAAAATCTTTTTTTCAAGATATCTTGAAAGAAAAAGTACTCCTTAATTGTCCATAAACAGTAAAAAAAAAGATAAATAAATAAATAAATAAACTAAAAAAATCAAGATATTTTTCCTTTTTTTTTTTTTTACTTTGAGATGTTTAAAGATTAAAAAAATCCAAATTTCTGGATACTGCTTACTGAAAAACACAGATGACTCTTAATTTGCTTTAGAGGTAAAAAAAAAAAAAAAAAAAAAAAAAAAAAAGGGAGAAACATTTTGTTTTTCACTTCACAAAATTGCCTTCTGAATGTCATCTACAGTATGAATAAAACTCAATTATTTTTCTTGTCCTAAGACATTAAAAGACAAAAATGTCTCCAAAATTGCTTGTTCAAAGAAAGAAAAATCCCTAACAAATACATATTTTTTAAAGATGATTGAAAACACAAACAAAGTCTGAATTGCCTTAACAAAAAAAAAAAAAAAAAAAAAAAGGAAAAAAAAAATAATAAAGAAAATAAATTTGCATGAACCATGTTATACATTTTCAGTGGATTGCAAGACAAAAATAAAATTATGATTTGCTTTTAGATGATATTACAGAAACTTTGAGAATCTAGAATTTTTATTTATTTATTTATTTATTTTTATTATTTCAAGATTTCACTAGATGATATGAAAAGAAAAAAAGGACGTCTAAATTGCAGTATGGTTATAAACACACCTAAAAAAAAAATCCAGAAATTTTGTACATTTTAACAAAATACAAAAAAAAAAGTCCAAAATTGTGTTGGAATTGTTTGTAACAAGTAAGAGAAGACTGACAAATCCAAGATATTTTACTTTAATATAAAGGTATAAAAAGACAAATGCTCCCTGAAAAATACAGATATTTTTTCTAAAAATTAATGATAGAAAAATACCAAAAAATGACACCTGAGATATTTTTAACTAAATCGATTAAACAAGGTTTTTCTTACCCCACTGATTTTTCACCCATTACTTCTTTTTTTCTTTGTGATGTTAAAAAAAAAATAATAATAATAATAATCTAGACTTTCAGATGAACTTGGCTCATATTAAAAAATTATAGGACATTTTGTATCAGAGATAAATCCCCTGCTTTGTATGAAGATCTGAATATGCAGTGACATTTTTTTGCCAGGTTTTAGAACAAAACACTCCCTTGCTCACTCCTCCAGTCAGTGAAAGTACGGTGGCTTTTGAGGACATAACGCTCCCTAAACATACCACTAATCACTGACTGCACCTTTAAGACGAAGTGTGAAGAGATCCCCTGCACTGTGATTCCCATTCAGCAGTGATCCTCACAGTTTGCAAGTGTCTGACTAATGTGTTACATCACATTATCAGCCGCTCCATCCACACTTTTTTTTTTTCCCCCATCTTTCTTCACATGTATAATTAAAACCAAATGCCACCAGCTGCGTGCTCCAGATCACAGTCTCTTCATTTCAGGTTTGTCAAAACACAAGGAAATGTGATTTTTATGAACGCTGCTGCTCTCGGCTCGTCGCTGATTTGCAGCAAGCCTAACCCTAACCCTGCCTCATTCTGCATGCATCTGCAAATTCATTAAAAAAAAAATCAATGTTTTTAATAGCACCGCACTGTGTTGCAGCTGTTTTCACATTCACAGGAGGTGTTTGGGCCAGAGGGAGGTATTCTGCATGACAGCTTGCAGGGGTTGCCTTTAGTGCTTTCACTTTAATCCCACAGGAACAACTTGTTGCCAGGAAAGATTTTAAAGGATTTCTGAGCACGTGACCACTTCTGCTGCTCGTTGCTGGGAGCGTTGCCAATCAACATTAACCAGAAATTGGAGGAGTGAGTCAGCACCCTTGGTTTGCCCCCTGTGAGCTTGCAGGGAGATGATTGGACGGGAGCCAGGGTCTCAGGCCAAACGTGGAGGTTTGGGGACCATTCGGCTAAAATGTTGATATTGCTTCAGCCATAGGGGAAATGCTCAATGGAATCAGTTTTAAAATGGTTTTACAACCACTAGAACAGAACTTATGATCCTGGCGGATGGCGCTCTGCTCATCCCTCCCTGCTTGTTCCCTTTTCAGTATGTAATGTGTGTCGGCTGGGCCCAGCTGCTTGTTCTCGCTATCATTTGTTGGTACATTATCTCTCCCTGGCCTTATCTCCTGTTTGTGTTTCTGTGCTTCCGCTGCCCCCTTTGTCATGTCAGTCTGAGTCTTTATGTTAATCCCAGACTACTGTCAATATGGAGTGTTTGTTCATAGCGTTACTCTCTGGGTTAACTCCTGGAGGCATTCACGCTTCCAGCATCACAGGATTCAGATAAGCTGTGCATGTAGGGGAACATGTTCATGTCCAATCCTTGGAATGAAAAATGTGTATTTTGTATCCTGACCTCTTGTACTAGACAGTGCAGGGTCAGTGTGATGTGTGGCTGTAGATAAGCTTGAACAGAGGCTCGCAGTGATCAAGAATCCAGTGTAAATGTTGGACATTACAACATACATGCTTACATAATGAGAGATCGGAGCAATCTTGTGATGCTGGTTGTGAATTTTTCTTATACCTTCAAATGATCCAGAAATGCAGATAATTCTCTGAACCAAAGAGACCAAGCCTTAAAAATCAAAGACTGTATGTAGAATTAATGTCATCCCTGAAAAATGTCTCCTCCATTCATTCTAATGGGGCTGTGGTCAAACTTTAAAAACAAGAAACTCATGGTAGAAATGTTCCCCGCACCCATTTACAAAAGTTTCTTTTTTGTTTGTCATTAGAGATTAAAACAGGGTTTGTCGTCACGTTTAACAATGAGTGACAGATGCTTTTCTTTAGTATTTTTTTGGGAATGAGGATTTAGCAAAGCCGCTGTGTCCACTGTTGACACTCTATGCCGAGATTCTTATCAGAACCAATCACATTCAGTAGTCTTTGGAACTTCAGGTGGCATTATCTTTAAAAAGAAACAAAACTCTAAAGTGGAAGTCACCACATGGGCTTCATGGCTAATGTAGCTTACATGTCCAGGAAGATGCCATTAGCACTGCAGTTGTCAAGAGAGCTTAAGCATAAGCATATTTTAGCGAAACAATGCTGAACCTTATTTGATGTGTATGACATCTACGTAGCTCCTTAGTAGAAGAGTCCAGGTCCTAGAACACAGTCCTGAATCAAAGCAAAAAATTGGGAAAGAGGTCCCAGACCCCTCAAAATCTCAAAAAATGGGAAATTGGTTGATTTGGAACCAGTGGTGTGCACACATTTTAAGAAAACACAAGCTATAGTGCCTTCTTTGGAGCCAAAAGCATGCTACAGTGGCCTCCTGGGAGCCAAAATATGTGTTTGAGTGACCTCTTGGGAGCCAAAATGCGCTAAAGTGGTTTCTTTGACTTTTTGGAGCCAAGACGTGCACTCAAGTGCCATCTTGGGAGACAAAGCTATTGCTAAAGTTGCCTCTTGGGAGCCAAAATGTGCTTAAGTGGCATCTTGGGGGCAAGAAACACCCACAAAGTGCCATCTTGGTAGCCATGACTATGCATAAGTGGTGTTTGGCACCAAAGAGGGCACGTGGCTGCACATTTTGGCTCCAAAGAGTCCAAAAGGCGACTGAGGTGCATTTTGGCTCCCAAGAGGGCGCTTGAGTGCACATTTTGGCTCCAAAGAGGCCATTAAAGCACATTTTGGCCTCCAAGATGCATGTTCAAGTGGCCTCTTGGGAACCAAAATGTGTTCTTTTGTTGACTTATGCAGGCTAAAATGCACCTATGAGGCCATTTGTGTGTAAAAACACACTAAGGTGGCCTCTTGATAGTGAAGAGCATGCTTAAGTGGCCTTTTTACAGCCAAATTGCACTTTAGTTGCCTTTTGGCAGCCAAAATGTGCTTGAATGGCCAAAACATGCATTTAAGTGTTTTCCTGGTTTTCCAAAAGCATGCTAAAGTAGTCTTTCGGGAGAAAAATGTGCGCTATAGTACCCTCTTTAGAGCCAAAATGCACTTTGTTGCCCTCTAAGGAGCCAAAACCATGCTACAGTGGCTCATTTGGGGCTAAAATACCTGAAAAGTGCTCTCTTTGGGGCCAAAATGGCATTGAAGTGTTTTCTTGGGGGCCAAAAGGCGCAAGAGTGCCCTGGTTGGGGGCCCAAAACTTGTGCTTGTGCTGGTTGGCAAAACCCACTGAACTGGCCTTTTGGGTGTAAAAGAAATCATGCAAAACTGCTTCCTTGGCTGGTTAAAATGCAATAAACTGTCCTGTATGTGACTTTGTCTTTCCAATTGGCCCTGCCCTTAAAAAGTGCCTGCACGCCCCTGTTTGCAACCTCCAAATTCTTGTTTTTGTTTTTTTTTTTGAAAATTTGGGAATCAGTGAAACAGCAATTTAGTGTTTGGAATCTGAAATCAGGAGGCAGATGAGGGAAAATAAAAACTGAAGAATGGCATGAGATACTTTTTGATTCCATCTTGTAATTATTACAGCTTCATGTTTCTATTTTGCATCGCTTTGCTCCTAACTTTGTGATCCACCACCTATCCTCTATTCGTCTTTCCTCACTTCACCCCCTCCCTCATCCCAGCTCCCTTTTGAAACCAAAATAAAAAGTATTCATTAAAAAACACCGCATTAATTAGTGTCAGAGTTGCAAAAATGTATCCCCTCAGGAGAGCATTCGAGTGCCTTCCAGCGCCGCTGACATCACTCGCAAACACACACACAAACGGCCGCCGTCTAGACATGTGCTAAACGCTTGTCTCATCTCGGCGTTGTCGCTGCTGAGGCGTCCATTAAGGTTCCCCTAATCACACTGTGGAATGATAATGCACAAACAAACACACACATACACACACAGCGGCGGAGCTGTCACACACACAGCGACGGAGCTACGTGAGAGTGTTAACTAAAGAGCCTGGCTGAGATAGGTGGTCACGTAATTGATCAAGGTTGGCAAACAGAGTTGGGGAGCTAATGAATCAAGACAATGGGCAACGGGTTTAATTATGGCTGAAAGGAGGGAATCATTAGAGGAGTTCATAGGAGGGAGGTGAACTGGCTCCCCATAGTTCCTCTCCAGGTCACATGATAAGACCCTGTATCGCACAGGTCTAATCTCCCTCCATTACTTATGCGCTGCAGCTCCTGGGTTCCCCGCGCTCCTGTGTGGCCTGAACCTCCTCGCAGGTTAGCTCCTATCAGGCAGATTAGCGCTCGAGCAGAGGTGGGGAGGTGTCTTGTTTGACTGATGAGGAACGCTAAAGTAAGTCTTAATACACGGGTCGAAGAGTTCTCCAGGGGTGGCCCTCTTTGAAGCTGGAAGTTTATTCACCAGGTCTTATTATCGACTTGTTAGCCCGAGCTGTTGAAGATTAGGCCGAGTTTACCGCAACCTAATCATCCTGCGATTGATGTCACCGGGAGGCGCTGCTTGGTTTGCTCAGGTGAGGCTGTTTACACCAAGGTTGATTTATTACGTCCATTCCAGGGCCATTAGCAGGAGGCGTCCCACATAGTGGGTGCTATTTAAAGCTACTTCTTTTTGGCTTACAGAGCCTGGAGTCCAAAACCAGTGGAAATCCAATTGCCCCAGTCTGCTTGGCACTACTTTATCTTTATGTATCTATGTCTATGAGGACTTTTTTTTTTTCTTACTAAGCCTTACCAGGTTCTGTTGCTGCCCTGTTCAACATCTCAAACAATCAGAGACTATCAAGGTCTGCCTTAGCAACAGAACAGGCTGTTCTTGACAAAATAATACACGCTATTTCTCAAGAAGATGAACAGAGGAGGGGAAAAGAGACACTCTTAAAAGCAGGAGTGGTGGTTAAAATTCTTCCTTGAATTGAAATGTAGAGGCTCTGATATGTTCTCTGAGAAAAAAAGGTAAGAAGTGGCACTCTGAAGGACACCTCTTCCAGATGTATTTATGAAAAACTGCAAGATGTCATATTTGGGTGCACAGTAAACTTGAATAACTCGACTTTAAACTACCAAATCAAATATGATTGAGATTAACTACCAAAATACAGCAGTAGAATGCAATGATCTACCAATATACGGTGATTAAATGCAATTATCACATGATATCCAGTCAAATATTCTGATAGACAACTGGATTCCTGAGATAGATAACAATTAACTACCAACTATGAGTGACAATGTACAATAAACTAGTAACATCTGGTGATTTATCCTAATTTAATATCCAACATCTAGTGATGGATTGCAATAATTTACCAACATATAGTGAAGCATTGCTATGGTTACCAATATTGGAGGATAAATTACTTTTTACTACCAATGACCAGTGATTATTTTCAATCAATACCAATATCCAATAAGAAATCACCATTAACCTACAACATCCAGTGAAAACTTGGAATTTAACACCAAAATCATGTGTCATATCGCAATGAACAACCAACTTCCAATAAATAATCTCAATTGTCTACCACCATTTCATCAAACTTTGCAACAAATAATTTCTCAAAATTAACCACCAAATTTTTTTTTCACAATTATGATAAAATATTTGCAACATCCAGTGAGTAATCAAAATAAATTTCAAACATATCGTGATTTATCAAATTTACTTAAAAATGTACCATCAATCACAACAGCCAACATAAATGAGAATGTAATATTGATTTCAAACATTTTGTAAATATTTGCAAATTAAAACTAACATGAAGTCATCATTGTTATTTTTTACCAAGATCCAGTGAATACCTGTCAACAATTGATAAAAATCCAGCAATAAATTGTGATTTACTACCTAAGTTCTGCGTTTAATTGTGATAAGCAACTAAAGTTGATAGTTATATCATGATGAAATACTTAACCCTCTGGATAACAAAAACCGTGGGCAGGTTCAAAATGCAGCTTTTAATTTTTTTTTACACTACATAAAGACATAATTGAGTTACATCAGCCCATAGCCATGGTTGTCCTGAATGTATAGAGGTGCTGCACTTGTCTAATAATAAAAATAATAATGACAATATTAATAAATACTTTTATTTATTTAGTGCTTTTTAGAACTCAAAGATACTTACAGTTGTTAAAATCAATACAAGCAAAAGATGCTGTAAGGAAGATCTGTTTTAATTGGTCTACCTCTGAGTCTCACACACACTATCATAAAAATGTGTCTTTGAACCAGGTGTGTGTTTGTTTTAGAACAAACTTTCTTTGTTCAAGTCAACTTTTTACCAGATTCAACGTGACGAGGTAAGGTATTTATCAGTACAGTTACATATCACTGTTGTTTGAAAGGTGACAACAAGGAAATGTGAGTTTGTACCATACGTCAGTGGCCAGCTATGTGTAGTGCTAATAGCAGCCTGGCGCTACGAGCTATCTGTAGGCTAACTGTCAGTTTGCACAGTAGTTTGGTAGCTTTAACTTATGTCCTATCACTCTCTCGTTTATCTTTCTCCTACTCTTTTGTCCTTTTTACCGTCTGACAGTTAGGCTCCAGTGTCCACCATCACTATAAAATTAATCACAGAAATCATTTTTAGCAGAGAAAAACACAGATCTCTCTTCTCACTTCTAAACTTCATCAATAGGTGAGGTGTTGTCTGGGTGTTGTCATCAATCCAGTCTTGCTCGACCTAATTGGGAAGCTATGGGGTAGCTTTTCGAAATAACCTACAATGGTGCTAATAATCTTTTTTTAAAGTGTGGATTACAATGGGGTGTGTACTCAATTTCTTTCAAACTCCTTTATAGTAGCTATTAATTGTGATGGTTTAACAAAGTACAGCAATTCATCGCAAGGAACTAGTAGAGTCTATTTATTGTGATTAAAGAGTTGTTTCCACAGCTTTCTGCTCATAATGAAGTAGACTATATTTAACTGAATAAATGTGTTACATAGAGAATAACTTTTTTTTATTTTTTCCTTTGGTAAATAGCCTTGAAAATGTTTCACTGGCATTCATGACAGCACAAAGACTGTGTTGGTCAAGATGTCAGAATGACAAGATTACTTCTTATTTTTAGCCTAGGTGTTTCTTCGAGGGCTTGCAGTAATGTTATTCAAACATATTAGTGGCCTTTTTATTTAAAGCTACTGTGCTGACCTTTTCAGTTATCTTGCTTTTAGCACCCCCTCTTGACAAAGTGGTACCTCTACTCCTGCTGGTCTTGTCTTGCTTAGTAAAGGAGCTCTTGTCTAACAAACTCACTTTGGTCTTAAACAATGTGTCTGTGATGTTTGTTAAATGTCACCTACCCCCTCCCTATCGTTACAAACATCACAAAATGACTGTCGAGAAATCTCGAGTTTTGTTTTTGATGATCTTGTTTGCTTTAATGGGTCATGATGATGCATTCCTGTTAATTTCCCTCTGTTTCATAAGCAGTCAGAAACTCCTTACAGTAGCTTTAAAGAGATCAAAGTCACCAATCTGCTGTCAGAACCCTCTGTTCTGTGGATATTGCTGCGATTGATAATGGAAATGGCGTGACAGTGTCACGGCCCGATTGTATCATCACTGTCTCTTTGGGGAAATAAGGACCCTGCGTTATTTCATTACTCATGGTTAGAAGTACAGGCAATAAAAAGTCCAACAGTGGCAGATAACAAAGTTCACAGAGCATCACTGCAGGAGAAGAGCACATGGAAGTTCAGCCTTATCACTGCCTCTTCCAAAAACACAGAGGGCATCATTTATATTGTCTTGTCACATTAAAGCAAAGCAGCTCTGCGATTCACAAAGTCTGCACAGCTCGCCTGAGGGGAGTGACGGGGGAAAGGCACTGATAGATATTGCATCACATCACACTTGAGGATTGTATGAAAGGAGCTTCTTATTATGCAGCGACATATTAAATTCATAATAAATGTTAGCGGCTGACTTTTTCATGGAGGTGTTATTTCATGCCAGAGTGAGCAAGTGGCTGGGAAATCTCAGACGCTAATTCTGATCTGGTGCAATAAATCAGCTGCTCTTTCAAGGCCATTATCATGTTCCATGGTCTGGCTGTTTGTTAGTGTGCATCTTTGTTTATCACCAGTGTTTTTATCGCCTTAAAGAGGGGATGTTATATTTTTTAGTCTTTATTCTGTCCCTCTGGTGCCCCTGTGGCGCCTTTGCATGATTTACAGCTCAAATAATCCACATTTTTCCTAAATTGGTGTTTTAAAAAACCCTTTTTTCAGCCAATCTGAAATGACATTTTAGCTGCTCCCCCTTCCCTCTGATTGGCCAGCTCTTGTAAAATTTAGAACATACCTTTTTGATCATTTAAAGATAAATTGATGGATAAATACAACACATTAATATTTTGAGGTCAGAAAATCTGCATATTTAGTATTTACATTCAACATTCTGTGTCTATATACCCCCGCTTTAAAGTTGGAGACCCCTCTTTAATATATATATTTTTTAATCTATTTTTTTTTTTTTTTTTTTTTTTTTTTTTTTTATAGATGAAGCAGTCCTTTTTTGTCTTCTTACTGACATCACCTCTTCTAGTCATCCTTAAAGTTACATGCTACTTACCCTAAGTGCATTTTGCCCATAATTTCAGCAAGTCTTATATAAAATCGAATCCTGATTTGAATTGGTTTATGGAATATGTAGGGGTTTGAAAATCTGCCCACATTCAGTTTGTACATCTAACATTAATATTTTATAACCATGTTTAAAATATGTGAGAAAAAAATACCCCTCTTTAAAGCAGAATACCCTAGCTTTAAGTTTTTTTTTGCACTGGGGTTTCAGCTGCTGTCTGAAACATTTTGTTCTACCTGCTGTTTTTGTAAAGCTCCACAACCACAACCTGCTTCCCTGTGATTGGCCAGCCCTCTGTAGGCCTGTGAGGGTGGAGCCACTGCCAGAGCTTTGTGTTTGAGGTAAATGAAATATGGATCTGAGTGGGAAAAAAATAGAACTTCATGCTTTCCTTTTTTTTTTTTTTAACCAGGAGTTCACTTCGGCCAAGAAAAGCCAGCAACACAGTCCATCTGGAGAAAATTATCTTTTCACCTCTGTGGAAGGTTGAACCACAATTTCAGCATCAGTGCAGCCCAATTGGCGCTCAGCAGGGTGTGTATTTACACCAGGTGAACATTTCAGATGTTTGCTCTGGGAAGTAACCTGCCACTTGTTTGCTAGATGGTGAGTTAAAAAGGTAGAGGGATCAGTTTGAAGGTGACTGCTGTTTCTGATTCATCCCTCACTTGTCTTCTCTTTTTGTTCCCTGCTTGCCCCTGAGGGCAGGTGTATGAAATGTGTCTGCATAGGGAAAAAAGAAAAGATGAAGAGGAAAACTTTCTCTGCAAACTGCAGGAGGAGGCTCAGATTTTCCTGACTACGATTTACTTCTGTTGCAGTTAGAGCCTCACCTGAACCTACATGTGCCTGCTTTGCTTTAGCATGGAACAAAATCCTTTGATTGCCCTTTCTAGGTAGAAAAACGCATGCTTAAATGCCCTCTTGGGAAACAAAATGTGCATTGAAATTCCTTCTTTAAGCCAAAACATGCACTCACTACAGAACCTTCATGGGAGGCAATATGTGCGCTTAAGAACTCTGGGAAGCCAAAACATACTCATAAGTGTCCTGTTGGGAGCCAAAATGTGCACTGGAGTGCTCTCTTGGGAGACAATATGTGTGACAATGCCTTCTTGGGATCCAAACTGTATACTAAAGTGCCCCCTTGGGAGTCAAAATGTATAGAGAGTGCCCTGTTGAGGGCCAAAATGTGTGCCCTCTTGGGATCCAAAATGTTTGCTACAGTGCCATTTGAAGATCTAAATTGGGCACTAAAGTGCCCTCTCTGGTACCAAAATACAGGTTAAATGCCCCCCTTGTGAGCCAACTGTGCACTAGTCCCCTTTCTGGTTGGAAAAAAAACACATGCTAAAGTGTCCTCTTGGGATTCAAAATGTTTGTTAAAATGCCCTCTTTGGAGTCAAAACCTGCGCACTACATGGCTTGCTAAACTGCCCCCTTCTAAGACAAAGCATGCACTACAGAACCCTCTTAGGAGTCAAAAGGCACATAAATATGTCCCTGGGAGTCAAAATGTGTTTGGAGTGCCCGCTTGGGAGCCAAAATGTGCGCTAAAATGCCCTCATGTGCTACAATCTGCACTAAAGTGCCTTTTTGGTAGTCAAAATTTGTGTAAAATGTCCTTTTTAAAAATCTTAATGTGCATAGAGAGCTTTTTCTGAGCCAAAATGTGCACTAGAATGCTCACTTGGGATCCAAATTGTGTGCAAAAATGGCTTCTTGGGATCCAAATTGTACACTTAAGTGGCCTCTTGCGAGCTGAAACTGTGTAAAGTGCCCAGTTGAGAGCCAAAATGTGTGCCAAAATGCCCTTTTGGGATCCAAAATGTTGGTGCCCTTTCAAGATCAGACACTAAGGTCCCCTTTTAAAATCCAAATTGTGAACTAAAGTGCCTTCTTGGGTACCAAAATGCGGGTTAAATGCCACCCTTGTGAGCCAACTGTGCACTAGTCCCCTTTCTGGTTGGAAAAAATAAAAACATTTAATAGTGCCCTCTTGGCATCCAAGATGTTAAAATGCCCTCTCTGGAGCCAAAACCTGCGCACTACCTGGTATTCTAAACTGCCCCCTTCTGAGACAAAGCATGCAGTAAAGAACCCTCTTGGGAGTCAAAAGGCACATAAATATGTCCCTGTGAGCCCAAATGTGTTTGGCGTACCCGCTTGGGAGCCAAAATGTGCGCCTAAATGCCCTCTTGTGTGCTGCAGTCTGCACCAAAGTGCCTTCTTTTCTGTCAAAATTTGTGTAAAATGTCCTTTTTTAAAATCTTAATCTGCATAGAGGGATTTTTGGGAGCCAAAATGCACACAAAGGTGTCTTCTTGGTTGAAAAAAGCACAACAAACTGCACTCTTCTGCAGCAAAAAAATGTGCCTTCAAGTGCCCTTGAAAAAATGTGGAATTCAGCAGCGTCAGTGGCGTTTTGTCTTATCACCCCTGCCCTTTAGAAGGTCTGTGCATGCCACTGATGCCGTCACAATGATGGCTCTGCAAAGTGACACAGGGGTCACTGTGCAACATTCAGGGTCTTGGATAATGACCGGCTAATGAGCCGTGCCTGTGAATCACCTCGCTTGAACTGAGCCCACTTTTGGACACTCATACACCCAGGCAGAAGCCAACATTGTCGACATTTTTGCAGATGTTGCAGTTCTGCCTCAGCTGTTGCTCAGTGAGTACTCGTTTTGGTGTATGCAATTTAGAGGAAAGTCCAGTTCTCAGATATAATTGGTGGAATCAACAACAGTCGACCCAAACGAAGCTGGAGCTGATGACACTTGGACTGTTTTCTAGCATTTTCTCACTCTGCAGATGCTTTTAAATATATAAATTGGCCTCCAGCTTCTGCATCTCTGCTCCCAAATATGCAAAAAAGCAGATGTGGAATTTTGAATTAAAAATTCCACCAGATTCACATCTGGTCCGTCTCCAGTGTAAAATTTCATTTTCATTGGCAGGAAGCGTGGGAAATCCTTAGACATGTGACTCCAGCTGTCATGTGCCTGCATACTTTACAGAAAACTCGTTTTCAAATACTCCTTTCATGCTGTCCTTGGCTTTAGCAGCTGAACTCCAAGCTGCTGTATGAATGTGCTGCTTAATGAACAGGCAGCAGCGTACTAAATGGTGATTTAAGTGGACTGAAAGAGAGATATTCACAAGTCCGTTCAGTTTTACAGAGCTCTTAACTTTTGTGTCTATACACGCTCCAAGGGGCCGTCTTGCTGCTGGTTATTAGCTCCATTATGTGGAAAACGTGGGAGTTCCTTTGTGCAGACAGGAATCCAAGGTTAAGAATCCGCAGTAAGGTGTTACCGTGAGAAAAGGCCACTTCCCCCAGCCGACGCTCATACACATCTTCATAAGTGTGCCTCTCCATCTGCGTGTTTGTGTGTTTAGCTCATATTCACGCTCACCAGCACCGTTTGCTTTAAAGTGTCCTTGACTGCTGACCTTCTTCCTGGAGAAAATCCCCCCTCCGCCTGAGAGGTACACACCGTAAACACGCTCCCTGATGCAAACAGATTTCCCGAAAGGTGAACAGGAGACCTTGGCGTCTGCTCTCTGCCATCCCTAATCTCTTTGTTTGATCTCTGCTTTGTCACTCAGCTTTTGTCCCCAGCCGATGAAAGGGCAGATTCCTGCTTTCCTGAAAGAAATGGCAGCTGTTTATTTGGTATGGCAGACAGACAAAGAGCCACATGTTAAGATGCATTTCCCCCAGAATCTGGATTTAATTTCTTTTCTGATTGGTGCTGAGTCATTGCACGGTGAGTCGTGCTTTGTATGTTCTGGCTGCTCATAAAATCACTGTTTGTACCCAGGAATCAAAGATGATGGAGGATTACTCATGCCTGTTTACGGCTTAAAAAGCTTTCGTGACACCCCCTCTTTGTCATAACAGTCAGTGTTTCTTGGTAAATATTTTGTTTGTTGTTTTCTTGGAAATCAGACTTGAGGGTGTTTCCCTTCATTGTGACTTCTTTAAAGGGTTATTTTTGAACTACAGAGCATCCAAATTCTCCATACATACCAGTCCTGTCTGTTCTCAATGCAGTGACTTCCACCACAGAGACAAGATGTTTTTTTCAGCTCTCTCAGTGGCGTCTATAAGATTTTTTTTTTTTTTTTTTTTTTTTTTGACACCAATGCCTTTGTCGATTCCGTTATCAGTTCCTCCTGTGAATTACTGTGTACAAACTGTAGGCTTGATTGGTTTTCTTATCAACATCTTATCGCATTTATAAATAAATAGATGTAACATGACTCTCTTGGTATTTTATGCCGTGCGTTGACAAACATGTTAAAATACTGGTGGTGTTGCCACCCTTGAATGGTAATCAGCTTGCAAAAATTGTACTTTGCATGTTTGCATCTTTAGGTCAGAACCTGTGTTTCCATAACCCAATGTTCCCAAAGCTCTATGTCTCCACAGCTCTATGTTGCCAAATCTCTATGTTCAAACAACTTTTTGTTCCCACAGCCTTCTGTTCTCAAAGCCCTATGTTCCCACAGCCTTATGTTCCTAAAGCTCTATGTTCCCAAAGCTCTATGTTCAAACAGCCTCATGTTCCCACAGCTCTATATTCAAACAGCCCTATGTTCTTACAGCCTTATGTTCCCACAGCTCTATGTTCCCAAAGCTCTCTTGGTGTTTTATGCTGTGTGTTGACAAACATGTTAGGATGCTGGTGGTGTTGCCACCCTTGAATGGTCCCACAACTTTCAAAAATTGTACTTTAAATGTTTGCATCTTGAGGTCTAAACCTACTTTCCCATAATCCAATGTTCTCACAGCCTTATGTCCCCACAACTTTATGTTCCCAAATCTCTATGTTCAAACAACTTTATGTTCCCACAGCCTTATGTTCCAAAAGCTCTATGTTCCCAAAGCTCTTTGTTCCCAAAGCTCTATGTTCCCACAGCCTTATGTTCCCAAAGCTCTATGTTCCCAAAGCTCTTTGTTCCCAAAGCTCTATGTTCCCGCGGCCTTATGTTCCCAAAGCTCTATGTTCCCAAAGCTCTATGTTCCCACAGCCTTATGTTCCCAAAGCTCTATGTTCCCGAAGCTCTTTGTTCCCAAAGCTCTATGTTCCCGCGGCCTTATGTTCCCAAAGCTCTATGTTCCCAAAGCTCTATGTTCCCACAGCCTTATGTCCCCACAGCTCTATGTTCCCAAATCTCTATGTTCAAACAACTTTATGTTCCCACAGCCTTATGTTCCCAAAGCTCTATGTTCCTACTGCTCTATGTTCCCACAGCCCTATGTTCCTGCATCTCTATATTAAAACAGCCCTATGTTCCCACAGCTCTATGTTCCTAAAGCTCTATGTTCAAACAGCCCTAAAGTCCCGTGGTCCGGTGTACCCATAACCTTTTGTCCCCACAGACTTAAGTTCCTACAACAATATGTTCCCACAGTCCTATGTTCTACTGGCCTTATGTTCCCACAGCTCTATATTCAAACAGCCTTATGTTTCCACAGCCCTATATTCTCACAGCTCTATGATCCAACAGCCATTTGTTCTCACAGACTTGTGTTCCTACAACAATATGTTCACACAGCCCTATGTTCCCGCAGCCTTATGTTCCCACAGTCTGTTGTTACCAGAGCTCTATGTTCCCACAGCCCTTTGTTCCCATATTTCTAAGACTTTTCTTTTGTTTTCCATGGAAAGTTAGGTCCTTTTTTCTCACAGTCAAAAAATCATTTCAATAATTTTCAGAAAAACTAACACAGACAGATTGCAAAGGTATTTGACTCAACCAGAGCTTAAATATGCTGAGCCCATGTTTTTATATTTTTATTTTAATTTTTTTTCATCCTTTAAACCCTAATTCGAGGACTTTGAGGTGACTCTGCAACAAAGGGCATAAAACAAAGTACTTCAATAGATTTAATTTGAGAAACTCAGCTGCAAACAGTGTTGATTAAAAGTGAAAACATTTCACAGATGTTCCCTTTATTATGACAACAGTATGATTGAGAACACGTAGATGCAGTGATATACTCTTTTCAATTTTGGTATGTTGTTTTTCTAAGAGAGACCCCCCAAAAAAGGCCACAGCAGACAAACAAAAGCAGATTTTGGGGAAAAAAATATCTTGGAAATTTAGCTGTGGAATCAAAGGAATGCTCCTCTTCCTTCTTGGGTAAGTGAAGTTAAAGTTTCAATTATGAGCGTAACTGACCTGGGGCACGTCTTGTGACATTGCTGTAAGATTGATCCGGCATGACGTGAAACATCGCCAAGGGAACTGCTTAGCATTAGCATAAAGGCTAATGATGTCAGCTGATCAAAACATTTCTATTTGGTTCCTAACAAGAACCTGTTGTCAGTACCCACCCCTACGGCTGGTGGTTCAGAAAGTATCACTTATTTCTTCCCAGGAATCCTTCTCCTCTTGTTGCCAGACACTGCAGACCCAGACGGTGCCAAAAAAAAGCACATTTAGTGGATTTACTTTGATCCGGCACACTCGCCTGTGAGGATTATGCTGCAGTGGATACAACCATGTCATGGCTGATTGCTTAGGCTTTCTCCTGGACTCTGTCCAGAAAAAAAAGGTTTAACCTACTAGTGACTCAAAACATGCAACCTTCAAGTTGTGTCATGTGTTGCTTGGAATTCGATGGATTCCACGTTGAATGATCCCACATCGGGGTGAGGGATTGAATTATTGTGGAGGATTAGCCTCAGAAGCGGGAGTGGAGCTCAAATCCATGTGTGTGGAGGTGGTTAAAAGTTCACTGGTAAACTTGAGGATTTTTTGAAATATATATTTTTATAACTCTGATGATGGCGGATGTTTCCCACAAGAAAAAGAAAGAAGAACTCCTGCCTGAGCTGCTGAGCTAGACGCTCTCCCAGTTCTGGTTGGATGGGAGTTGGAATGTACAGATACTAACTGAACTGGACGGACTGTGCCGCACGAGTGCCAGAGCAAAACTTTATGAAAATATAGCACGCTGTACTTATCTGATTTACCCAATTTAATCAACCGAGAACATTTTTATCAGCCTCACAACTCAGCCAGTTGACACACTTCCACTTTTGGCTCTTAACTGGAAATTAGCATAATCGTCTTTTTAGTGGGTGAGTTTCTGGATGGTGTTTTTTTTTTTTTTCACAGGCATCTGCTCGACTAATGATGTGATGAGATGCACAGCGTGTTCTGCAAGCGTGTGTGAGAAGGAGACGGACAAACCGACGGACAGAGATGGATACGTTTCCAAACCAAGGTGTCTTTTTTTTGGGGTGTCAAGCTCCAACAAGCCAACCCCACTCCCTCCCTCCCTCTTCCAGAATCCTCTGCGCTGTGTAAGAAACCTGGAGCAGCGAGAGTCAGGGGGAACCCGTGGTTGAACTCAGGCCCTTTGTCAGATTGTTTCTCCGGTGATGGATGGCAGCTGGCACAAGCTTGGAACTGACATTCATAGTTCGATACAGTCCATAGAGAGAGACGGCTTCCACTGGGGCATAAATCACAACTGTTGCTGAGGCGCACAGCAAAGGCCATTTCAGAGGCAGGCGAGCATGTGCACAGACAATAGAGAAAGCTCCTGAGCTGCTCGACATGCCCAACAAACTCCCACTCTCCATCCAGAGATGCAGACGAGGGCGGCAAAGCGTTGAGTGTTATGATAGAGTTAATGGACTTTAGCTGCTGATATTCTTCGAATGTTACAGCAGGAAGATAAGAGACTGTTAACCTTAGCTCTTTGTTACCCCCTGAAGTACAAGAACTAGCCACAGCAGACGCAGCTCAGGTGCATTTACCCAAGAACGACCGATGCTAATGTTTCATGACTCTGCAGGGATTCATGGCAATCCTGGAATTCCACTCCACAGCATTCCTGACATTACTCACATCCTCTGCCCCCAGACTTCCACACAGGACGTGACTGGCTGTGCTGTGTGTCGTCTGCAGAAAGAGTCGGGGCCTCCTAGAATCACCAGAGGGGCTGCCAAATGCAACGCACCATACCCCAAGCATGAATGCTCCTTTTTTTTTTTTTTTAATGTAGGATCTACACCGTTTTTGAGGAACTATGTACTTTTCAACTGCACAAAGTCTTCCCTCAGCAAGAGGATTTCTTGAGAAGGTGTGTTCCCTTCCTATGACCAAAGAACTATCCCAAGGATCTAGAGACTCTTGACCAACTAGCAGTAGGAACTTTCAGATTTTTTTTAAATACATATATTTATATGTGCTCTTTGAACACAGGAAATTTCCCAGGGAACTAGAGACTCTTGAGTATGTGTTCCGATGTTTTGTTGAGGCAGGGACTTCACAAAGTAAATAGAGACTTTTTTGAAGAACTAAGTGGTCTTTGGATACTTTTTGGGAGAATATGTGCTTTTATCTACAAAAACCTTGGACAAAAACTAGGATCTTTTTGACTATGTGCTTTTGATCTTAAGCAGGAACTTTCCAGGGAACTAGAGACTACTATATGCTTTTTTAAAAAACAGGAACCTTTCAAAATAACTTTTTGAGGAACTGGGTTCTTTTTGAAGCTTAATAACTTTCCTTTGTGCCCTTTGACCATGGGAACCTTCCTCAGAAACTAGGGACTTTTTGAGAATCTACGTGTTTTTTGATCACAGGAACTATCCCCAGAATCTAGGGACTTTTTGAGGAACTACATACTTTTTGACCAGAGGAAAAATCCCATGAAAGTGGGAACTTTTTTTTTTTTTTTTTTTTTGGAGAATGTAAGCTTTTGACCTGCTAGGAACTTTTTGAGTTACTATGTGCTTTTCATTCACAGCAGGACCTCCTGAAACAACAACAGAGTTTTGACTAAATTTGTGCGTACTACCCCAGGAACCTTTCCCAGAGGCTATAGAATCTTTAAGGAACTATGTGTTTTTCACCTAAATTAACTTTTTTTAAAAAATTTATTATTTATTTATTTTTTTTAAATAATTTACTACTAACCCACAAACTGCATAAAACCCAGATATCTAAAACATCTAGTCACTAAATGAATAATTAAGTTGAATCAAAATTAAGTTTACCCAAAATAAAAAAAGAAATAATGAAAAATAAACAAATAAATAATAAATAGATAAATAAATAAAAAATCAAAACATAAATAAAAAATGAATTAAAGATAAATATATATTAATAGATTTAAAAAAAAAAGTCCCACATTTTTTTCTTTTTTTTCCCCCAAATACACTTTGCCCTTCCCTTTTCAGTTGCACTCTTCTTAGCTCATAGATCTGCAGACTAACCTGTCACTCAAATCCAAAAATGATCTCAGGAACTGATGTCATCCTTATGACAGAACCACTAACTAAAATTCCAAATCATGATTTGCTCGTCTGCTTGATAAAAATGTGAAAATGGGCATATATGCATGAGGCCTCTTTTTCCAGGGAGAACATAAAAAAAAAAAAAAAAAAAAAATCCCTCATGTCCCGAATCATTCTGCCTAAATTCCCAGCTGATAGCAATGAGAATGGACCGTGCTGAAAAACGGCCAATTATCACTTGGACAGTCTCATTTTCTTATGTAGGTCATGTAAAAAGCATCAGTGTTAAATCTCAAAACTAATAAAACCTCTTGGAAAAAGGGTTCAAACGCAAGGCAGCAAGCAAAAACTGGGTCATGGAGATTTTTCAGTGTTCGGTTCAAGGAAAAGAAGGATCAAATCCATCGACCATGCTGGAGAGAAATAAGCACGGCTGTGGAGTCACTGCTCAGTTGTTGCTATGGCTAGTGACTTGAAAGCCCCATTGGTGCACAATGGGGTTTTATCAGAGGGCGAGAGGTTATTATTTGCCACTGAGAGCTCACTGCCAGGCGGCGATGTGGGAGCCTGCTCCCTGGGGAATACTTTGCACTCAGAGTGGAGTCAACTCTCCAGTGCTCCGCTCCTTTCCCCCTCCTTCTTTCTTCTCCCTTCTCTCCGATATGACACACTTTCTCGTCGCTAAATGTCAGCGGTGTCTCAAGAGGAGAGGGGAGAAGAAGACGAGGAGGAAGGCCGTTCTTCTTCTTCTTCTGGAGATTAGTTCGGTGAAGTTCAGGCTGTCTCAGAGACGTGCTGCTCAGACTCGAGGGAGGGAAAGGGGGGGGGAGGAGGAATGGAGCAAATAGCCACACAAAGCTGGCCTACGGGGCTCCATATGTGCATGAGAGGTTCACTAATAGGTCATTGTTCTTCACTGCAGCTCGCGCCAGCTGAGAATGTGGAGCCCACATGCTGATTTACATACTTGACTATGCATTATCTGCCTTTATATATGCATGAGTACCAGCGTTAGCACGAGGCTCATTTTCAGTGACCTCTTAATGATTCTTTACATCCACACACATGCTGGAGTCCCAGAGACGTGCGCGTACGTGCACACAGACGTTAAGGGTGCTAATGTAAGCCTGCGTGTTCTCCCGGCTTAAACGGTGTCAGCCACGGCTCCCACCGTGATACACAAATCTGGTGGCGCTCATCATCTGGCGCTCCCATCTGTCAGCTCGTCTGAGATAATGTCGAGCATGTGTACGTCTGTGTGCACATGGTGTTGTGCTTAAAGCAGGGTACAATGCGAGGCGTTGTAACCGCGTTAGTGTGCTAGATTAAAGAAGAGATTCTGTGTGTTTTCAGGAGGAGATACAGAGCGTTCAGATTTGTGAGCATGCAAGGAGAAAGTGTGTTTTTGTGTCTCGCTTTCGCCACTCTCCCTTCGGCCAAACCGGCGTGCAGGCAGATCTGATATATAATTTAACGCTTTACATAATTCTGCTTGCCCCACTTTGGAGAAATTAGTTTAGAGATAGACTGATAACCCTTTAATTCTCCAACATGCAGCTCAACATGCATGCTCTGTCTGCATGCACATTCATGCAAAAAGAAGCAAATTATGGGTTTAAAATCCAAATTTAATTTTTAAGCCGTTACATAATCAGATATTGCATAATTATGGTACACATTTTTGAACCATGCCTGAGAAGATTGGCTGTCACCGAGCTGGAATTAAACTGTTTTACAATGCAAGTATGTCCTCAAGGCATCAGTTCAAGCTAGAGGTGTTAGTTTTTTCACTGGATTCAAACACTGATGCTTTATAAGGCTGACAAAAGAGGCTTTTCAACCACAGGAACTTTACGCAAGAGTAAGATACTGTTTGAAAAGCTGTGTGTAATTTTGACAGCATTTTGTGCTTTTCAACTGCAAAAATTCTTTCTTAAGGACTGGGGATTTTTGAGAAACCAGGTCCTTTTTGACTACAGGAACCACAGGTATTTTGTGAAATTACCTACACTTAAACTCTTCCACAATAACTCTGTTTATTTTTTGAGGAACCGTGTTCTATTTGACTCTGGGAACTTTCTCCAAAAACTTTATACTTACTGAGTTTTGAGACTTAATGTGCTTTTATACACAGAGAACTTTCCAAATAAAGGGACTTTTTAAGGTACTAGGTGCTTTCCTATTGCGGGAACTTTCTACAAGAATAAAGTACTGTTTAAGGAGCTTTGTGTGATTTTAATGGCTAGATTGACAGACTTTTATGTGCTTTTCAACTGCTACAAATCTTCATTGAAAAATAGGGTTGTTTTAAGAAGCCATTTTTTAAGAAACTATTTTTCAAATTTTATTCTATTTTATTTTTTGACTTCTGGAACTACAGACATTTTGTGGAACTATGTGCCTTTGAATGCACAAACTTCCACTGGTTCTATTTGACTGTTAGAGCTTTGTCCAGAACAGTATATTTCCTTTTTTGACTGCAGGAACTTTCCCCAAACTTTGGAGGACCATATTCTTTTTCACAACAGCTTTCTTTTGCCAGAAACCTGGGTCTTTGGCACTATTTCCTTTGTGACCACAATAACTGTCCTTTGTAACTCATGATGTTTTAGGTAAATGAGTGTTTTTCAATTGCAGGAGCTGTCCCCCAAAACAGGGAATTTTCAAGGAACTTAGACTTTTTTTCAACTGCAGTAACTTGACTGCACATTCCCCCAATGACCCTCCCCCCCAAAAATAAATAAATAAATAAAATTAAAACAAAACAAAATAAAATAAAATAAATAATAAATAAATAAATAAAAAATATTTGAAAAAAAATAAAAAATAAAATAAAATAAAATAAAAAAATAAATAAAAAAAACTAGGAATGTTTTGAGTAGTTATGTGCTTTTATACAGAAGGAAGTTAGAACTGTGTGCTTTTCTAAAGTAGGCACTTTCCTCAAACACTTTTTGAAGAACTATCCTTTTTTCATTAAGTGCTTTCAACTTCTTCAAAGAAGAGGGGAATCTCTGAAAAAACTTTGTGCTCTGCGACCACAGGGACTTTTTCCCAAAATTAGGGACTCCTCGAGAAACAGTTCCCTTAAACTACAGGAACTTTTCCCAAAAAAGTATATGAACTTTTTCAAGAAGTACGTGCTTTTCAGCTGCAGAAAATCAGAACTAAAACTAAAGTATCATGTTTAGGACTCTTTTTGTTGATCCCTGGATTTCCATCATGACCTTGGTGTGTGGTACAGCTGCTCTGCTCCTGAAACCACCAATTAATTAATCTGACAGAGCCTGTTTTTTTTTTTCTTTTTGAAATTAAAAAATTACCACAGTGTTGCATCACACGTGCAATCGCTCTTTAGAGTAAAGATACAAGATGAACGGTGCGCGCAGAGACTCCAGCTCCATCACTGACGGTGTCTCCACCTCAAAGCAAAGAATCCCAAGGACTACTTGAATGTATGCGACATTGTGTTATTTAGACCTTGATGATTTCTCGGAGTGAGAACGAAGCAGAATGAAATGAGTCTTTATCACTGGAGAGGAGTGGCTCACAGCAGGCCATTCTCCATTTTAAATACAGCGAGGTTAGATAATTAAAATGAACTTGGGGGTGTAAAATTTTGATTGACACTCCTTTTGAAGATTAGACACAGCACTTGGGGCTTGTTTCCAAGGTAACCTGTGTGCCAGTTTCTGATTTTTACCATAAATTAACATTCTTATATAAAACAAGGACAGGCTCTGAGAGTATTGGAGCAAATGGCATGTTAAACACTCTGAATATCACTGCAGTGGTGCCTTTCCTGCCGGGCTGTGGCCTCACACAGCGTCTTCACGGGGTGCTTTTGTGAGTGGATGTTTGGCTGACTGTGTTGTGCGTGTGTTTTGTACTTTGTGAAGAAGAATGGAAGGAGAAAAAAATACTTGCAGCGGAAATGCACGCAATGAGTTTGGAGAAGCCAAGGTGTCCAAGAAATGTAATCAAGTAAAAAGTGCTGTGTGTCAGCATTTATGGAGGGAGCTGGGGTACTTCTTGGAACTTTTTTTTGGACTGGTTCTTTGTGGAACCAAATCCTTAGGAAGCAACACAGTCTAAAATCATTGTTTTTTTTATCTTGGTCTGTTATTAAATAGGTGCTCTTTTAGGCTTCACTCTGTGCCTCTGGTGCCAGCGTGGTAAATTTACATGGGTTGTCACACATACAGCCTGAAGAGGGCGCTAAATTCTGCATGTTTTTCACCATACATTTTTGCCAACCAAGAGGGACTCTATGCATTTGGCTACCACAAAAGAACTCTAGTGTGTTTTACAAAGGGACTTTAACACACATTTTGGCTCCCGAGAGGGTACTTTGTGGCACATTTTGACTCCCACAATGACACTTGACACAGGTTTTGGCTCCCCAAAAATAAGTGCACATTTTGACTTGAAAGTGGGCAATCTATGCACTTTATGAGCATACTTCAACGTACATTTCAGCTCCAAAAAGGGTGCTTAGGCACACATTTTGGTTCTTAAGAGGACACTCTAGTACACGTTTTTGGCTCCTAAGAGGGTATTTAAGTACATATTTTGGCTCCCAAGTTCACACTGCAATACACATTATGGCTCCCAAGAGGGCAATTAAGTGCACATGTAGGCTCTCAAGAAGGAACAAAAACACATTCTGGCTCTTATCAGGGCACTTCCGTTTAGGTTTTGGCTGCAAAGAGAGCAATTTAGTGCACATTTTGGCTTGAAAGGGGGTAATCATTGCACACTATGCCTGCCAAGAGCAAACTTTAATGTATGTTTGAACTTCCAAGAAGGTTCTTTTTGTGCGCCGTTTTGCTCCCATGATGGTTCTCTAGAGTGTATTTAGGCTCCAAAAAGAGAACACTTTGCACATTCTGACTCCCAAGATTTTACTTTGTACATTTTGACTCTCAGGAGGACACTTCAATGTATGTTTAAGCTCACAAGAAGGCCCCTTTGGGCACATTTTGGCTCCTGAGATGGTACTCCAGTGTGAATTTGGTTCCAGTGAGGGAACACTATGCACATTTTGGTTCCAAAGAGGGCAATTAAGTGCACACTTTTGCTTCACAGGGGTAATCATTGCACATTACACCTTCCAAGAGTGCACTTTAATGTACGTTTAAGCTTCAGAGAAGGCTCTTTTGTGCACATATTTGCTCCATAGATGGTACTCTAGTCTGGATTTTGGCCCCAATAAGAGAACACTTTGCACATTCTGGCTCCCAAGATTATACTTTACACCTTTATGACTCCCAGGAGGACACCTCAATGTATGCAAGCTCCCAAGAAGGCGCTTTTGTGCACATTTTGGCTCCAAAGAGGGCAATTAAGTGCACACTTTTGCTTCACATGGGTAATTATTGCACATTTTGCCTTTCAAGAACACACTTCAGTGCATGAATACGCTTCCAAGACAGCTCTTTTGTGCACATTTTTGCTCCCAGGATGGCACTGTAGTGTGCACTTTGGTTCCTATATGCGAACACTATGCACATTTTGACTCCCAAGATTTTATTTTGCACATGTTGGCTTCCAGGAGGACACTTCAATGTATGTTTAAGCTCCAGAGAAGGCACTTTTGTGCACATTTTGGCTCCTGAGATGGTACTCTAGTGCACAGTATGTTTCCAATAAGGGAACACTTTTCACATTTTGGCTCCAAAAAGGGCAATTAAGTGTACATTTGCATATTTTGGGTACACAAGGAGAGCTATTTTACATAATGCCGTCCCAGAGCGCACTTTAATGTATGTTTAAGCTCCCAAAAAGGCACTTTTGTGCATATTTTGGCTCCCGAGATGGTACCCTGGTTTGCATTTTGGCTCCAATAAGGGAAAACTACACATATTTTGGCTTCCAAGATTTTACTTTGCACATTTTGACTCCCAGGAAGAGACTTCAGTGTATGTTTAAGCTCCCAGGAAACATTTTGGCTCCTGAGATGGTACTCTAGTTTGCATTTTGGCTCTAGTAAGGGAACACTACACATATTCTGACTCCCAAGATTTAACTTTGCACATTTTGACTCCCAGGAAAAGACTTCAGTGTATGTTTAAGCTCCTAAGAAACATTTTGGCTCCTGAGATGGAACTCTAGTTTGCATTTTGGCTCCAATAAGGTAACACCGTGCACATTTTGGCTCTGAAGAGGGCACTTAAGTGCACACGTTTTCCAATGAGGTGGCTGTAGCTCAGTGGTTGTCAATATTTCTCAATCTGAAGGTTGAGGGTTTGATCCCAGCTCCTGTAGTCACATGCTGAAGTGTCTTTCAGCAAGATACTGAACCCCAAATGGTTCCAACAGTCAGTCAGTGGTATGTGGATGCAGCATCCAGCATTGCTGCCTTAGATCCATGTTTAAATGAACATACTCCTCTGATTCTCCTCCTGTATTTGCGGTCCCCTTCCCTCTAAGCGATTTAGGATCCATGTTGTTATTCAGTTGTATTTAATCAAGAATATAAAGTATATAGGGGAATGGATTGTTTGCACAATGAATTCTGTGCCACAGTAATAGATTTCCCCTGAATGTGCCCCTCTGTGGAAATACACTCCTTTCTCTCCCTAATCCACATGCATGCTGTCAAATTCTGCAAATTGGCTCACAGACACACATGCACATACTGTACAAACACACACACACACACACACACACACACACACACAAGTTCAGCTGCATTGGGTCAAATCCACATATGGGCCTATAATCTGGTCTCTCAAGGTGTTTGGACTTATCTTTAATTCAGCAGGGGGAACAGGTCTGCCAGCTCCTTGATTGCTTAAACCACATTATCCCTCCACTCTGCATCCTAATGAATGTCCACCAGGCAAAGAGATGTGTGCATGTGTGTGCAGGAGCACTGTTTTGTGTATGTGTGTGTGTGTGCCTGTATGTGTTCCCTTGCTATGTGGACACACACCAGTGGGTTCCCTGGAATGCTTTGAATCTTCATTATGTTTAGCTGCGGGGCATAAAAACAATTTATAACTTCACAAGGTGATGCAGCCGCAAAAATGGAACCTTTCAGGAGGGGGGGCGGCTTGTCTGCCATACCTGCAACCATCCACCTCCCCATGCTAAATGGTTCATCATAAAGACGGGATATTAAAATGCCCTCTGAGCGCGTTTCCTCACGCTGCAATAATTCCACATAGTCAAAACAAGCTCATTTGGATACGAGGAGCTGAGGATTTTACATGAGCTCCCAGCTAGTTATTTGTGTCAGCTTGTCATCCTCTGATTAGAAAAATAAACACAGAAGTAAAGCCTAATGTGTGTTTTTCCCCTGTCTGAAGTCAGAGGCACTGCATTAGCTACACAGCAGGAATATTTGTGTAATTTTGAGCTGCTGCTGATATCTGAACTATTACAGAGCCAATAATGAGTAGGTTAGACATTTTCTCAATTTTACTGTGATATTACATTTCACTTTCTCCCCCTCTGGAGCGCAATGAGGAGCTGTCTCTTTGTGACCTGAAATGTAAGTGCACGTCAATCAAAGCATACAATTACCCCCCCTCAAACCATCAAACGTGTACTCACCTTCAAAAATGAATTTAAAAGCCTTTATGATATTGAAACAGGCCCAATCAACTGGTGTGTTCTCTTAAATGATACTTAGTCTTAACATTATGCTAGGGTTGCCACATGGAGTCTTAAGTAGAGTCATTGGGGTCTTCAGTGAACTGTGGTTACTGTAAGTAGAGTGGGTGACAAGGGTGTTCTGTTGCTGTTGACATCATAAACAGACTTGTGACCCAGTTCCAGAGTGTTAAGTGTTTTATTGTCTGTGGTTGTTGTAGATGGAGTCGTTGACATATTTCAAGAGAATCTTTGGTTGCGGTTGACATCGTTAGCAGAGTTGTTGGCCCAGTTCTGGAAAGTCATTAGGGTCTTTAGTTGTGTGTGGTTGTCATAGGCAAAGCAATTGACCTAAGTCCCAAGAGCCATCTGGGTCTGAGGTCGTCTGTGGTGGTTTTTGGTAGAGTAGTTTATCTTACTCCCGAGAGTCATCAGGATCTACAGTTGCCCGGATGTCATAAGCAGAGTGGTTGACCCATTTTCTATGAGTCTTTTGGGTCTCCTGCTGTTTAAAGTCGTAAAGACTTGTTGAGATGGTGTCCTTAGTTGTTGACATTGTACTAAAAGTTGTTGGCCGAGTTCCTGAGACTCGTCAGAGATTCTGAGCATCTGTGGTCATTGTTAGCAGTGTCATTGACCTAAGTCCCAAGAGCAATCTGGGTCTGAGGTTGTCTCTGGTGGTTTTTAGCTGAGTCGTTTGTCAAGCTCCCAATAGTCATCAGGATCTACAGTTGCCTGGATGTCGTAAGCGAAGTGGTTGACACATTTTCTGTGACTCTTTTGGGTCTGCTGTTTTAAAGTCATAAAGAGTTGATGAGTTGGTGTCTTTAGCTGTTGATATTGTACTCAGAGTTGTTAACTTAGTGTGTTGTAGAGTGTTACGTTTTTTGTTGTCTGTGGTTGTTGTAAATGTAGTCCTAGAGGTATTTCAAATGAATCATTGGGGTTTTCAGTTGCAGTTGACATCGTTAGCAGAGTTGTTGGCCGAATTCTGGAAAGTCACTAGGGTCTTAAGTTGTGTGTGATCGTTGTAAGCAAAGCCATTGACTTAAGTCCCAAGAGCCGTCTGGGTCTGAGGTTGTCTTTGGTGGTTTTAAGCTGAGTCGTTTATCTAGCTCCCAATAGTCATCAGGATCTACAGTTGCCTGGATGTCGTAAGCGAAGTGGTTGACACATTTTCTGTGAGTCTTTTGGGTCTCCTGCTGTCTTAAAGTCGTAAAGAGTCGATGAGTTGCTGTCCTTGTTTGTTGATATTGTACACAGAGTTGTTGATCCAGTTCGGGAGTGTTACATTTTTGTTGATTGTGGTTGTTGTAAATGGAGTCATTAACATATTTCAAAAGAATCATTGGGGTTTGCAGTTACGGTTAACATTGTTAGCAGTGTTGTTAGCTGAGTTCTGGAAAGTCATTGGGGTTTTTAGTTGTGTGTGGTCATTATAAGCAGAGCAATTGACCTATGTCCCAAGAGCCATCTGGGTCTGAGATTGTCTATGGTAGGTTTGGCAGAGTCGTTTATCTAGCTCCCGAGAGTCATCAGGATCTACAGTTGCCTGGATGTTTAAAGCAGAGTGGTTGACCCATTTTTGTGAGTCTTTTGGGTCTCCTGCTGTCTTGAAGTCGTAAAGAGTTGTTGAGATGGTGTCCTTAGTTGTTGACATTGTACTCAGAGTTGTTGACCCAGTTCCTGGGAGTCGTCAGGGGTTCTTAGCATCTGTGGTCATCATTATCAGAATCATTGACCTAAGTCTTGAGAAGTGTCTGGGGTCAGGTCATCAGGGTCTTTGAATTGATTCCCATAAACTGAGTCATTGACCCAGTTCTGGAGAGTCGTTGGGGTCCTTAGCTGTCTAGGTCTTATGAGCAGAGTCTTCTACCTAGTTCTTGATAATCATAAAGATTTACAGGCACCTGGACTGGTACTTACCAAGTCGTAGAGTCGGGGTCTTCAGTTGACTGTGCTTAATGTGATTAGAGTCGTTGACATAGTTTGATTTGATTTTTATTTATCTCAAATATTTGCAAAGTGGAAAAATAAATAAGCGCACAATTTGTTGCCTAAAGAGCAACAGTTTAACAGTAATCCAGGCTCTTTTTATGAGTATGAAAGTAGCAACCAAGAAAAACTAGAAGGTGCCCTCTGCTTAGGCCGAGGACCCTAGAAATCAATCTACCTGCAATGTTTGAGAAGGGACAGGAGGAAGCTAAAGGCTTCTATGAACCAGTTTAAATCAAAAGATATTCAGGGTTCTCAGTTGCAGTTAACATCATCACAGAGTCGTGAGCCCAGTTCCTGGAGGTCATGAAGGCCTTCGACATCTGTAGCCATGTTAAGCACAGTCACTGACCCAAGTCCTGAGAGTGGTCTGCATCTGAGGTTGTCTGTGGCGGTCTGTTAGGGTCTTCTGCTGTCTTAGTGCATGTTAAGCAGAGTCGTTTATCCACTTCCTGTAAACTGTTTCGTTCTTGAGTTGTCTGTGGTTGTCACAAGACATTTCCCTAGCTTCTGGGGGTCATCAGGATCTTCAGTAGCTGTTTTGACTGATATTGTACTCCAGTTCCTGACAGTTGACAGGGTCTTTATTTGTCTGTGACCTTTGGAAGCAGAGTCGTTGACCCAGTTCATTTGAGTCGCTAGAGTTGAAAAGCACCCTGTGATTTCTGAAATGGTTCTACTGAAAAAAGAACGTGTTCTGATGTTAAAAAAATGAAAATTAACTTGTTTTTCTTGGTGTACTGCATGTTCTTATCTCCACTGGTTGACATTTTCTGCAAAAGTACCAGACCTGGAGAATTTTAATGCTGCTGGAAATTTGGAGAGATGTTTCTTACAACTGTTTCAAAGTTGTACAAACAGTAAAAGCAGTGAAAAGACACGGATTTTGAGGTGTTCACTGTTTTATTTTTTTTCTTCCAGAGCAGTAGAGTCAAAGGGTGTTTGATGTGATGAGGGCTTTTGAGTCCTGACCATGGACAGCGACAGGAATGGATGAAAGACTCACCAAGAGTCGACACCACAGAGATGATTGTCTGAACTAGAAGGTAAGATTTAAAGAACGATTGAGTGACACAGTGTGTGAGTCTGTCTTATGAAGCGGGTGTCACAGTGAAGAGAGATAGCACAGCTTCTCCTCACAGAAACATTTTTCTGTGAAACCCACTTCTTCATATTTCCACAGGCTGTTTCCTGGTACTCTGAGATGGATTTTAAATTCGAGTTACTCTTTTGGCTTTCGGGGGGGTGGGATGGGATTGGATTCAAAAGCATAGCCTACATATAAATAAGCATTTCATTTAAGTTCAAAAGTAAGCTTACGCGACGCGATATCCATCACTAAAGATTGAAGTGTGGACAGCTCCAAGTGCTGACTCCACTTTTTACTTTTTTCAAACGCAGCTCTACGTCTTCATCACCACATCCAGCTTTAATTAGTCTCCAGTCTTCTTCAACAGTAACTGGCAGCATCAGCACCCCGGCAGATGCGGCCCTAATATGCATGTGTGCTCTGCGTCTTGGCTTGCCAAGATCTGCAGCAGATGTTTGTGATGGTAAACATGTCAGGTTTAAGCATGACGTTAAACTGTAGCACTGACATACTCCAGCTCTGGCAGGAAGGACCCAGATTCATATTTATGTAGTGAGTCGGGGGGCTTCATACTCTTTCTGGAATGCTGTCTACTACGACTGATCAATTATTCATGCCCTGGGTTACATTTAGAATTCTGACTTTGGACTCTGATTTAGAATTTGTTCAGGATTCAGTCTTTTTCTCCCAAATAAATTAAAATAAATGCAAATAATAAATCTACTGACCTGTTGCTAAGCGCCACTCAAGTGGCACCTTTTTGTCTCTTTTAGTTCTCTTTGCATTTGGAGCTGGTCATTCCTTTTATGTCTCATTTGATAACCACTGACTCTAAACTGGTTGTGTTTGCAGTGGTGATTGTACTTTTTTTGTTCCTGTGTGTCCTGTGTTCCTGGACACCCTACACGTAGCCACTGTTGAATTGTTAAGACACAAGATTTCAGCTGTTAGCAGCCTGTAGCATATCAATGTTAACCGGTGCTAGGCCCAATGTTTCTCACAAGCTGAGGAGAAGGAGGTAAGGACAACATGCTGGTGCTGTGGTAAGATGGCACCAGTAAGATGGACGAGCTAGCCATGCTAACCCTGCATTTCAGCAGCTTTTTTGCCACTACACGGGAAAATGAGTCATCAGCTGAACGACATCCTGACCTGCACCACTGATGTCTACTATAAAATTTTGGCAGATCCCCTGACACTTTCATCTCTACAACTTCTTTGCAATATGATTTCAGTTTTTCAGAATTGTTTCTCAATTTGAATGGTGAAGAAGGATCTGATGTTTTCTCAATCTGCAGGGTGGACTGACATAGAAAACATAAACTCCAGTCACTGCATTTCATTCATTCATTCATTCATTTTCTGAACTGCTTATCCTGTTCAGGGTCGTGGGTGGCTGGAGCCTATCCCAGCTGTCATTGGGCGAGAGGCAGGGTACACCCTGGATTGGTCGCCAGTCAATCACAGGGCTGACACTGAAAGAGGAAATAAAGTTGTTTTGATTTCATGAGATAGACAAGATAAGCATTGACAAGCGTTTGCAGAAGTAAGAATCTGTCAAATAATAAAGCTAATAAGCTGGCAACATACAGGCTATGTGTTAGCTTAGTTAATAGTGAAGATAACTGAAGAAGTCTATCTGTGGACGCAGGTACATTCATTATGACACCAGCTGTGAGTTTTATTTATTTCACAGCTACAGGGTGCTCATCAGTCACGTGACTAAAGCTATGTCTCTGATTGGACAATCAAAAGATGTCAGTGAAACCATTGGTTTAGACCTAAGATGTTTTTTTTTTTTGTTTGTTTGTTTTTTGTTTTTTGTTTTTTTAACCAGGCTGTAAATATGTTTTTAATGCCGTAAAGGTCAGTTTTTATGGCTGGGTGTGTCTGTGACTTCTGGTCTTTCTGCAGTCAGGCCCAAGTGGATTCTCAGTGGACAGCAACATTTAGCATTTCTGCATAAGCTTCACTTTTACCAACCAGATGTTGCCTCTTGCTAATTATGAGCTCATTATGATGAAGCTAACTAGTAGCTAACTGGCTAGTTCATTTTACATTAAATATAGCAGATGAAATGTGTTTTTGAAGCAACTCATCTGCTTAGGCTACTCCTAAATTAACAAAATGTAATTCTTTTTTTTTTTTTTTTTTTTTTGGACATATGTAATGTACATGAGTAGCTGCACTGGTAAATAAAAAAATAAAAATAAAGGTTTTGATATAAAATATAATAGATAAGCAGAGCCACTCTGATTATTTTTTTATTTATTTTTATATTTGTATTTATTCTTTTTTTTATTATTATTATTATGTGAAATGTGCATATTTACCCGGCACTAGTCATGATAAGGGGAGTACTGTTAGTTGTTTAAACTTGGATTTTATTGGTTTCCTTGACCCCCAAAATGTACATTTAGATACAGATTGGTCATTGTAACTATATCAGAAGTAGAAATATGTGCTCTCCAGTATTGTTTGGCAAATTGGCATCCATTTCTGAAAAGGGAAAAAAAAAGATATATTTCAGACACAAATTGTGATCTAACTTGTGTCTTGGGATTAATTCATTTCTGCTACCCTAAGGCACTTCCATACCAAAGAGGACCTTTACATCATGACTGCAAGCCAAAAAAACAAAAACAAAACAAAACAAAACAAAACAAACAAAACAAAAAAAAAAAAACAGCTATACCTCCCTACTATATTCCATTCTAAAAGTGAAGTCAGAACACTTCAATTTTTCCTCAGGGGTCTTCTTGTACTGTCAGAATTGGCCTGTTTCATCCCCAACTTCTGTCCTATTTAAATGTGGATAAAGTCCGCTCTGGTAACTAGTGCAAGCATTGGTAGTTCTTGTAAGTCCCCTGGAGGGGGAGCATGCACTTGAAGGCTTGGCTCACAGCTGTAGCCGTAGCCATCCACCTGTCAGTCATCTCAGCTAAGCCCTTCATTTTGCATGGCTCTCGGCCTTCCTTAATACAAAGAATGGTTGAGCTGAGAATTTCAGTTTTGCACAATTTTAAGGAAGAGAAATCGCCAGAGGTTCCCCTGAAAGGGCACTCAAACAACCCAAACCAAAAGTCCCCTGGAAGGAAGCAAACTGTGTTTAATAATCACACTCCATTTGCATGAATTCTGGGGAGCCATTTGTGGGATTTATGGAGCTGACGTCGACACCGCACCGACACCACCCCCGTTTAAAGACATTAACTCCCCGGCTCCAGGTAATGATGGAATTCCCAGCAAAAACATCAAGCATTCTGGAAATGAGCTCTTCATCCATTACTGTGTAGTTAGTGATCATTAGCCGAACCCTCTTCCATTCCAACATTTACCAAATTCTAATTTCATGCTTTCGAGAACAAGCTTTAATTTCCCCCAAGTCTCCGACTGAAGCCTGCCCCCCCTGGAGAGACATGTACAACATTAATGCAATTATTACGCAGGCATATGCTGCAGTTGTTATTTTGGCACTGCGGGGCCCTGTGGGCTAATAGGCCTGTCTGCTGCCCAGATGCCTTGGTGTATGATTGTGTGAGTGAGGGAGACGACCAGACATAAGCGGAGTGCTGAAATGGATCGTCTTTCCTTACCAGGTGGGATTTTGTGATGCGTTCAGAAGCCGGATTTAATTCCCCCCTCCGGCAAGGGTTTGAATCTCCTTCCCTTAATAATTACTCTTTTAATAAAACATATTTGTGACCCTGCTCTGCCTCTATTCATGTGTCCCACAAGTGTGTTTATGTGCCGGGTGTGTGTAGGAGGAGGGTATGTTCTCTCTATCTCCAACACACACATGCGGATCCATTAGTCATGTTCCCTCTGTCTCGGCGATGATGATCGAATCAAGTCCTGTTCCTCTGCCCATGCACCCCAGCTTGTGCATGTTGACAGTAACCTCCCACAGTACACTCCCAGCCCAAGGTGACGCTTCCACACACACACACAGCACAAAGACATACACACACACACAAGCCCGAGGTGACACAGATGACAGCTCAATTCTGGGTGAGTCAGCTTGACTGTGTCCTTGCCCAGACATGAGAAGGAGGTGGTGTTTGGCATCATCTGTGTGTGTGTGTGTGTGTGTGTGTGTGTGTGTGTGTGTGTGTGTGTGTGTGTGTGAGAGCGTGTGTATCATTCAGTAGGAGGCGGCGGTGATGGAGAGAGGTGCAAAGGTTGGGAAGAAAGTGTGAAAGAGGGTAGGGAGAGACAGAAGAGGAGGTAGACTGGGGGAGAGTTGGTGCAGCAGGTGACTTTGGAACTGCTCAAGTGTGTGTGTGTGTGTGTGTGTGTGTGTGTGTGTGTGTGTGTGTGTGTGTGTGTGTGTGTGTGTGTGTGTGTGTGTGTAGAGCTCTAAATTTGCCAGCGGGTGACAATTAATACACTCTCATCTCACAGTGTGTAAGGGTGCGTGTAGCCAAGGAAAAAAACAAACAGCGTTATCATTGAGCTCAGTTTGACTTTCCCTGATCTTGATCCCCCAGAATCCTCCTGGGTTGGAAGCTTATGATAGAGAACATTTAACTGATACAGGGAGCTTACAGGTGGGGTGAGAACACATCTTCATGAGTGCAAACAGACCAAACTATATAGTTTGCTTGAGCTTGCAGCAACATTTCTTCCAGTGCACTTTGGACCAAGACCTTTGACCTTTGACCTGAGGTAATTCAATTTGAGCAATCTTGGCAACCATGAAACCCTGCTCAATAGGCAAGCCATAGTCTTGCAGAATGTTGGGTACTAGAACATAATAATGCTGCAACATTGTGTTCCCCCATCACAGCTAGGGAATCTGGGTAAGGCGCCATGCCAGCTTGGGAGACCCCGCTGTCTCCCAAGCTGGATGCCTCCTGGGTGCCTTCCGCCAGAGTATTTTTTTTCTTTCTTTTTTTTCGTACTGGTAGTCCCAGAATATTCAGGAGAGAAAACATATCCCATCTGGGTCTGGGATTGCCTGGGGATCCCCTATGAGGAGCTGGAGACGTCACTAGAGAGCATGAGTAATTTGGTTATCCTACCATGACCTCATCCAGGATAGAGGGGGTGACATCTGGCTGAAGAGGCGCTTAAGGACTGCAGCATTTCAGTGAAAAACACTAAAATCAACAGATGGCGGTGCAATTAATGTCTTAAAGGGACAGGGATGCAATTCATATGGTTGGTCGACCTTCTAGATGCCTGTTTCCTTGCAGTGAATCACCAAGGACACTTCTGAATTAATGAAGAGGACACTGAACTACCTGTGTTCTGACAGTGTTATGCCTTTCAAGTGATGTCAAAACTAGTGTATTGAACCAGGTATCAGTTCAAGAAGGCCAAGAAGGCTTTTTGCCACTGCTTTTTCTTTCTCGGGCTTTGGGATTCCACTTTGGCACATGGAAGGGCAGGGAACTCCCAGAACAGAACTATGCCATGGTGAGCTTGCTGGAATGTGATGTGAGAAGTTGAAGGGAAAAAAATGTGAACTTGTTTGGTACTGATAGTTACACAATCATCACTTTATTTTCAATTTTCATTCAGGTGGGTTGATCAGCAGCAACACATTACATTTCAGAACAGGCTTTGGTAAATGTAAGACTCCACTGAACCAAATGTGGGGCCTACTCCAAAGAAGATCAGGGAAGCACGTCTTCCACAATGTATCCTGCAACTAGTCTGTTCATTTCTTGTTGTGTTAACTGCTGCTGCTGTGCTCCAAGATGAGGAAGAAGCTTGGCTTGTTTAGGCAGAGTAGGCTCATGTGTGTCTTCTAGTTTTGTTGTTTTGTTGTGTGATGTTGGCCAGTCAAATCCTTATACAGGCTATTCATTGAGTTCTCAGCAGTTAGAGATACCTTTTCTCCTGTGCAAAGAGTTTAATTTTACAATGGCCAGTGGGTGTCAGATGATTTGCAAAAGCTACAACACGAATGCCCTTCCTGATCACCTGAAAGCCCCACAGACTATAGATGCTTTTAAACGGGACTTGAAGACTTTTCCATTTAGAAAAAATCTTTTAATTATAGGCCCCTCTTTTCATTTTATATCTCTTTTTTTGTTTTGTTTTATCTGTTGCTCTGTAGCACTTTAAGATTCTCCTAGCATAAAGTGCTTTAGAAATAACAATATTTATTAACATCATAATTGACTTTTCTGTGTCTGTTCGGACTGTCCACTTAACTTCCATTGTGTTTTTGCTTTTGCAAATTATCTAACACTTAATGGCCACTGTACATTTCACACAGATAATTTTAGCATTTTAAGCAATAAGTTTTAAGTAGTGTGAAAATTGCCACTGGCTGAAACCCCCTGTCTCCATTTTCATTTTCCCTCTTTCTAATCTTTCTCTGCACATGCGCACCAGTGGCTAGGTCACACAACTCGGTCTCTATGAAAACAGTTACTTTACATCATTAACCATAATAGGAATAGTAATATCATTACTTTAATCTGTTTACGTGTCACGTCCACTAGTGGTCGAAATGTCATCATGGTGAAATAAAGGAACTCAATATTAAAGGAATGATTTCAACTGACACCAAAGATATAGCTAATGAATTAAATACATACTTCACCCAGTCTGTAGATGAACTTGCATCAAACTTTGGAAAAAAAAAAAAAAAACTCTCAATGTAGATGAACTTAACATTAGAGACTCAACAATTACAAAACTTAAACAATACAGCTAATGATCAGGCTCCCCACTTTATATATCGAACAAACTGAGCAAACAAAAATTCAAAAAATTATAATGCAATTAAATAACTCAAAGGCAAAAGATACATTTGGAATTGAAGCTTTATTTTTAGAAGAAGTAAAGCACCATCTTGATAAGACCATTACTCCATTTGATAAATCCGTCTATTACAGAAGGGAAATTTCCACAAAGCTTTAAAATGGCTATTATCACTCCAGTTTTAAAATCTGGTGCATTAACCAATGTCAGTAATTATAGACCAATATCAATCATCCCAGTAATGTCAAAAGTACTTGAAAAGGTTATCAGTAATCAATTGATGATCCATCTTGAAAATAATCAGTTTTATCATCCAAAACAATTTGGATTTCGTGAAAAAAAAAATAACTGAGATGGCATTGTGTGACTTCACCGAGAGAATAAAATGTTCACTTGACACTTGGCTTAGCTCATATTTAGAATATCGACAACAGTGTGTTCGCTTAAGGAATTTGAAAACATCTCCTCTGTACTGTAAGACTGGACTGCCACAGGGATCAGTCTTAGGTCCTATCCTTTTTTGTTTATATATAAATGATTTACCTACTATTTGTACAGACACTGAATGCCAAATGTAGGCTGATGATACAGTGCTTTATGTCTCAGCAAAGAGCCCCCATAAAGCAGTGATCTTAAGCAGGCAGATGGTTAGTGTTTCAGAATGGTTACAAAGGAACCACCTAACACTTAATTACAAAAAACAGTATCAGTGTGCTTTTCAATAAGAAAGAAAGTTCTAGATAAATTTCACATCACTATTGATGCGAAAGAAACAGATGTGGTAAATGACTTTAAATATTTAGAAGTAACTTTAGATTCTTAACTTAAGATCGATTTACATATAAAGAAGTTATCTAAATCTGTGAAAACCAGTCTGAACTGCTTTAGACTTATTAGGTCACGTCTCTCCTTTAAGGCAGCTCATTTATATCTGCATGCCATGGTCCTTTCCATTTGTCCTATTGCATCACTGCCTGGGGCCAGGCCACAGACTCAACTACAAAACCTTTATTTTCACTATATTTTCACTATAAACAAGCTTTTAAAACCTTAGATCAGAAGCCACAAAAATTGCACCACTGCAAAGTTATTGAGAAATTAAATTTTTTGACCTTTTCCAACTTTATAGAATTATCTTTTCTGAAAGTTGTTTTCAAGTGTCTAAATGGTCTGGCTCCGCAAGTGATGTCTCAGGACTTTACAAAGATAGACAGCTGTAGGACAATAACAAGGAACAGAACACAACAAAACTGTAAAATCCAAAGATGCAGGACAACATTTGGGAGGTCATCACTCTCAGTGCAAGGCATACACCTGTGGAATTCCTTACCATATGAAATTAAATCTCAAACAGAACTTAAAAAGTTCGGTGCAGAAGTTAAACAGTGGCGTAAACAGCAGCAGAAATGCGAACACTAATTTCTCACAAGTAACTAACAGTAAACTATTTTAATAATCTTTGATTTTAAATGTAACTTGTGTTTTAGCTCTAATTCATTACAACTGTGTCTATTTATTTATGGTATTTAGTGACTGTATTACTCGATTTGTGAAATCGTATCTGTATTTTGTATAACTCATTGTTCTGTAAATCCTGACCAGGGACAAGGACTGCAAATTATCTCAAGCTAGACGTCTTAAATATGTTCACATTTTCCCATTGTGGCAATGTGGTATGTATCGTCCCTGTCAAATAAACAAAATAAAATAAAATAAAATAAAGCGGTACTGCATTGTACTCTGTGTTTAAAATGCCCCATGTATGCTTGTTCCCATGTGCCTGATGGGGCATGTAGCACCTTTAATCCAGCTTGTATTGGAGACTTACTTTTTAGAACCTGACCCCAAAACTGGATTTCCTCAGTAAGGTAATTATCCCCAATTAGCCCAAAACTGCCACATCCGGTGTCTACTACATCCTCAATGAGTCCTTCTTAACGAAACATTCTCCAAAGCATCATCACTTAATGACTTATAATATACTAAGAGTTTCACCCTTAGGATTCATGTCACAAAGCAGAGTCTTATTCATATGCTAATTTGGTTTTTAGTCAGCTGTGTTTATGGCCTAAAGGATGACAGACAGTTTGACATCCTCTCTGCCTTACAGGAGCCGTGCACGCCCATTTTGTATTCTATTAAATAAGAAGCACAAGAAAGGAAGATCTAATGTGGCAGAGCCATATGCCAAAAACCACTAACAATGTCTCCTCCACATTGATTGGACATTTTTTTTGTCGTTGTGAATGTTCAGCAGCGTCACTCAAGCACATGAAGCACCCTCCCCAAAAATAATCCAAAGCTATTTTCTTTTTTAGCCCTTTTGATTAACCGCGCCACACTCTCGTGAATCTAAAAGACACTTCAAGCGCGGTGTCATTCAATGTCAGAATTCAAAGCGGAAAATGCGAGGGCAATGATGACAAAAATGGGACGACACCGAGGCTGTAATAATGGCTCTGTGTGTGACAAGCGTTTTAAATAGCTTGCTCGGCAACGGTTGCCAGCTGTTAAATGATGATGAATTAGAACATTCCATTAAGTTCCGTCCAGTGCGTGGAAGTGCGAAAGGATTATGTGGCAGAATGTAGCGGTGATGTCACACGGACGGACCCCGGAGCTGCGGTGACGGCACACATGGTGACTCGACTGGAATGTGTGTGCACATTTTCTGCTTCTCAGCTGGAAGCTCCACATCCCACAAAAAAAAAAAAAAAAAAAAAAAAAAAAACCTTGTTTGAACTCTGGATGAGGGTGACCTTATGAAGTCTAAACACGCCGCTTAAGGGAAGATGTGGCCCCAAAATGAAAGTGGTGAAACAGATGATGCTTTTTCAGCTGCATTTTAGCATCTTTACTCAGGAAAGTTGAGCGATATTGAGATAAATAGGCTGTAGCTGCATCCCTCTTTGCTCAAATGAAACCCTGTCTCGTCCAGGGATGGGGAAGCCTCGTCTCCACTGGCCCTTTGAGGGATTTATCTTGACTACATGTATTTTTGGAAGCCGCTGTGGCTCTCATCTACTGGCGTACAAGAGGCGAATAAAAATGCAAGTTTGACATGTCTGATGTTGGAGAGGGGCCTGAGAGCAGCTTTGAATGTTTCTCTCCCTGTCAGCACTAAAGCTCTGTATTGCTGTAAGGGCTTTGTAAGCAATTCTGTCTAAACTATTAACATTTGTGGATTAGTTTCAGAGAAATCAAACCTGGGGAAGGGAAAGGAAGCGGTGTGTGACACCAGCCGGGGACTTCTGTGTGTTTCCAGTGGCTGCAATCTCTTACTTTTAACACCATTGCAAGGACATTGACTTCCACAGCTGAATACCCCCTAGAGGGATTAATAAGATATGGCTTGAATAGGCCTTGCAGGCAAATTGAGGCCCTTGGATCGACCTGGCTCAGCATTTGAAGGAGAAACACGACTAAGCTTTTACACTCTTTCTTCTCTGTGTTCAAAAAGCCCCTTTGACTCCTTTATGCTGTGTTTAATACAGGAATCAAAGTCAGAGCTTCTGCATTTCAAAAAAAAAAAAGAGGAAAAGTTAATAATTTTGTCCTCTTTTGGTTGTTTCTGGGCTTTTATCCTCACACAGATTGATGTTTTAGTAGTATAACTGTTATCATTTCAGTTGCTACTTTAGGGACAGTTAGAAAGTCAAACTTGATCAAATAGTGGGCCACAAACAGCAAGGTCTGACAACCAACTGACCGATTTGTGTCAAGAATAGTGGCATCCCTAGTTCTTGTATTGTTTAAACATGGTCAAAAATCAAGTTTGTGGAATAGAAAATAGTAGAATAGAATGTACTTTATCTCCAAATGGAAATTCAGAGTGTCAGCAGCAATACAAGAAAGTGAATAGTACAAAAAAGTCAAGAATACTTCTATAGTACAATAAAACAGTGTCAACTGGAAAAAAAATAAATAAATGAATAAAATGTCCATAAGAGACGACAGCCATGACAGTAAATAGCATGGTGCTACTCTGCACTCTGGTATCCCCTCTGATGCTGGGTTGGCACGGCTAGCTTGTCTTTCTCATCAGAAATAGCTCTTATATTCCCCATAACCATGGGTAGAAGGACTGGTTGATGCCATAGCTTACACCACAGTACCACGTCAACCTCAGCTCCTTCTTCTCAGCCCGCAGGGAACATTGGGCCTAGCACTGGTTGGCACTGAAATGCTACAGGCTTCTTACAGCTGATCTTGTGTATAAACCTGGGACCTCTGGGCAGAAGCAAAAACAAAATAAGTAGAAAAATCATTGTAGAATCAACTGGTTTGTCATCAATGGCCAACAAATTAGCCATTAAAAGTAATGACTGGCCCAAAATACAAGGACAAACATAAAGTGAAGAAAAAGGGGGAAAGGACAACAAGTGGTGCTTAGAAAAAGCAACATATTTAAAGTTTGACCTCAAATATTATCCATTCCACTATATCTTTAACATAAATACCAGAAATTTCAAAACATATCTGTTTTTGCTCGTTTCTTAAAAGAGAACGATTCTCCCAGCACGCTTTCCAGAAGTTGCAACCAGCAGTGAGAACTGCATATAGTGGTTGTTTACACATAAGTTAATCATGGCATCTGGGATTAGAGTCAAACACATCAGAAAGAGAAGAAAAAGAAGAAAAAAAAAAAAAAGGGGGGGGGGGGTGAACATTACTGTATCCCAAACTCTGATGAACTCTCAGCAGGTTTATTATTCCAATTTGTACATTGAAGTGTGCAAATCCTGCCCAAGTGTTGTCAAATGTATTCCTTCTCATCAGGATCAGGGTTTGCTGGGAAAGCAAGGCCCTGCAACCCCGTCTTAATGGCTACTTGGTTAAGCTCTGATCCCAGTGGATTTCAAGGTGTCCACAGGCCTGATGGTATAATCCTCTAAGTGTGTTCTAGATTAGTCTCTGGTGTCCTCTGAGTTGGACATAGCAGGAAGAATGTCCAAGGAAGGGGACTCAAATCTGAAGTCATGGACACCTGAACTGGGTTCTTGGACAAAGTAGGAGCAGGATCACTTGGATGGTGGAGCCTGATCATTGGGTGAGTTTATATGGCGGCCTTGTTCACACGTACCCAGGCATTTTCAATAACAAGTATCCCCCTTCATTCATTGTAAAAAATACTTTCATCCATAATTAGCGGGAAAATCTGCGTTGCTAGGCACCGCCCTGTTGGCTATGGCTGACTTTTGCAGCAGCTCTCTCTTCTTTGTCCTTTTCTTGTAATTTTTTTGTCTCTTTTTGGTAACCTTTGTATATTGAGTGGATCATTACTTTGTATGGCTCATTTGTTGGTCATGGACACCAAAATTTTTGTCTTGTCTTGTGATATTTCTACTATTTTTGCTCCCGTGTTTGTTTTGATATTCTACATGATCCTGCATTGTTTACATGTGAACTCAGCTGTTAGCAGTCTGTAGCATGTCAATGCTAACTGGTGTAAGGCCTGATTTCTTCCCACAAGGTGAGGAGAAGGAGGTGAGGACGACGTGCTGGTTCTCAGGTGTGAGCTAAGTAGTGACAACATCAACCTGTCCTTCCATCCATCGTTATTGGGAGTGTAAGATGTATCTCCAAAAAGATGGATGAGCTAGCTGTGCTAACCCAGCAACAGAGGGAATACCAGAAGGCAGAGTAGCATCATGTTATTCACAGGCATGGCTAACATCAGACACCAACGTCACATTAGAAGAGCTTCACCTGCTGTGAGCAGACAGGATCCAGGAGACAGAGATGGAGCATGACTGAAGAAGCTCAGTCCTGGACCCTGTGGAGGTGGAGGCTGGCTGAACTGGAGAATGACGAACAAGCTCTCATCATCTATTTTCTTATGGACCTTTTTTGCACTTTCTTCTTTCTTTTGTTTTCTTGATTGCTGCTGGGCCTTCAATTTCATTGTACTTGTTACAATGACAATAAAGTTCTATTCTATTCTAATCTATTCTATTCTATTCTTTCCAAAAATGATGTTGAAAGGATGTCCTTTGAACATCTGTGGGCTCATTCGCGTCCTCCTGCTGAGACTTGACACTTGGCGTCCCAAAAGCTGACATTCAATAGTTGAACTGCATATTGACCTCTGAGTGGGGTCATGGTTGGACATCCAAACAACTGACCTAACTTGAATGTTGTGTAGACGACCGGGATTGGTCTTAGACTGACAGATGTGATGTAGACTTGATCTGCACTTCCATCAGATATCTGATGTTAAGTGGGTTGGTACGACTTGAAGCATGTTGACTGGCCTAAGCTGCAGACCCTACACTCAGTCTCTGATTGTAATTGGACTAAAACTGGTAGATGCTTCTTTTTGCTTTATTTTCAGAAGCCTTATGACTTGAAAATGCCCAAAAACACTTAAAAGCATGGACTGACTGTGATCACAATCATTTGGTTTCATAACACACTGTCAACATCCATGAATGACAAATGCTTCCCCGTCTCAGTGTGATGACACAGTGTATAGATAACAGCCTTTGGCATGGAGGCAACCATAGGCAGCATGTTGAAGATTTCACATTCCACCAATGCTGTTATTATATCCTGGAGATGACAGTCATTATGTGCCCTGCTATAACAAAGTGCCTCGACAAGAAGATGTAAACACAGTACACTCTCAGTGCTCTAACTGACAACCTGAGCTGTTTTTTTTTTTTTTTTTTTTTTTTTTCTGGCGAGAACCCGTCTTATCAGCCTGATGTCAGAGTTCCATCTACAGAAAATGAACTCCTGCAACAAAAGTGTTGAAATCTGTCAAAACAAAATCCCAGAACAACTCCAGTCATCAGTGGGCTGACAGTGGACCTAACCTAACCCCTACCTATGATGTGATGTCATCTCACAAATACTCAGATAAAAGCATGCACAGACAGACTTGCTTGTTAGGGAATATTACTTATTCATAGCTCTGTCATTATCTCTTTGATCTCATTACTCAGTCATCTCAAGTCCCATTTGCAGAGCGCTGAGCCTCCCAAAGGTTAAACCCCTTTGAAAACTTTAGTGGAATTAAAGTATACACTTGACATCACAGTCTGATTCAAACCCTCAGAGGCTGGCTGAGTCTGCAGATGACGCTGTTCTCTCTGAGTGCTTATCATGTTCCTCAAGGGTAACCTTGCTCTCACCACTCTCCTCCTTGTTGCTGTAGTTCACTCAGCGTCATACCCAAGACAAGAGAAACTGATACAAATGTCAGAGCAAATATCATCCATCAAATTAACACCAGTGATGACATGATCATATTTGGTATTTGTCAGAAACTCCATCACAGTCTGGCTCCAGTTTGTGTGTTGCAAGCAAATGTGCTGGAGCACAGTTCCAACTCAGAAGCAGCTGTCACTTTTTCTGATTTGTACGTGTACCTGATAGAAAGGCACTTGTCAACAATGGATTGTCAGAATACTTGTGCGTGAAGAGCAAGTGAGATAAGTTGTTTACTGTCAGACTAACAGGACAGGATTGTGACAAAGGGAAGTGATGTGCACGACAAACCGAGACTGAGGTGAAGGACTTATCATTCAGGCTCTGACATGCACTGAATCAAGGACAGTTTGGATTCTAAGAGGAAAATGGTGATGGACCAAACTTTGAGAGGTAATAATTCCTGTTCAACTACTTCTAGCAAGGACTTGATTCATTTTCCAAAATCAAGATTGTGATTAATCGCGATTAATCACGATTAATCACAATTGATTGCGATTAATCACGATTAATCACAATTGATAGCGATTAATTGCATACTTATTCCTTATTAACTCATACTCAATCGCAAAATATTCACATTTCTTTTTCTTTAAAATGCTACTTAAAGGGTCATTTCACGTTTTGACATTAAAAGTTGTTGTTCACAATTAATAACATGGTTGTACACAATTAGCTCATAATTCATCACTAATCCATCCTTGTTTTTCATTTTCCTCTAAATTCACCATAAAGTGTTTCTTTTTAAGCTTTGAATACAGATCTCAATGTAAGAGTTGATGAATGTGCTTGTATCAGACAACCCATATCTGATTATTTTGACAATTTAAAACAACTAATCATGATTAATTGCATCATTGTCCACGACTAACTCTCGATTAATCGCAACTAATGAGTTTTTTGTTTTTTTGTTTTTTTCAATTCCCCTAAATGCACTTTAAAGGGATAGTTCAATGTTTTAATACACTCATCAATCCTTAATGGATCCTTGCACATGCTACTACTATTGAGTCTGCTTCATCCATGCTCTCTTCGCAGAGAAGCTACCCTGTCCACAACTTCCAGGTCATGATGATCACACAGCTTAAATAATTAAAATAAAAATCAGCTTGTGTCCTGTGATTTGACTTCCCTGTAAGTAATCTTTATTTAACTTTTTAAAAAGTTCCACTTGTTCCATTTTGAAATGCTAAAAAAATGGAAACAAACTGTTTTTAACTGTTTTTTTGATTCATGATTGAATATCAACTGAAAAAGTGCTACACAGATTATAATTAACCAGTGGCGTGCAGACAGTTTAATGGGCAGGGTCAAGAGGCATTGCCACTGAAGAAGGCAACAAAATGTGCAAGTGTTTTGGAGCATGTAAGAGCACATTTTTGCCACCCAAGAGGGCAATTCAGTGCATTTTTACAGTCAGGAGGGTACTTAAGCATGCATTTTGGCTCCCAAGAAGGCACCTTATCACAGATTTTGGCTCCTAAGAGGACACTTAAGAGCATGTTTTGACTCCCAGAAAGCACTCTTCACATTTGGTTCCTAAGAGGGCATTTTGGTGCAAGTGTTGATACCCAAAATGGTACTTGATAGTGCATTTTAGCTAATAGGAGGGCACTCTGCACACATGTGGCCCCCAGTGGGATATTTAAATGTGCATTTTTTCTCTCAAGAAGGCACTTTAGCACACATTTTGGCCCTTAAGAGGACAGCAAAGCACAAACTTTGGTTCACAAATCGCACTCTACATATTTTGCTCCAAAGAGGGCATTTTGGTTCAACTAGTGGCTCCCAAGGGGGCACTTTACACACATTTTGGCACCCCTGAAGGCACATGGTTACACATTTTTGCTCCCAAATGGCACTCTATATAGTTAGATCCCAAAAGGGCATTTTGGTTCAAGCGTTGGCTCTCAAAATGGTACTTGAGTGTGCATTTTAGCTCCAAAAAGGGCACTCTGCAGACATGTGGCTCCCAGTGGGGTATTTATGCGGCATTTTGGCTCCCAAGAAGGCACTGTAGCACACATTTTGGCTCCCAAGAAGGCACTATAGCACACATTTTGGTTCCCAAGAAGGCACTGTAGCACACATTTTGGCTCCCAAGAAGGCACTTTAGCACACATTTTGGCTCCCAAGAAGGCACTTCAGCAAACATTTTGGCTCCTAAGAGGACACTAAAGCACAAGGTTTGGTTACCAGATCGCACTCAACATATTTTGCTCCAAAGAGGGCATTTTGGTTAAAGTTGTGGGTCCCAAGGGGGCACTTTACACACATTTTGGCACCCTTGAAGGCACTTTGTGATACATTTTGGCTCCCAAGTGGCACTCTACATATTTGGCTCCCAAGAGGGCATTTTGGCGCAAGTGTTGCTCCCAGTGGGGTATTTTAGTGTGTATTTTGGCTCCCAAGAAGGAGCTTTTGTACACATTTTGGCTCCCTAGAAGGCACTTATGCATACATTTAGGCTCCTTAAAGGGCACTTTAACATGAGCTTTGACTTGAGAAGGTAGGGTTAGGGTACCTAAGTGCATGCCCCCCCCCCCAAAAAAAAAAGAAAAAAAGAACTAAATGTAGAATGTTGAACTGTAAATTGTTGGCACGTGTTTTAATGCTGGCTGTGCATTTTAATTGATTATAATCACTTGTGACATTCTGGGTTGACATTTCTAGTGTGGCACAGAGTATGCCAGGCCAAAGGTTATACAGTTGATTATCAGGCAAATGATGATGGTATTAAAGAGAGGCAGCCCAGCCCAGGTGTTTCTTAATCGGGAGATAAGGAGAGAGGTTCCAGTGATCACAGATGGCAGGGAAGTTTAGTATTTAGTAGAGTGGAGGAGAATGGGAAGGACTTCAAAGATGTATTACTAGATGGCCTGGGGAAAGATAGAAAGCCTCGGGGCTTGGGATGAAGAAACAGACAGAGGTGATATGTCAGAAGAGAAATAAAACACAAAAACAAGTTAAAAATATGGAGATAACAGCTGCAAGGAGGTCTCTTTTTATTACCAGGAAACTGCCTGTGAATCCCATAAACAGTATCATCTCTGTGGTGTTACAAATAAGCCAGAAACACAGTGTTATTTTCCTTTCAATGGCCCTCAACCTAAAATAATACAGTCCTGAGAGGCAGCATCTACATCCTCATAAATAGTCGGCGAGCCGGCCACTCCGCTCTGATATCCTGTCAAGTGAGGCATCCAGACACCAAATGAAAACACATTACAACATCGTCATGTCTCATGGCCCGCGATCACTGCAACCAGTGTGCTCAGAATACTCCGGTTTGGAAAGCACAAGCTGAATTCACACGAGGGTTTTTTTTGGCAATGAGGGGAAAAATGAGATGAAGCAAGAGGGGTATGAGATATGAATTTCAAATCCAAATGTGATATTTCATCACTGCTGAGCTTGTGAATCAGGGAGTGGGGGAAAGCGCGTGCACATTTCCTCACTGTGAAAGGAATACTTCCAGCTCATTTGATAAAGATAAAACCTGCAGCTGGGAGAGAGGGAATCATTGTGGAAATCAAAGGCAAACAATGTGGCTCATTTTCTCCTTGGGACGATTGATCCAAAGTATTTCCCCTGGTTTTAGAAACTACTGAATCCAACAGTTTGTTATTCCTGGACCGTCCCCTTAGACTAAAGTAAGCTGAGGAAGTTGCATTGCCATTTTATACTCAAATGTGCAAAAACAAAGACGATATAGCAATCTGCTATTCCATCAGTGAAAAACCAGTGGCCCCTGTCCCTGGCCACTTCTTCCAGCTCCATTGGGGGGGTACTGAGGTGTTCTCCTGGATGTCCAAGCTCTGAACCCCATCCACCGAGCAGTCCAGTGTGGATTAGTACAGTTTGGTACTGGTTGGAGCGGTAAAGTCTGATCCTGTCTGCGATCCCATAGCCAACCATGCCCATTGTAGATGGCATGTAAACCGTCCATTAGCAGTGACAGCCACGTAATAGCATAATTCCATAGCAGTGCGACAGAGTGTACCCCACTAACAACTCCAACAAAGAACAAGAAACTTTGCTATGCTGTAGGGAAAATTTGGAAGAACTTCTGAACACAGTCGGAGGTGAATTGGAAAAACTGAAGTGCTGATTTGATTCTAATAAACTCACACTGAATCTCAGTAAAACAAAATATAAAATATTTGGGAACTGACAGAATAAAACCGATGCTAAGATTATGATGAATGAAATAGACATTGAGCGAGCGTCAGAAATAAAATTTCTTGGAGTAATGATTGATGAAAAACCAAATTGGAATTTTCATATTAATCATATTAAGTCAAAAATATCAAAGTCTGTTGCAATTTTATACAAAATTAAATATCTCTTAAATTAGCCATCTCTGTTCACCTTTCACTGTTCCTTTGTACTTCCATATATGAATTACTGTGTCAAAGTTTGGGGAAACATATATAAGTCAAATACTGAACCGATGTTCATTCTTCAGAAAAGAGCAGTAAGTATCATCACTGAATCAAGTTACAGAAAACCAACAAATCCACTCTTCATCAAACTAAAAGCCCTAAAATTTCAGGACCTGGTTGACTTAAAGACAATCTAAATCATGTACAGGGTTAAAAATAATCAGTTGCCTAACACTATTCAAAAGTTTTTTTTCCATTTAGGGGAGAGTAAATGTAATCTTAGAGGTTTGCACACTGTACACTGCATATCCACAAAAGGAGTTCATCTGTGGAACAATTGCAATAAAGAAATGAAAACATGTACAGGCTCAAATGTATATTTAAAAATTCCAGACTAGGATGGTACGAAGAAAAAGGAAAGAAAAGGGTGTGACTCGAAAAAGTTTATATTTCAGAAATATTGTATTTTGTGGATTATGTTTAGATTTTGTTAGAATTTTTCAGTAAGTTGCATCAAGTTGTGTTATTTGGTGTCTCTTTGAATTTCTGAGACTTGAAATGTTTTAATTTCAAATTAATTTTTGGAATAAGGGGGAGGACTAGATAAGCCATTTGCTTCATCCTACACCCTTTTAAAACCAAAAAAAAAGAAGGAGAGGACTCATTGAGACTGTAGAGTTTAGAGCTCCACCCTTTGGGGTCAGGTCTGTATGTTTAGCACCCCAACGGAATGGAACCAAAAAGACCTGCCCAAAGATTAGTCAATGGAAACGCCACAAAATGCATGCTATACCAAGACGAACCAAACTGAACTGCTTGGTGGAAACAGAGCTCCAGACCGAAGTGACCTAGTGAAGTTGCATTGCCACTTAATAGTCAAACATGCAAGAATAGATATGACATAGCCATCTTTCTTCTGTGGTTCATCGTGGTCCTGATCCAAGGTAGCAATGCCGACACCAAAGACTAGTGGCCCAAGTCCCTTTCCACTTCTGCTAGCTCCTCTGGGGGGATATCGAGGTGTTCCCATACCAGCCAAGAGATATAATCTCCCATTGCGCCCTGGGTCTTCACCCAGCAGGGTTTGAATGAAACACCTCCCCAGGGTGGCATCCAGAAAGAATCCTAACACCTCAAATACACCAGATATGTCCGGCAAGGTGCAAGCTAGGAGTTCCCGCACTTCCCACTTTATCATAGTAGTCAAGATAAACACAATCTGGTTTGTTTTATTTTTAAAATCTCAGGTAGTTTTTGTGTGCAACTTCCTGTCATGCTCAATGTTCCCTATGCTTAAATTATATGTCACAGCTCCAGTGTCCAGCAAATAAAGGGTTGCTGCTGTTACCTGTGACCTGCCAGACCAGCCATGGAGATGGACTGTAAGCTGATCCAGTGTAACTTGACAGATTTTTGTGTAACTTGACCAGTTTTTGATACCCATCCGTAGTGCAGATTTTGGTACTGTGACAGATTTATATGTTGTAGAAATCTCTGAAAACCATTCTATGGGACTCTGATTCTTCTTTTCTGGATTTTTAATGAGAACACTTACTCCTGTACTAATTTTGAAGAATCCATAGTACTTCTTTAGACTTTATGGGATCCCCATGTAACTTTGTGGGATTTTTTGAAATAAACTACTTTTTGGGACATTTGGGACTTCCATTCTACTTTGAAGAACACCTGGCTATATTACTTCTAAGGACTTTGGAAATCTGATCCTTCTCCTTGGGACTTTTTGAGACTCACAGTCAGTGTTTTGTAACATACCACAGTACTTTTGGGACTCCCGTATTTCTTTTTGGGAAATTTGGGATTTTCCAGTATACTTTTGAGGACTTTTGGCTCTCTCATTCTTCTTTTTGATTACCTTTGACTTTCCCATACTTCTTCTGGGGCTTCTATACCATTTTCTGGGGGCTCCCATATTTGTTTTTTGGGACTTTTGGGATTTCTATTCTACTTTTCGGGACTTCCCATACTACTTTTTGGGACTTAAGGAATTCATTTCTACTTCAGGCAATCTGATACTAATTTTGGGAACCTATACCAAGTTTTTAAAACTCCCATACTACTGTTTGGGACTTTTGGGTTCACAAACTACTTTATTAGACTTTATTTTTCTTTTGTGGGCTTTTGACAATCCCATACTATGTTTTTGGACCATACAACTCATAGAGACTGTAAGCAGCCACGGACTACTCTTTGAGACTTTGGCACTCCCATTATCCTATATTGTCCATCAAATACAGGATGGCTGCTGTTACCTGTGACCTGCCAGACCAGCCATGGAGATGGACTGTAAGCAGATCCAGTGACACTTGACAGATTGCCTTAAATGGAAACCATTGCTGTCTATGTTTGGAACTTGGATTGACCAGTAAATTGAAAGCCTCGTTTTCTACTTCAACTCCTTTTTCACTACAATGGATCGGCATAGCGTCCACATCACTACCGACACCGCCCCAATCTGTGATTAAGCAAATCAGGAAACATATTCAACACAAGCAGCTATTAAACACTTAGCTTGATTTATGTTCTCTTGCATGGTGCACGACCACCCTTTTCCCCACTTAAGGGGCTGATGGAATAAATCAAACTCCTACAGAGGGAGTTTTAAATATGAAAATATATTCAGATACATTTTTATGCCTAGTTAGGAGGTGTCCTTGTCATCTATAATAGACACTGATGGGGAAGAAAGGACCCTTAACTTTTCATCCTAATATATTAGCCTATAAATTCACCATGCTTAATTGAAAACCAGGGATGTTGTAAGAGTCAGTCCATTACTGACCGTGATGGAGCAGTTTTAGAGTGCCTGAGTAAACTCCTAATGTGCTCAAGCGCGTGCACGCACCCACACAAGAGAACTGGCACTAATATGGTTTAATTATGCTTCTGCGCAAGGTAACCTGCAGCAATCTGCAGAGGCATGCTGGGAATAGTTCTCCTAGTGTGTTTAAGTAAGAGAGTGTCGCAGGGTGTCTCAGGAATCAACCATTCTGCTTATTCACGGTACGCTTCTGCACCATTGACCCCATAAACGTCCGCTTACGTTCCTCTCCCGTGGCGCTGGGTAACTCAGACAGCGGAAGGTTAAATCTAAGTGTATAGTGCAACAGAGATAATAAGCCATGATAGCTTCCTCCGCGTGGGCCTCGCAGGCTCTGTGTTCCCCTCAAAGGTCAGCACTGTCAGGACGGTTCGCTATTGATCTGCGGCGCTGATTTGCACGTCAGGGTTCACCAAAGTTCAGCTGATCCGAGGAACCATGTATAAATAACGTAGGTTTGAATAAAGGGAAGAAAATCCTGATTTGAATGAAAATCTGAGGCTGAACTTTTAAACTTGTAGAAACTAATATTAAAGTTGTGCCATGTTTGATTTATTTATTCATTCTGTAGAGGCAGAAGACACAAGACGGTGACTCCAGTCTCTTAATACTTGGTCGAATAGCCCTCTTCCTTTTTCCACAGTAGCTCCATCACTCCTTTACTTTCTGCTGAGTCTCTCCGAAAAAGCACCCACTCACTTTCACCTTACATTGCCTCCCGTCCTCTTATCTGCTGGCCTTATCTCTCCCCTTGAAGTCTCCCGACTGGAGCCGGCTACCCTGACGGCTGAATGCAGAGCGCTCGGACCTCTCTGCCCCCTGGATTCGCTCCGGAGCGACTCTCGGTGCTGACATACCAAAAAAGAAAAAAATTTCAAAGCGAGGTTTTAATACGGCGTTTTCACCAGGTCGTGATGAGGTTAGAATCCTGCGGGGCGGAATAGTTTTGCAGCGATAATGATTCAGCGGTGGATTTGGAAGAAATAGGGAACAAATCTGCTGGCAGCATTTAGTTATTTTAATATATGAGTGTGCGAGAGTCCTACGGAGGAAATGTGCTTATCTCAGAGCAAAATTACAAGGACGCAGCCTTGTTCTTCTATCAGGCTTGTTTTGTTTTCAAGTCACACTTCAAAGACCTCTTTAAAATGAGGGAGATTAACCTCAGATAACCACTGACAATCTCATTTATCCTGCCTGCATCCAGCGTCGAAGTGAGTGTTCATGAGCAAGGGCACTTATGAATTCATGTCACTCCAGTTCTCCCTTGACAAGCTTGAAAAGGGATCAAAACAGAGCACAAAGTAGAGAACCTGCTGATACATTCAGCTAAATAGCCATCCATCTCAGACTGCGACACATGAACATGTGCTGTAATGCTTTTCCATTTGCTTCCTGGCTGCCTCCAGAGACGGGGTATCAGAGGACAGTGCCAGTGGACTCCCAGGCTGATGTACTATCACATCCAGATGAGGACTTGGCACTTTGAGAGGGAGACCTTTATTTGAACTGTACAAAGAGACGCCTCGCATATGATTCCAGGAGACACAATTTGTAAAAGGGTCCCTGTGCATAAATTTGAAGCTAATGACTGCCGTCTAGCCAAAATAGCAATATGTTGAACAAAATGGTTCCAGACTACAATATAAAGTCATTCTGTTATGGAAATGAACCATTTATCCTTCCATTAACAAACTCATTTGTTTGATTTGTTCATGGAATAGTTAGAGCAGCATGTGGCAAGTTCTACAACATCTGTAGAACCACTCGTTCTTTCTCTGAAGCACTTTCACTGAGTGCCCTATCTATCAGGCTTGTTATTCTCGCCACTGAGTGTGTCATATTGTTAATACAGAGGAACAATGCTAATGTAGCACTTCAGAGTGAATAGGGGCTCCCTTTATGTGGAAGATAACTACTAAACTGACTTTATGTGGCAGATTCTTGAGTCTTGAGGGGGATTAGGGAAACTTGAAGTGAGCAGATTAGGGTTGAGGTTTATGAGCAAATATGAAATTGGTCACTTGATCTGGATGTCTCTGCTCGTCAATAAATTTGAAAACATAATGATGTTGATTCACTGTTTTGTTCTATGTAATTGGCTGAAGTAGGCCATCTAGTGTCTCAAATGGTTACAGCAATGTTTTGAGTTGTTTAGGAGCTCCAGTTTGCCGTGTTTTTTTGACCAAGTTGAAATTTTGTTTTAGAAATTGAATTATACCAATTTATGCTAACAACTGGCATGTCAATGCAATTTCCTTTTATGTTAGCATTAAGCTAGCACTATGTTTTCTTTGTTGTTTTTGGTCCATTAAGTGATGTATAACATGTTGAAAGAACTGAATATGGATGTCTTGTGTTAGAGTGTAACGCACTTTTCTTTGTGAGTTCAGTTCTTCAGCCAAACTTCAAATAGAAAATCCTGAATCAGAGTTTTCTCTGGAAACGGTAATCATCTGCAAAGCTAAGATAACTGGGGCGAGTAATGAAAAATAAAAATAAATCCCTGATAACTAATTTATGGGACTGATTCTTCTTTTCTGGATTTTTACGGACACACATACTCCTCTAATTTTGAGGACTCAATTGTACTTTCCTAAACTTTTGGGACCCCTATGTAACTTTGTGGGATATTTTTGAAATAGCACACTACTTTTTGGGACATTTGGGACTTCCATTCCTCTTTAAAGGACATCTAGCTATACTACTTTTAAGGACTTTTTGCAATTCAATCCTTCCTCTTGGGGATTTTTGACACTCACAGTGTTTCGCAACATACCATTGTACTTTTGGGACTCCCATATTTCTTTTGGGGATACTTGGGATTTTCCAGTCTACTTTTCAGCACTTTGGGCTCTCTCATTCTTCTTTTTGATTACCTATGGCTTCCCCATACTACTTCTAGGGCTTCTATACTATTCTGAGGGGGCTCCCATATTTCTTTCTTGGGACATTTGGGATTTCCATTCTTTTTTTTGAGACTTCCCATACTACTGTTTGGGACTTTAGGACTTTAATTCTACTTCAGGCACTCTGGTACTAATTTTGGGGACCCATACCAATTTTGTAGGACTCCCATACTACTGTTTGGGACATTTGGGTTCACAAACTACTTTAATTGTATTTATTTTTCTTTTGTGGGCTTTTAGCAATCCCATACTATTTTTTGGGACCATAAAACTTATAGAGGCTGTAAGCAGCCATGGACTACTCTCTGAGACTTTGGCACTCCCATTTTACCTTTTCATAGGAGTCTCATATTACTTTTTTGAATTTTTTAGACTCCACTTTCACAAACTCCCATACTATTTTTTAGGACTTCTATATGATCTTCTGGGACACCCAGAGTACTTTTGGGGTGTTTTGGGACATTTATACTACTTTTTAGGAAAGGCCTCGATGTCTTGGAACAAAATGTCCCACAGTTTTGAGTGAGAAGTGCTCAATATGCTCAGTTCAAAAAGAGAGAAAAAAAAGTTGCATGAAATCCTAAGGATATTTTTACAATATCTTAATAAGACTTGCCAAATGATAATGTCATCGCACGTTCTCCTTACTGGTTCATTACATGTTGAAGAGGGGAAGAGGTGGACATCAAACACCAAAGTCTGCCCCTGACAAACCTCCAGAGGACTGGCCAATCAGAAGGAAGAGGATTTTTGGAGCAGGGAGCCTTAAAGAGGCAGTATTTTCAGACAAAACACCCGTGTGAAAAATGTAGGAATTCTTTCTGTGCATCAGGAAGGCTTCTACAGGGGCACCAGAGGGACAAAATAAAGACTAACAAAACACAATACCCCAACTTTAGGGGTTCTGGTGTTAGATTGTGTACATATGTGCTGCACTATGTCACAAAAGCCTATCTGTTGTGAATATTTTTCTTGCATTTTTACTACATCTCATCTTTTTCCTTTTACAATAACCTCACAGATTTTCAAGCAAATTGGTTGGCAGAGTGACCTATGAACAGCTATCAGGCAGCCAATCAGTGTGTCTCCGCCCACTTAGATCATCACATGGATCACGAGCTGAGAAACTGAGTGGCTGCACAGCTTGTAAATGTGTACATCAATAAGTTACAGACACATTTATGGTCAGCAAAGATTAAAGATAAGGCTAAAGAAGAAAAACCCAGTGCATCAGGGGATGAACTCTTCACCGCAGAGCAATACTTTCAAAAGGCACACATTCTCTCCTTGAGTCAACAGAAATAAAGCTATACAGTCTACAGCTTTACATTGCAGCAACCCCAAGAGCAAACTTAAAGGAAACTCGCAGAAATCCTTTAACTAGCTGTCAGTAAACTGCACACAAGATGCTTGTGTTTACCAGCTCAAACACCCTCTCCTGGAAATACATCAGCTTCTTCCTTTTTATGATTCTTCACTGCCTGTAGGCGGAAAATTGTACCTGACTCCTGAGCATCATTTGTGCAAACAGGTAGGAGTATGACGATTCATGAGTTTGTATGAGAGCGCCTCATTTGGCAGCTGCATTGATTCAGATAGCAAGATGTCACAATTTACACGGGAACGGCGGCCAATTTCATACAGGTCCCTTATGCCCCAAATGATGCACCTGTTTTATGGTTCCGTGTCAGCTAAATGAAAGTTTACATCATAATAAATGAAGGATTCGCTGGAATCGTGCCGTGTACTGCTAACAGCTTCCATGTGTGTGTGTGTGAGACTTTCACACTGCTGCTTCTGTGATTCGAGGAGGATCATCTTCAACGCAGGTGTTTTGACAGAGGTTGCCCTTGAGGAGCATGTTTGCAGGGGGGGGGTTAAGTCATCTTAATGTGATTTCAGGAGCAGTGTGTGACAGAGAAACTTGTGCTAACTGAGTTTGAAGAGTTTGATTGAATAAAATAGAATAGAATCTACTTTATTAATCCTCGTGGGGGACTTCAGAGTCATAGCGGCCATAAAATAAATTAAATGGTGCAAAAACAATAATATTAACAGTTAAAAATATAATAAGTGTCAATTTTCCCCCAACTGTTCCCCACTAATAAATCCAACGAAGAAGAAAAAACGGACACAGTAAACACAGCAATTTGTCTTCTTATTGATCAGCATGTGGCTCTTTGTTACAAAGAACAATCCAGCTTTGTTTCAGAGAATGGTATGTGCCCCCAGTGGAGAAGTACAGCAGCTGCTGTCACACGGTAAGCAATGATTCTTTTGACCAATCAACAGACTGCAGTGTTTTAGCCCCACCTTCTTTCACCCAAACAGAAGAAAACCAAAAGTGGGAAGGTACGGGTTGGTGATTTTTGTCCGAGGATTAGTCAGCTCCTTTTCCTCAGCTCACAGGGAAAATTGACCCTAGCACCAGTTAGCATCATCATGCTACAGGCTGCTAACAACTGACCTTGTGTGGAAACAACTCAACTTGTTACATGTGGGATCTCCTCAGTTAACAGGGAAAATTGACCCTAGCACCAGTTAGCATCATCATGCTACAGGCTGCTAACAAGTGACCTTGTGTGGAAACAACTCAACTTGTTACATGTGGGATCTCCTCAGCTCACAGGGAAAATTGACCCTAGCACCAGTTAGCATCATCATGCTACAGGCTGCTAACATCTGACCTTGTGTGGAAACAACTGACCTTGTTTCATGTGGGATCTCCTCAGCTCACAGGGAAAATTGACCCTAGCACCAGTTAGCATCATCATGCTACAGGCTGCTAACAAGTGACCTTGTGTGGAAACAACTGACCTTTATACATGTGGGATCTCCTCAGCTCACAGGTAAAATTGACCCTAGCACCAGTTAGCATCATCTTGCTACAGGCTGCTAACATCTGACCTTGTGTGGAAACAACTGACCTTGTTACATGTAGGATCTCCTTAGCTCACAGGTAAAATTGACCCTAGCACCAGTTAGCATCACCATGCTACAGGTTGCTAACAAGTGACCTTGTGTGACAAATGACCTTGTTATATATGGGATCTCCGGACACACACAGGAGCAAAACAAAGTCAAAACACCACTACATTCGCAACCAGTTTGGTGTCAGTGGCCAAAAAAATGAGACACAGAAAGTAATGGCAGGCTCCAAATTCAATGACAAGAAAAAAAAAGAAAAATACATGCAACATGTGTGTGTATATTAAAGCATGAAGTATGTCCCATTTTGTGAGGTCATATTTGGGAAGCGGGTGGTGCAAGAGACAAGAAATCCATCTTGAAGGAGGATCGTTTGCAAAAGAGATGCACTGTCATGCCGTGAGCATGGGAATTACACACACAGCAACTTATGTGAGCATAGCAAAGGTGCTAAGTGCATGTAAGTGCCCTCCTACATCTTAATTGATCTGTTTGTTGATCTCTACCTGGAGAGTAAGCAAAATGGATTTTCCATCAGATTCCAGCAAGCTGGCTACAAGTCATGCAAATGAGGGAGATGTTCCTCCTGCACTATAAGCCACCAGGATAAATCATGCATTATGTGACGATGCTGTTCTGCATTAATCTTAATGGAAGCTCCAGTAGGCTGCTGCAGAGTAAACTGAAGCAGGGTGTAGGCGTTTTTAATGTTGTATGACATCAACAGTGGAGTGTGCATTTCATTAAATGAGTTTCTTTGAATAATTAATGCATGCATAATGTGCAGGAGCAAATATTTTAACATCTCGTTGCACACAGTAATGTTTGTTCTCAGGTCAATTTCCATCATAACCAGCCGTAAAATACCAGGATGTAAAATTTCTGCAATTTAATCCTCATAATCCCCCCCTTGACCTTTTCCTAACCACTGTCCTGCTCCATTCTAATCCATGCCATCACTTCTTGTTGCCTCCAAGTCCGTTCCCTCTGCCTTGATTTCATTACATTATCTCTGCTTGACCTCTTACATTACATGGATGGATCCACTCCAGTGGGCAGGTGACAGTAGCGACAGCATGGGGGACCTTCCACCCTCTAATCAGACCAGCCGTCCCAGCATCAACTGGTCAATTTTGAAACCACTGGTTTAATTCCTCACATTGCTGGAGATGCTCTTTGGCCCCATGTGGCATTTTCCGGCAATGCTGGTCGAAGCCTGGTTGGTTGGCCTTTAGCTTTATTTGATAGGACAGTGGATGTGAGGAGGGGTGAGCGGGGTTGACACACATTAAAGGGCTTGAGGTGAGGGTCTAGGTCTGTACCTCTGCACAAGGCAAGCACTCAAATAGTTAAGCACTCATGTGTAATAATGCTAATGTAAACTATGTTTTGCAGTAAGACATTAGCTGAAAGGTAGTTTTACTTACCCTGATGCTTTCTTCCACATGTTTTGTATCTATGGCTGTAACTGGGAGTGTAGTATGCATTCATGGAACACCAGAGGACAGTGCTGATGTTTGTTATATTTAGTTTCCTACATGAGAGCTTAAACACCATATTCCCCATCTAAACTCTCCTAAATGTGTCTAAAACTTGACTCAACCTCAGAAACTTGTTGTACACATATATCTGTGGTGATTCCACAGATATATGGCAGGATAACTAGGGGCTGGTCCAAGCTAATCCAATACTTTCTCTAACTAGATGCTTCAAGAAAAAGGGTAATTTTTCAGTTTTTGTTCGGCGTTTTGAGACAAAGTGTCTCCTGGACATGAGTTGAGAGATGATTACAAAAGAGGGAAGCAGAATAGCAATAGACCCTGCCTCCCATATTACTTTGGACTGGTATACTATATATTCTTAAACGTAGACTCTAATACTATTTTAAGGACTTTAGGACACCCATTCTTGGTTTGAGTCCCCCCTAATCATTTTTGACACTTCTACACTAATTATTAGGACTTTAGTAGACACATAGAGCCTTTTGAGTCTCTAAAACTTCTACGCTTTTTGGGCATTTTTAGCCTCAATACTACCTTTTGAGACTTTTCAAACACGCATACTGCTCTTTAACACACCCATCCTTTTTCTGTGGATTCACATACTGTACTTTTTGAGATTTCACTACTACTTTTGTAGACCTCTGGCACTGCCATACCACTAATAGAAACTTTTCAGCCTTTCCTAATACTTTGGGAAATTTGGGACTCCCATACTATTTTTTTAAGACCTTAATACTTCATAAACTACTCATTTTGGGAGTCCTACATTTCTTTTTGGACATTTTTTGCTCTTCCGTAGATTTTTTTTTTTTTTTTTTTTTTTTTCAAACTAACATACTACTTTGGCACCACCACACTGTCCTCTTGACAGCTTGAAGTTGTTGATACTTTTTGGGACTTCCCATAATTCCTTTCAAAACTTCTGTTACTTCCATTCATTAATGGAACCCTCATACTTATTTTAAGGTCTTTTGGCAGTCCCACTGTACTTACTTTTTGGATATCTGGGCAACAATACTACCTTCTGGGACATTTGGAACACGTGTACTGCTCTTTGAGAAACCCATCTTTATTGAAGGACTTTGGGGACTTACATGCCATACTTAATGGGGCTTTTAAACTAAATCTGATAATCTTGGGGACCTCTAGTACTCATTCACCACTAACTAAAACTAATGAGCCTTTCCTACAACTTTTAGGAAATTTGAGACTTTTAAGGGCCTTCAGGTCTCACACACTTCTCATTTCAGGACTCCCATACATCTTTTTGGAACTTTCCTCACTCCCATACAAGCTTTTTTGGAATCTCCATTTAAGGTTTTGGTACACTCAAACTATTTTACAAGTCTTTGTGCACTGCCATACTACTTCTTTGGACATTTGGGACCTTGATTGTGACCTTAGGAACACAGGTCCGGCTCCTTGAGACACCAGCCCTACTATTTAGGGCTTTGGGTACTCACATACAAATTTTCTTTAGGACTTCCATTCGAATTCTGATAGTTGTGGGGACCTGTGGCACTTCCATACCATTAATTGAAACTTATGAGCTTTTCCTACTACTTAGGGGAAATTTTGGAGTCCGGTACTTCAATCTAAGAGCTTTATACCTCACAAGCAATTCATTTTTGGGATACAGGGCGGGGTTGGTAATCCATAGCATTATACTTGAACTCACAAACTACTTTTTGCACCCCCATACTAGTTTTTGGTACTCTTTGGGATACTCATGCTCTTTTTTTGGGAACTTTTGTTTCTCCCATACAAGTTTCTGGAAACGTTTAAGACTTCCATACTATGTTTTGGTACCCCTAAATTAGTTTAAAAGATGTTGAAAGTCCCATACTACTTTTTTCACTCCTATTTTGGAAGCTTTAGAGGCATTTTGCTCTTCCATACTAACTTTTGGTACTCTCATCATGTTTTTTTTTTTTTGTTGTTGTTGTTTGTTTGTTTTTTTTTTTTTTTTTTTTTTTACTTATGGTCTTTTGGCAATCCCACATACCAGTTATTGGGTCCCCCATAGTTTTTAGAAAGTTGTGGAGCCCAGTACAACTCTTGGCACCCTGTACTTGTTTTACAGACATTTGGGACTTCAATACTCCTTTTGGGACAGCCCTTTCGGCCTTGATGATGTTGAATGATTAGGTATGTCGGTCATCCGATAATATAGTGTTGTAAAAAAAAAAAAAAAAAAAAAATCATAGGATTTTCTTAGTAGGCAATAATCCAAATTACCATGGTATTTTAGCCTGCAATGTGCTTAGTAATACTTCTTCAGGGCATAATGAAAAAAACTATTTGTCTTTGTCACTTAACTATTTTACCTCAGAGGAACTGTAGCTATGAGAAAGCATCCAGAGAGTTTGTTGTTTAGAAAAAAAAAAAAAAAAAAAGCAATTAAAACTGGCTTCACAAACATAATGAATGAGCTGGCTGACACCTGGAGTGTGACATTATCTGTATTGTTTTAGATTAATAGCATCAGCGAGCACCATTCATTTAATTTAACATATCACTTCACTCCTACTTTACAGTGTGACTTAATAGGAACTAAAGAAATGAGTGTGACCCTAAGTGTGAAATTAGTACCCAGACATCTCCTGTCTCTGCTCACATGAGAGATGATGGTTTCAGTGATCATGATGGATGTACACAGTTCTGATGATCTAGCATGGGTGTGATGAGATTGATATGCTAATCTGTGGATGAAATGAGCTCTTATTTTTGTTCTTCCATTCTCGGTGAGTTTTGCAAAGTTTTGAGTCAAACAGCTTTTTCACAGCCCCCTGTTTTCTGCACTGCTCATCTGTCTTGAATTATGAAGAAACAACTCTCCATCTCTTACGTAAGCTGACATTTCGGAGTTCAGAAAGTGAACATGCCATGCAGGTTTTGCTTTAGGATTTATGATAATGAGTGTTTCAGACTGATTATCATGAGAAAGTGTGCTGCAGAATGATTGATGAGGTGCAATATTGAAAAGGGTTGCACAGAATGCTGATGTTTGTTATATCGAGTTTCCTACATGAGAGCTTAAACACCATATTCCCCATCTAAACTCTCCTAAATGTGTCTCAAACTTGACTCAACCTCGGGAACTTGTTGTACACATTGTGTCGATTGAAGTGCGGCAGCTACTTTCAGACTTTTGGGTTGATATCAGCATAATTCCCATGAAATAAGACGGATTCCAGAGTGTGCCATATCTATCCTGCAAAAGGTGTTATTCAAAATAGAGTTATTTACCAAGAGTCTGCTGAGGCATTAGCTGAGAATTGCTCATCCCTGAGGGTGTGACCAGGTTTTTATCACATCCTTTACAATCATTTCAGTGTAGAAGTTGAAACTCCTCTGCAAACCAGCTATTTTCGGTGCACTGGATTCTTTTTAATCAACAGCTCACCTCACTTTGAAAATACAAACTCCCCCTTAAATAGAAGGATGAATGATGGTAGAGGGACACTAAAAGTTTAAAGTGTTATTTAAGTAATTTAATTCAAGATTCTGCAAAACTTGGAATCCCCCCAAGATGAAAAGTCAGCCAATCAATATGCTTTTATAACCTGGAGCAGAACAGGAATGTCACAGAATTGCACCAAATTTCAAGCAATCCATTTAATAGATGTCATGACATTTCACCAAAAACCACAAATGTCAGACTTGTAGTGATGCTGGAAGGAAAAGATGAAATATCACCAGTCGTATGTGTCCGTACAAATTTGGAGGCCCATCAGTCATCTGAGTTATTCTTTGAAATGTCTTCATTTTATGTTTCAAATATTGTGATGTTTGCTGCATCTTTATGTTGATCCCTATAGTCATAGTTTATGTGACATCAACTAACTTCTTGGAGCTCCCTGACTTCCCATGTCCCTATGCGGGATGCCAAAACCTTAAGTGGTGGTTGGTTAGAAATGGAAAAGAAATTTAGTAATTTTCCAAGTGGTTGTGTCAATGTAAGGGACCATGACTGACTTCATGGCTCTTCTACAGTGTTATTTTTGGCCCTTTGGCATCTTCTTGAACCCCCGTACTTAGTGGCATGCACAGACTTATTGAAGGGCAGGGGGTTAAAATGAGCATTAAAGGTGATGTCACCACTGAAGAGGGCATTAAATTTCATGTTTTTCAAGGGCACAATAGCACCTATTTTGTGGACCATGAGGGCAGTTTAGTGTGTTTTACCAACCGGCACAGCACTTAAGCATGCATTTTGGCTCCAGAGAGGGCACTCTACACATGTTTTGGCTCCTAATATGGCACTAAAGTGCACATTATGGATCCCAAGAGGGCATTGAAGCCTTCATTTCAGCTTCCAAGAAGACACTTTAGCGTGTATTTTGGCTCTGAAACACATGTATTGGGTGAATCTATTTTTGCCTGTTTTTTTTGTGTGTTTTGATTCAAAGTGGGCATGTAAGCACATTTTGGCTCCCAAAGCACTTGTTTTGGCTCCCAAGAGGGCACCCTACAAACATTTTGGCTTCCATGAGGGCATTGTGAGGCATGTTTTGGTTCCAAAGTGGGCACATAAGTGCATTTTGGCTCGCAAATGAACATTTTGGCTCCCAAATGAGCATTTTGGCACTTGTTTTGGCTCCCAAGAGGACAACTTACGCACATTTTGGCCACCAAGAGGACACTGTTTTATGTATGTTTCCGCTTCAAAGAGGACACTGAAGCACATTTTAGCTCCTAAGCACTTGTTTTAGCACCCAAAGGGTCACTCTGAGCACATTATGGCTTCCAAGAGGGCATTGTGGTGCATGTTTTGGTTTGAAAATGGGCACTCAAGATGATTCCGGCTCCCAAATGAGCATTTTGGCACTTGTTTTTTGCTCCCAAGAGGGCACATTTTTGGTACCCCTAAATTTTGTCCACATTTTATCCACCAAGGGGGCCTTGCTGCATCTGTTTTGGCTCCAAAGAGGACACTAAAACATGCATTTTGGTTCACAAAAGGGTACTTTCTTGTGTTTTGGTTCCAAAGAGGGCACTAGAAGGCATGTTTTGGCTCCCAAGAGGATAATTTAGCATGCTTTCATACCCAGAAAGGGCACTTTGTTGTGCATTTTGGCTCCCGAGCTGACATTAAAGTGAAAGTTTTGGCTTCCAAAAGGGCAATTTAGTTCACAGTTTGGCTCTAAAAGGCACAGTTTGGCATGCACTTTTGCTACCAAGGGGGCTCTTTGTAGTTTTTTTGGCTCCCAAGAGGACAACCTTCACACATTATGGCTTCCAAGATGGCATTGTGGCATGTGTTTTGGCTCCAAAGAAGACACTGAAATATGAATTTTTGCTTTCAACGGGGAACACTCATATTTTGGTTCAAGAGAGAGCACTCTACAAATGTTTTGGCTCCCAAAGATTGGACTTCAGAATGGTTTTCTGACCAGATAGGGCACTTTACACACATTTTGGCTCCAAAGCTTGTATTGAAGTTTTGGCTTCGAAAAGGCCATTTTAGCTCACATTTTGACTCTGAAAGGCACACTTTGGCATGGACTTTTTTTTTTTCCCCAAGGGAGCTTTTTGTGGGTGTTTCAGCTCCAAAGTGGGCACCCTGCACACATTTTGACTCCCAAGAAGGCATTGTGATGCATGTTTTGACTCCCAAGTGTGTTCTTTTGTGCAAGTTTTGGCTCACAAAAGGGCACTTTCTCACATTTGGTCCCCCAGAAGGCACCTTAGCATGAGCTTGACTCAAAGGGGGGGGGGGGGGGGGGGGGGGGGGACTGCAGGGCATGTTTTTGCCTCCCTCAAGGGCACTTCAATGCATTTTTATTTAACAATCTGGCTGTTATGGTGCACACCACTTGCCATGCGGCTTTTTGGCAGTCCTTTAAAACTTTTCAGGATTTGTGACACTCCCTTTGTAGTTTTGGGGATATTTCAGATTCCCACATTGGCATTTATAATTGGAGGTATGACTCTGTTCTGGGAGCTCCCTGCTCTTTCATATGTCTTTGTGGAATGCCAAATCCTTTGGCGGGGAGGGCACCTCATGTGCATGTAAAACCTAAGCAGAGAGAACAGCAATACCAAAGATGGTGGTGGTTGGTTGCATAGGAAAAAAAAAAAAAAAAGTATAATTTTCCAATTTGAAGTGCCAATGTTAAGGGCAGTGAGAGGCCATATGTGAGTGGCTGTCTCTGTTTTTTGGTGCAGAGATGCTTAAGGTCATAAGAGACAGGAGCCAACCCCAGCAGTGCCAGAGACTGGATCCACTCCAGTCAGGATGCCAGTCTGAGGTAAGCTAACACGACTAACACTTTCACACCAACAGGCAATTAGATGAACCAATTAAGCTAATGAGTGTGTGCCGTATTGTCAGGAGGGAATCCATGCATGCGTGGGGGGAACATACAAAGTCCTCACGGACAAGGCCTGAGACAAGGTTCACAGAGTGGTTAACTGCACCACCAGGCAGTCATAAGAAACTTCAAGGAACTTTCAAGGAATCAAGCTCTGAGAAATGCACCCTATGGTTAAGTCATCGTTTCATTTAAGTAGAGGTTGTGTTCAGTGCGTGGGCACTAAGCTGTGTGTGAAGGGATGTCATGTTTCCTTCCAGAGCAACTGTAAGCTTGTGCCAGTGCATGACTCAAAACTTGGACTCATAAGGTGTAGTGACACCTGCGGCCAGAATCAGAAGCCGCTGTCCTGGAAACAGTGCATCAATCATTGCAAAGCACTTCAAATCATCCTCACAGCAACTCCCCCTCCTACCCTCTTGCCTTCCCTTTTCAGAGTCTTTCCCCCCCCTCCTCTGCCAGAACAACAGTGCAGCAGATTACCAAACACAGATTGCATTGATTGCTTGGACTAATTGAAAGGAAAGAATCCCCGGTGCGGAGTGCATCTGCTTGCCGGTGCAGAAACGGGCATCTGCGCCCTACCTCACCTCATCAGGCGAAAAAAAAAGCAAGCCAAGAAAGCTCTCCGCCGTCGACCACTTAGCGCAGCGCTCAATCACACTTTAGGAGGACTCCTTTTTCAGATGAGGTGACAGAGCAGCCAGGCGATGTTGAAACGGACCACCTACACCCTCTGACAACCCCACCACCCTCCTCTTCCTCCTCGAGTCGACAAGAGGGACCACGGGGGAAATCATCCACAAAGACGGATGGAGATTCAGCAGAGAAATTGATGCACTCCTCCGTTTGGAGTTGGAGGAAGTGGATGGAAGAACGTGGCCTTGTCTACCCCTGCTGCTTGGACTACTTTGGGACTGGCGCTGATTGAGAAGCCCCGTTTAGCATATTTGGCATTTTCCGACATTGTCTCCAGCGCTCTTGATTCCCAGAAAACGACTCGTTTGATTGAACATCTGGCTCGGGTACTGTCTCAACACTCTCAAACAACAAATAAATGATAAAGTGCCACTTCCTGGATTCATAACCCTCGCTGGGAAAAATAGCAGGCCGTGCAAAGCCTCTTCTTTGGTCTGATTGAGCAATTTTCCACAGCGCTGTTGAATCCTCTGTGTCTAATGAGGTTAAGGATTTTCTGCCTGTCCCTTATTCTCCAGCAGGCACAGCTTGAAAATGTTATAAGAGGCTGTGATCAGATAATCTTTGGCTTGACATGTTTTGAGTCATCCACATTTTAAAGAAAGGCTGTGAGGGTGAGGACTTTCTCAGCCTTACAAGGGCATTAACTGAGGTCTGTCCGGTTACCGCCGAACGACTTGTTAAGCCCCTGCAGGGATCCATGTGGCTTTATTTCCCTGCCCAGCACCATCTTAAAGAAGGAACAATTGGGCATGGGATTTACGCTGTGCAATGTCATGATTTTTAATACTTAAGATAATGGTGTTGCTGCCTCTCGTGCTGTTTTAAAGACGTCCCGCTTCACTGTTGCTGCTGCGAAGGGCAGTCCGGCGCCGTGGCTCGGGGAACTTCACAGCTGATTTGCATGCAAATCCCATAATATGCAAAACTGCTGAATAAATGAATTAGAGGCACTCAGACATATATTACCGAGGACTTTGACGGAATCAAATCTGATGTCCTAGGTTCAGGAGTCGTATGTGCCGCTTTATGGCTTGTGACAGATGGTTCAGGTGTGGAGGTGTGAATACAAAGGTGATGTCCAGAGGAGGATTAAAGGCTTTATTGTTCTTATCGCACAATGTGATGCACAGAAATAAGACTTGTGAAATTAGCACAAGAGAACATATGTGGCTTTAATACCTGTTAACACTTCATTTATCTCATCTTTTCCCAAACTGCAGGGGGCATTGTATAGATAATGAACATGTACTGGTTTCAAAACTACTTAAAGTATAAAAGTAAAAGTAATGCAAGGGTAACAAGTGCCTTCAAGGACCTAAGATGGTGGCTACAAAGATTCATTAAAATGTTATTGTTAAAAATGTTGGATTATAAATTGGATTATTGTTACTTTATTGAGACACCTTTACAGCACCTACAATGTTTCCCCCATGTAAGTCGAATTATTTTCCCCTTAGAGCCCGACCAAAGCACAAGTAATTTAAGATTACTGTGGATAATTTCCTGAATAATTATGTTTTTCCCATTAGAGCCATCGTGCTTAGTAGGTGCTGTTTCCTGTTTTGTGCCAGCAGAGTGCAGCACTGAGTCTTCTTCATGTTGACTGATTGTCATGATACACAGTGTGTTCACCTGGCGATGGTTAAATTAGTGTTCGAGTGAGAACTTCACTGCCTTATTGTTCCAACTCATGGTCAGACAGGTTTTTATACTTCGGCTTTTAACCCAGCTTGACACTGTGCTTGTGTTTTAGTATTCTATGGTTTGTTTCAGTTTTTATTAATTGTTTCCAAGAATGTAACAATTATTTTACTGCGTGCACCTTTGTTTTATTAATTTATTTGTTTTATTTAATTATTTATTCCTGCACTACTTTATGTACAGCACTCTGTTTCAGCTCAGGTTGTTTTAAAGTGCTTTATAAATAAAGTTGAGAAAGTTGAGAAAGTTAAAACAGTGTTATGTTTATACCTCTCATCCAACCACAACCCAATTCACTCTATCCCACCGGCACAATTTATCTGGATAGGTTGTTATTTTTGTGTGTGTTTGTGTTGCTCTTTTTTTTTGTTTGTTTGTTTTGTTTTTTTTTTCTTTGATGACAGGCTGAAATGAGGCAAGACAAAATGAAATGGGTGTAACAAGGTTATTTTTGATTCATTAATTAATTTAAATGTAGGGAGTAGAAAGCACAGATATTTGTCTGAAAATGTAAAGAGCAGAAGAAAAAGTCAGCTTAAAAACAACTTCTCCAGTCAGGAATAAATTCCCCAAATTTCTACTCAAGTAAGGTAACAAAGTATTTTCACTTTGATGATTTGATTGGTGATACATTATATTAATGTCTAATTAATTTTTTTTGTACAGTTGACACAATAAGCTCTGGATCATCTGCACATCTCTGTGTGGGAGTTAGAAATTTTCCCCATAAAAATTAAAGTGCGGGGGGGGGAGGCTGCTGAAGTGACATCAGTGGTCTGCACGAAGTTGCGCGGAGCTCGTAGGCACCTAAAGCATAAACTAAGCTTGAGGTAGTCATAATGTTGTCTCCCATCATCGCTACATACACACACATTCCAGGCATTGTTTCCAGATAGATAGAAAGAAACAAGCGACCTGCTCCCAAAACAAGACTGATAGGTGACCTACTGCATTGTGTAAATGAGGGACCCCTTCATAATAGAATATTTATTATTGAATGCAGTAAATGGACAATAAACACAGTCAATATAAAAAGGGGTGGGGGGCAAAGTGAAAAGAAACTGAGACTTAAGTATGCATCCATTTTTCCTGTTGTTGCGGAAAGCTGGAAGTGAATCAGGCCAGGATCATACATTATCTATAGAACTGTACATTAGAAAACAAGCTCCCAAAAACCCACATCGCGTGACCGATGAGGTTTGCAAGTGACTTGACAGAAAAAAACAGCCCAAAGTTGCTTATAATAAGCAGACTTGGTAATGACTAGTGATGACGCAAGGAAGCAAACCGTTGAGCAGGTGACCCATGCCTGCATAATCGGGCGCCTCATTTTTTGGTTTTGGACCTTACAGACCATTACAGGCCAAATTCAATTTTCCATTAGAGTATATTTAAATTTTCAAAATCTAGTCTGATCAATCAGAGGCTCCCTTCATGCATAGGGCCCCTAGATTGCAGCCAAGGAGCCTGTGCATTAATGGGCGCCTGGTGATGGCATATTTTCACAAAGCTGGCTATGATGTGTTCACACAATGAAGAGACAGCCAGTAAATGTCACGATGAGAACATCAGCGGGGCATCAGGGGACAGAAGGAAAAAGTGTTCCTGACACATTGTACAAGTCAGTGCCTTTACCCTGACCTCACATGGGGGTCATTCTAGGGCGCCGTATTTCTCCTGCTTCTTCTCGAGTCAGCAAATCTGTGCGGTAAAAACCATTTTGACCTTTCCTGATTGTTTTCCATCCCCGCAAACAGCACCGAGCTGTGGGCGCCTCAACACTCTTTAATGATACAGAAGGGGGGAAAGGGTGACTGCTGTTGGTGAGAAGGTGTCTCAAGCCCGGACAGCGATGGACCCCTTGAGACAGTCTAGATGAGTCAATCCTTCATTTCTACAGCCGGGAGAAAGGAGAGGATAATTGCTCTGTTCTCGTGGCTGCTTCAAATTGCTTTGAGAGATGGAGGACAGTCATAAAGCCAGAAGTAACTAAGCACCTTGACTCTGACAGAAGCCTAGAGAAAGCCTCAGAACATGTTATTTTCCCCTTGTTTAGTCTGTACTTACCACATTATGTAACATATTTACAGCACAAACAGTCCCTTAGGGCTGTTTTTCTGCTTATGAAAGATGTCCTTTAACAGGTACATCTGAATAAACAGTTAAAGGTTACCTTTATTTGCAGAGTACAAAAAAAAGCATTTGTCTCTGCGGGTAAACATGAGATAAGTGTTTCTCAATTGGTCACTTCACACCTCAGATTTGCATTAAAAATAACCACGTAAAGGCCAGAGCTCTTTGTTCTTTTAAGTGCCTGAGTAAAAGCTTTTGACCAACTGAGGTAGAGTTGCTTTTTTTAAACTAATTAAATTCATTGCACCTTTATTCCAACACAGTTTGAGGCTTCTAGGGCACACACAGCAGGATGTGAAGCAAGACTAGTGATGAAAAATTTTCACCAAATGCTCTCCAAGGTTACAAGAAGGCAGAGAAGTGAACATTGAGTATGCCATCTGTGCAGGATCTTAAAGGATTTCCAACAATCTGTGATTATGATGGAAACACGGAAACAGTCTAATGTCATCAGCATATCGCAATAACGCGGATAAGTAGCCACATCTGTTGGCACTATGTTCAACACAGATGCATAATTAAGTAAATAACTCAAGTTGACGCTTGCTGCGGAGAAGCTTTACAATGCTATGTATCCTTTAGATGTGCAACCAAGTCTTAGCAATGGAGGCGGGTTGCTGTTGCTTCTACTGTGTGTGTGTGTGTGACTGGTTTTGTATGAAGACAGGGATGCTGGAGGATTGATGGAACAGAAGTCTGGGGCATGAGGGCAGTGTCATCTGTGAAATAGTCCCTTCGTAAGTTTCCAGTCTGGCTACATTTTCTGCTGGCTTTTTCAACGCAACTTCAGGTGTAATACGTCAAATTGAAACAAAACTCAAGTTGTCTTATATCATAGAGCAGGGTCCCAGCGTTGAAAACCAAGGACCCCTAACTGATAAAGAGACAGAGTGTGTGTGTGTGTGTGTGTGTGTGTGTGTGTGTGTGTGTGTGTGTGTGTGGGTGTCTTTGGTAGAGTTAAGGTCTCTAAATCAGAAAGGTCAAGGGTTCAATCCCAGGTCCTGCAGTCACATGCCAAAGTGTCCTTGAGCAAGACACAGAACCCAAATTTACTCCCACTGTTGGTCAGTAGTGTGTGGACGGCTTTGAAAGAACTGATGTCATAGAACCATAGAACTATCTCTTCTAACAGTGTGTTAATGTGGTGTGGTAGGAATTTATATAAATATATGGACACATATCATTAGTGCTGTCAGGCGATTAAAAAATAATAATAATAATAATAATTACAAGATTTGTAATTCATCTAATTAATCACATTGCAACCTTGTATCTCCTTCAAGCCCCCGGTTAAGAATTTAAATTGTAGAACATTACAAATTTGAGGTGCATGAATAATGAAATGAATACACAAAGAAGAGAAGATTTGTAAATTCACTTTTTTTTTTTTTTTTTTTTTTTTAAATCAATTGCAACCGTGCACTGGGACAGAGTGGGGGGCAGAGTCTTGCGGAGCTTGCCAATCAAAATTTTCCTTGTAAACTAATGTGGGTGACAATGCTGCGCTATTTGAATGTGAGATCAACATGGATATGATATGTCCACTATTTCAAAAGAAAGAGCAATCGCGAGAAAAGACGGCAGAGATCAAGAAACGGATTGAAGGATGGAGCGCCTGAGATGAATGTGATGGGGGGAAAAAGTATGTTTTGTCTGTTTTTTGGATTAAAAACAGGAAGAGAAACAAATAAAGAGAGAGCCAATTCTTCTTATGTAGTTATGATGTTTACATAGTCATAGAAAATTAGTAGTAAATGTGCAGCTATGTCATTGGCAGAGCATTGATAGAGGCGGGTCTTCCTCTATCTTTGGGAGTCGAAGTGAATGCTTACTGAGCATTTTGGAGATTGAGATTGAAATGGAGATTGAGAGAGTTGCTGTGGAAAATGTGTTCATTTTTGACTGAAAGATAACTGAAAGATATCTTCCTCCATGTATCCGCTGATGTGTATTCAAAGACAATATCTTGAGTTGAAATTTAAATATTTGAAGATAACTATAGGGAATTATAAATAAAATGCCTAGTTAATCAAAAAATGTCACTGACCTCCTGCAGTACTAACACAGACCTCCTAGAGGCTGCAGACCTCCTGTTGAAAACCCCTGCCATAAAGATTCTGATGAGGTAAAATATATGGCAGATTACATTTGTATTTTGCAGCGTCTATATTCATGGGGGCATCAGGGGAAACACCATTTCGGGGGAACTCTAGCGTCATTACTTCATCTTGCTTATGGCAATATTGTCTATGGTATAGCATTTTATTGCGTTTCCTTCAACCAATCCAGTGACAAATTTTGACTACTTTTTGGTACCCTTCTGATGGAGTGCCAAACAACCTAATCCAACCACAAAGAGTTGAGCTTGAAACACTGCAGTCTCTTGATTGGTTGAAGAATGGCCATCCTGTACCGATGGCCATCATGTACCGACCTGTACTGATCTACACTGGACGACTTGGTGGGAATGGAGCTCATATGTGTCATGTCCCTGTTGAGATGGCATGCTTCTGGTGCATGTTGAATGCTGAATGCTTAATGTTCTTCTGTTCTTTTACATTGCAGACTCATCATGGTGCTTTAGCACCACCTACTGGTCAGAGATGTTTGTGTCGTAGCTTTCAACCATCTGCACTGTGGTGAATAGAAAGCAAATCCTTTAAGGACAGAGATAAAAAGAGGACAAAGATACCTGAACACTGGACTTTGTTGGTTATCAAATATACATGAGCAGTCTCTTGTCTATTTTGGGTTTGGTACCCCAAATAGCCTCCCCCCTTGTCTTGTTCCATCGAGAAACCTCACCTGTATGAGACGGGATGGGAACATGTATTCAATATTTACCAGCTAACATAAATGATGCACAGAACAGACAGATGTATGTTGGTTTTACTGCCTGATGCTGGCACTTTGCAAGAAGTATCCATATCTTTTAAACAAAACTCTCTAAGTTTGTTCTGTGGAGTGTGGGGCCATTCTGAAAAGCTTTAATATTTTATACTTCAAATACAGACAGAACGGGGAGGGTGGAAGCAAGGTTTGTCTGCTCAAAGCTTGGCCTGTGGAATGGTTCATTTCTATCAGATCATCAGCGTGAAGATTGAGTATTTAATTATGGTTATTTTTTATGCACAACAGCAGCAGCGGGGTAAGATCCATTTCAAATTTATAATAATAGATATGTTTACATTTATTAATTTATTGTTTGTTTGTTTGTTTTAGGGGGTATTAAATATCCCAAATGAATGATCTATTCAGGGGTGTGTTCAGTCATTTGCCAATGACTTCGCAAACCAAGTCATTGGGGCCCTCCAAATTCTTGTACTGCATCATCCTCAGAGCAAGACTGGCTTTCCCCCTGGGCCCATTTCTGTCTCATTCTGAGAATCAACACATAAGAAAGTGTAAACTTGTAGTTGGTAACCTAACACAACTAATTGCATCACTTTCGACAAAAATGAGTTTATAACTCAGGCTATTTTTTCAATCTTTTGCAATATGCAACAGTCATCTGACAGCTTAGCTTACTAGTTACTTTGTAGTGATTTAGAAAAGAGGACTCCAATCAAGTGAAGCCAACTGTTTTTCTTTCATTGCTCAGCTCTGCTCATGGCAGAATTTTGTTTTGATTGACAGCATGGAGGCCATGCATGTGGAGATATAGGATCATACCATTATGTGATAGCTGTGAGGTCAGATGTCCTGTCCCCACTCAATGAAAGAGACAAGAGAGGAGAAAAGTGTGTTACACAACACATAAATACAAGTGACACCTGCAAATGAAGCAGAATCTGGATCAGCACCTTTTGTCATTTTCCATATTCTGCAGGAAAAACAGACATCTTGCAGTGTAGGGTCATGCCCCTGTTCCCTATATGTCAACCCCTGCTCTTGCCCCCTTCCTACTCTATCCACTGTCCTCTTCCTCTAACTAACCCTCTATCGGTAAAAAGGGATATATATATATATATATATATATATATATATATATATATATTCTGTTTACCTCAAAGGGTTGTAGACTTGTTTCCATGGCTCAGTTGACCTTTAAAGAAAAATGAAATTTGAATTTTCTGATTTTTCACAAAATAAATAAATAATCAAAATTCTTGCAAAATATCATTCTTTATGGAATTGCAATACTACAACTTGATCAAAAAACTACCTAAAGGATAAATATGTACCTCATTACCCCTGAGGGTGAAGCTTGTGAATTTAGACAAAAACAATAACAATTATTTTAAATTAAAGAAAACTGTATTATTCAGTTTTTGTGAGGCATTTGGAGGACCCTTGAAATTTTGAGGCCCCAGGCACTTGCCTGTGTTTGCAAACCAAACACAGTAGCTGTACACAAAAGACTGCACTGGTCTAAAACAATTCTGTTGTTCCACAAAGAGAAATTCAGAGGTCAGATATTCTTTAAATTGTTTCATAATCTTTAATGTGACTCTGTTCCAAAATAAAGGAGTGAAAACTTTAAAAGCACTTTTAGAGAGCACAAAAAGGTCTGAGGCAATGGCATCTTGCGTGACCGATGGTCTTACTTGGTAAAAGTTTTAGAACTCACTGGAGCATATTAACAAGGCAGCAGTTCATGTAGCATGGCCTTATAAAAACAAAGATGAAACAAAAGTACCAGCAGTTTAGTCTGTGCTTGCATAAGGTTTGGTAGCAGTGAGCTGATTAGGACACTGAGAGCAGCTGTGAAAGTCAGATGATGCAGAAGGAGAGAAAACCCAGTGGACTACTTCTGGGCTGGGAAGGCCTGACATCATTTGAACAGAGAGGGGAGTAGAGCGACTGATAATAAAGCATGGGCCAACCAAAAGGGGCAGCGTGGCATGAAGTCAGCCATTGTTAATTATTTGGTTCTTGTATGATGTCCAACCACGAGGCTGAGGATGTTTTTTTATTTCATGTACCACCTCTGAATCTCATGATAAAACCAATAAGGAAATGGTTGTTATCTGAAGCACAGGAAGTATCATTCCTCAGTGCCTCAGGGCTTTGTTGTTCGCTAGAAAATATTAAAAACACATGAATGAGCAGTGCAGTTGTGCTGGTTTCTTTCTGTTTCTTTTATGAACAAGGGGGAGCACTTTGTTTTGTTCCAGTCTCACTCACTCTGAACTTGTCCTGTGGTTTCTCAGTATTGGAAACAGGGCTGGGTTAAGGGAAAAAAAGGCAGGGGGTTCCACAGGGCTCAATTTCGGGACCCTTGCAGTTCAATCAGATAAAAAATTGACCAATGTTTCAAGCTAAATTTCTCTTTAATAGTCATGTGCCCTTGTTTTAGCCTCTGCAGACATTCTGCTAAATGAGGCGCTAAACTTTTTCTGCAAGGTAACTCTTTCTCCCATCAATAATGTATCCAGAGGATGAAGCACAGAGTATTTCCTCCTGGTGTTCGTATGTATTTACAAAAGAAGGCTTTCTAAGCTCAGGGTTGCACAAAGAAAACATAACAAAACAAAAAAACAAAAACAAAACACAACCGCACATGGAATGCATCCCCATGACTGGGGCATTTCGCTTGGTACACACTACAAAATGGATTCTCCTTGTCTTTCGTCGCACGCGTCACAGTTAGACTTTGAGTAATCAGCATCTTGAGCGAGTCCGAGGTTTCAGCCGGGTAACCGTGAAGCAGCCACACGCACATGCACACAAATGCTCAATCAGGCGTGCACAATCCTTAACAAACCCACACACACACATACAAGTGACTTGTCTTGTTGTGAGCGCTGTGGCTTGAAGCCTTTAGCGAGCGACAGCAGTAAGTGATGGATGCTGCGATGTTGACAGGAGGAGTAATTATGCTTTGTCCCATGGTTCCCGGTATGGGGGCCACCCATCACTCTCCATTACGCCCCTGTGTTGTGGCAGCTTTCCACTTTGTTTAGCAAATGAAATGCTTTTCCACCTGAGTGCGCTGGAGAAATAAGGAGAGGCATGGTGGGGGTGCATGTCAGGGGATACTGGAGAACAGGGATGAGCACAAGCAACAACATCACCCTCAGTGAATTGTTGTTGAAGCCTGTATGTGTGTGTGTGTGTGTGTGTGTGTGTGTGTGTGTGTGTGTGTGTGTGTGTGTGTGTAGGGAATTTGGGAATACAGATATGTGGAGGGAAGGAAAGTACAAAATTGTGTTTTGGAAAGATGCCTCACATTGTGCTCTTGGTCCTCCAGAGGGACAATACCTGTCTTATTTTTAACCTGGAGAACATTTCTGTCACCTGATATAAGTGAAATATATATATGTGCATCATCCTTGTAGCTATAAACATGCTTCTTCATTACGTTTCTGATTTTGGCTGAAGAAAGCACAAAGAGATGAAAGCTGCAAGTAATTAGTGATGAGTAGACCCTGTGTACCACTTGCGGCATATCCCGGCTTCCACAACAAGATCTGCCTCTGTAAAAAGCCATAGAGACTACGCTACCACCGTGCATTTCCAGAGGGTGGGGCCATTTCTGTAGTAGGGTTTTGAGTTTGTAAATGTGTTGGAAGGTGAACCTTAATGGTGCATATGAAATTTGAAGCAGATTGGACCTTAAATAAAGAAGCTATAATTCCTTGGTTCATGGCAATATATCAGAGTTTGAAACGGCGCCATGGACACACCCTTCAACTACAGGATGTGACCTGATCAGTGATGCTTTACATAGGCCTGAATGACATTTCTGAGCTTAGTTGAAAAGAAAAGTAAAATAAAGGAAGGCTTTTTAATCACAGCATAAACGATATGACTTCCTGTTGACTTTAGGGGGCACTGTACGTTCATCAAATGCATGCACACAGGCTTAGACACTGAACATATTTGTGTTTTGGTCCTGATTCAGGGTTGGCCACAGTAGGTTTGAATTTTGCTGATAAAACCATCAACTTTGGCGGTCATTTGAGGCCATGCTCATTGAGATAAAAAAAAAGGTTGTTGATTTGTCAAAAATACATGACCCAAGTTTAGAGCTAATCTGATAAAAACCTAGGACGAGGACCGGTTAAGTGTCAGACAATATTTTTACGAACCAGCTATTCTTCTCTCTTCTCACTGGCTCTTTGATCCTGCCTAAAGAAACTTTCCAAAGATATTTGTAATTATTCCATTTTGCTTGCTTGGGGGTTTGGCATCAAGAATGAGTCATAGATGGCTAAGACAGAGCGAATCCGGTCATTTTTTCAACATAAAACATAATTCAAAATCAAATTATAAATCAAACAGAAATAATGTAAGTTGAGTATTTTTTATGTGTGGCCTGGTACCAATTGATCCACAAACCGGTACCTGTCCACGGCCCGCTGCTATAAAGCATAAAATTCCGAGATTTCACTGAAATCTCCCGACTTCCTTTTTTGAATTCACTTTGGTTGTAAGATACTTTTTTTTATAAGTCTTGGCATGATAGTTGTGCACAGAAAATTTCAATTTTCAAATTTCAAGCCATACATGACTGATTTTTGTGGCATGTTTTGTAACAGCTTGAGGCACCGAAAAGCACACAATGAAAGAATAATAATTGTAACTAAGGTTTCAAGAGGGCCTTCACAGCACCAGGGGTTGGCGGACTTGGCCAGCTCTGACCTTAATTAAACAGTAGGGGAGCCAGAATGGAGCCCTGTGGGTCCCCATGTTATGCCTGTTTGATTGGATGGCCACATGGTGGATTGAGGTCTCTGGGATTTGGTGTCCTGGTCCTCCAAGCCATCTTCGTCCCATGCAACACTGTCCAGTTCCAGTGGGGTGGGAGTGGGTTCCTTTGGGCACCCTGAGCCATCATGGGGTGTCAAGTTCCAGTGGCCTTTTTTGTTTAATTGGACTACATAGGTCTGCCTTTGTTTACAATGACCTTGTCAAAAATTAACATTTTTTTTCCGTCCTTGGACCAAAATGTGCTGAGCATTTATCCTAATGACAAGTTCTGATCAATGTGTTCCCTGTCAGTGGTCTTTATCTGACATAGTTTTGCCTTTTATGGCTTGATTCTTTCATAACTGGGTTTGTAGTTTTTGTATGCTACCGTGGATGGGTTGTATCATAGCAGGTTTGGGCAAATGTGTTCTCCCCATCCGGCTTGGTTAGCTTAATAAGATCCCCGCCACCTGGATCCTGAAGGTATTACCAGCAATGATTGGCAGCAGTCATTACACATATCAATCATCATTTGCCTCTGCACATTAGGACCATGTGTATAATCAAGCCTCTGGCCAAGGTCAAAATTATGAAACCATTACGATCTTTTCCATCTAACTGACAAGACTAATCACTGTGCCTCGCGACTGTTACGCCGCGTATGCCCTTATCTGTGGGTGGCTGCTCTTGTGTATGTGTGTGGGCATGCACACGAGCAAACTTCCCCTTGTACAATGATTAATCCTTGCTGTTGGGGGTTAATAAGAGTAATTTGGCCACGCGTAATGGCTGCAACTTCCCCAAGTTTAATGGCATTATGATTTTATTACGCCACTTGTTTCTCTCAAGCTTGTTAAGCGATGAAGGAGCTGTGTAGGTCGATGAGAACACAGAAGACCAATGTGGCTATATATAGCCCTGAGGAGTCCTTTTAACCAGGCCCTGTCATTGAGGGAGAAAGTTTGCGGTGTTCTTGATGCAAATAGCCTCATTTCCTCACTCTCTGCTCCACTAACCGACTAAATCCACAAGATGCAGGAAAGCCTCGAGACCTAGTTAGGGTAGGTGAACGCTGGAATAAATTTCAATATGAATGGTTCCATTAAGTCCGTTTTCGACAGGCTGAGCATAATATTATTTAGAAGCGCGGCTGTGAGATGATAACAGGGGGAAGGAGAGCACCAGGGCGTCCAAATAGAGAAAGTGATTGGTTTTGGTGGAACTTAATAAGGTTTCCTCTTTGGAAGAGGGAAGTTGAAAGTGATTTGACGAGTTATTTCCCGGTGGTTGCTGGATCAGGTTTCCAGATGTAGGACAAATTTGTAAGCATAAACTCAAACATGTACTTGGAAATGTCTTAAATCCAGCTGTCAGTCTTGTGCACATGTTTGGAAAGGTTGGGGTCGGCTCTGCACAGCACCCAATGGTGTTCCGAGCTATTCTGGATCAATCTGAGGAGGTGTTTCCTCAGGTGTTTCTGGGTAATTACAGCCTTTGCGGGTTTGGAAGTGGGTGGCACTTAGCTGATAATGACTGCATATCACTGGGCACCATGCTAACATAGCGGTAGGTCATTAAAGCATGTGTGATTGACTCTTCTCTGAGAAAACCCATTAGCCAACTACTTCATGTAGCTCTTGAGCAGCTCGCGGTCTCTTCATACAAGTGGTTGCTCTCGTTCTTCTTTCTTCCCCATATGGTCTCCAGGAATCTACTCCTTTGCTGCTGGTGCCCAGATTGCAGGAAAATATTTTGAATGCTAATAGAAATTAGGATTTAGCTTTGGCTAGTTTACAATGAGCCTGACTCCTTAATCTACATTAAATTTGTATTTGACTTGTGTGGATATGTCACTAGCTCCACTCTGCTGCTGGTGCCTGGATTGCAGGAAAAATGTTAAAGATACACCACATGGCCTATTGATAAGGAATGCTAATGGAACACAGCATTTTGCTAGTTACCAGTGAGCCCAAATCCTCTGCAAACATTAAATTTGTATATGATTTATGTCATGATGTCACTAGCTCTACTGCTGTTGACTACATTGCAGAATATATACTTTTAAATACACTGTTTAGCCTACTGAGAAAGAATGCTAATGGAAGATAGCATTTATTTAGTTTCCAGTGAGGTCAACTTCTTTGCACTGATTTAGTTTGTGTATGATTTGTGGAATGATGATCTGATTTTAGCTGATGTTCAATGAGCCCATTTGCGTCATGTATAAATTAACTCAGTACCTGACCAGTGTAAATACACCTCTGGCTCAACTCTGAGGCTTGTGTCTGGACTTCAGGACGTATGCCTTAAAATACACAGTATAGCCTACTGTTTTAAAATGCTAATTGAAATGAGTGCTTTTGCTTTAGTACCATGAGCCCATTAATTTAACAAATTTGATTTTGTATACGACTTGTGTGATAATAAAACTAGCTCCACTCAGATGGTGCCTAGATTGCAGGACAGTTGAGATACACTGAATGACCTACTATTATAGAATGCTAATGGAAGACAGCCTTTTTCTAGTTTCCAGTGGGCCTAACTTCTTTGCAAAGATGACATTAGCCCTGCTGCTGGTGCCTAGATTGCAGGACATGTACTTTTCCACACATTGTTTAGCCTACTGATATAGCATGCTAATGGATTATCGTTTTGCTGTTTTTCAGTGAGCCTAACTCCTTCATATATAGATTAACTCAGTAACTAACTTGTGTGATAATATGACTAGCTCCACTCTGCTGGTGCCTGGATAGCAGAATGTATACTTGTAAATACACTTGTTAGCCTCCTGTTTTAGAATGCTAACTGAAGTTAGCACTTTTTTCTGATGTAAAATAAGCGCAACGCCTTTATATCATATTTGTATGTGACTTGCGTGATCATGTCACAATATCTGCTGCTGGTGCCTGGATTGCAGGACATAATCCAGTTTTAAGACAACCTCAGTAATAGCTATGTTTTTGTGCTCTGTCTCGTGTTTTGTCACAGTTTATGTTGTCATAGAGTTAGCTCCTTGATTACTTAAGTCTGGAGATATAAATGGATGTGTTGACTGCTTATTTTATGAGTATTTAACTCAGCAGCTCATGTTTACAAGGATTCCTTTTCTTAAAGATAGTGAAAGCCAGCTGAAGAGTTGTTACTTTGATTAATGAAGCACATTAAAAAACAACTGCCTCAGTTAAAGTCAAACCACGTAAGCAAGTCAGTGAAGCACTTCAGCTGAGACTGGACTCTGGATAACAAGACACGTCCCTGTTTGGGAAGTAAGCCGTCCATCCCATTGATGGGCTGATCTTTGTTTTCTTATGTGTCCATCCTTCCCATCAATAAGCAGTCAAAGCAAACACGTGTACTAAACCTTTAAAAGCCAGCATCTTCATCTCTGGTGAGATCCTGACAGTCAGGCCAGGGTGAGCAGACGTTTTGGACAGAAAGAGAACACAAAAACAGTAAGACCTGTCCTGTTTCCTCAGTTCTAGTTGTAGTCCCCAGGCTAAGCTGTGTGTGTGTGTATGTGTGTGTGAATAAACGTCTATCTGTCAGTGTAAGGCAGTTGTAACACCTGGGATTTAACTGCATGTCCTGTGGAAATCCACTAAGCTGCCAGTATTTAAGAGGCCTGTAAGTAATGCTGTAAAAATCACACAGGAACAACATTTTATGTCACTGCAACACCTGTACCACAAAGAAAAGCTAATAAACCTGTCAATCGAGGTTTAATTCGACGGGCTTGGCTACACATTGGATAAACACATCAGTTATGACTGGAGATATAAATCGTATTTCCTGCTGTGTCAGTCTTTCAGGTGCTATGGGCTAGCTTACTGTCTTAAATAATGTATAAAATGAGCGTACCCAATCTGTTGCAGCCCATTTATACTCCCATATATTCAACGATGGCAGCTGTTGTTATCAGAGAGAAAGGGGGTAATTGAGTTTAAATTGTTAGCTTTGTTTCACTGAGACAGAAGTACATCTGGGTGTCGTCAGCATAGTGTGGTAATAAGATAAATAAAAGCTGCCACAAGCAATAGACGGCTCCTTGCATCCATGTAAAAGGTCATAAATGTAGATGAAGCCAGGCCCCTCCAGTAGAGGGTGCTGTACTGTCACTGAATATGTGTACATTTTGGTCTGGACCCCCCCCCCCAACAACCCCAGCATCAACAATAACAACAACAACAACAACCTGCTGTTCTGGCCACAAATAGAATACAATAAATGGAATAGAATAGAGTAGAATAGAATAAGATAGAATTGAATTGAATTGAATAGAATCTAACAGAATTGAATAGAATTGAACAGAATTGCAGTACCAGCACATCTTTACTTATGTCCTTCTCTTCAGCCTGCAGCGAACAACAGTCCTAGCGCTGGTTAGCGTTGATATGCTACAGACTGCTAACATCTCAAACATAGGATCTCCAGACACACAGTAGCAAAAAATAAAATATAAAAATAAAATGAAACTACTACCACTCCATATGTAACCAGTTAAGTGTGAATGGTGAAAAAAATGTGAATAATACAAAGTAAAGACAGACGCTAAATACAAAGACTGAAAAGAAGAGAAAAGAAAAAATGGAGACTGCTGATGCAACGAGCTGCCACTTAATGCATCACCCATATGTGTCTACAACACAGGAACCAAATTTGGAGCTGTTCTGATAAGAAGCATGCTTTTTTTAAAGCAAGGACCCTGATAGTCATCAAAAAATGCTGAAAGTAGTAAATTCAATCAAAATGTCTGGATCTACCATTGGTGTCTGAGCATGTTGATGACTAGCTTTTTTGTAGTCCTAGCATGATAGTTATGCAATGAAAATGTCATACATGTTGGTCAAAGTTGGTTAAACGGTTAAATCTTTTTTTTTTTTTTTTTCCTAAATTTTGAGATGCTATAGGGGGTGCTATGGAGCACTTATTTGTACAAAACCACTAGAATCCTGTTTTTTTTTTTTTAATTTAATTTTATTTATTTTATTTGCCATGATGATTATTTTTGCCACTTGGATGCAAAAACTTAGTACCACTTAAAACTGATCGGAGCTTTAACAATTTTGGGCAATAATCCTTCCATTCCAAGAGACCCACTCTACTGTCAAGTTCAGGCCCTGAATATTATGGGGTATTTTTCTTTCTTTTTTTTTTTTTTAGTTATTTTTGGGGCTTTTCATGTCTTTAATTGGATGGATGGGGACAGTGGATAGAGAAGGAAATAGGGTAAGAGTGGGGAGTGAGATACGGGAAAGAAGCCATTGGCTGGACTCAAACCTGGGCCACCAGCACAAGGGCAAACCACACTGAGCATGAACTAGACCTGCCATGCCATCTGTGCTACAACATATTATGGTTTCTCATGATGGGCTACACCATGGCGCAACAGTTAGTGCTACAGCCTCACAGCAAGAAGGTCACCGGTTCAGTGCGCTCCAACTCTGTGTGGAGTTTGCCAAACCCACTCATCAGGTTAATTGGTCGCTCTAAATTGTCCACAGTTGTGAGTGTGCAGGTGAAAGGTTGTCTGTGATTGGCTGTTGACCAGTCCAGGGTGTACCCCGCCTCTTGCCCAATGACTGCTGGGATAGGCACCAGCCATCCACGACCCTGAACAGAATAAGTGGTTTGGAAAATGAATGAATAAATAGTGACACCCAGGACAAATTGCAAATTTAAAACAGGGGGGGACCTAGAATTGACCCTTGAGGAACACCAAGGCTGTATCTTAGTCAATTATATTATCATTGTCCTGATCCAAATAAGGAAAAAAAAAAAAAGAATGCTGAAAGATGCTGCTTTTTTGGCAACTGGAAGCTTTTGAGCTGCCTTTAAAAACCCAGACTGCTCCCAGACTGTCTCGACTCTTGCTCCGAGTCTTTTTGATATGGAGAAGTGCGCTGGGAGAAGTACCAGACCCCTGCCTGATGCCCAAGTCACTGATTATGCATGCTTGATCCTCCACACAGCACATCCATAGCTTGCGTCTGATCATTTTAGCCTGGAATCCAGTCGCTGTTTGCAGCATCCAATAAAACACACATACACACACACAGGCTAAGCTAGTTGTGTGGCATCATTTTTTTCACCTCACACCCAAGTCTACAACAGCAGACTGTAACCCAGCTCTGTGTACACGTGCAGGGATCTCACCCCTCTCGACTCCTCTGATAATGTTGGAGACGCACCAAGGGCACCTCCCCTTCCTTTCGTCTCATCAGCTGGGTATGCTAAGTTCACAGGAGCACGACGCTTCCCCTGTGAAGAAAAAAAAAAATTACCCCACTGTGCAGGAAATGTTATCTCAGAAATAAGCATTGGCATATGCCCCGGAAAGACCCGCAGTCACAGCTGAGAGTGTGTTCTGCTCCCTCATGGGCATCTTTTGAAGTGAAATTCATTTTACACTCCTACAGGTCACAACCCTGAAGTGCAACTGTAGATTACTGTATCAAGTTTTTGCCTTTAACTCCAGTTTTAAGCTCCGGGTTGGAATATGTTGCACCCCAACTTCGCCAAAACTAATTAAACAACACAAATCATACTGGGTGCATGGGTTCTAACTCACAACATGAGACATAAATCAATGATTCACACTCTCTCACACACACTCTGAGAGTTAATATTGTCTCAAAGTGAAGCCCACGGGCGAGATAAAAATCGACTGCAGATGCTAACAATTCATCACATGTCAGATTTGCTCTTTTGGCCTGACAGTGACATCATGATATCTTCACCTCACTCTCACACACACCTTCAGTCTACAAGATGAGGGCTTAATTATTTACCAGTGCTGCTATTAAATCTGCGCTTAATGCATAAATGAAGGAGGTTAAGCACAGACGTTTAAAAGCCAACCGCAGGTGTCACTCATCTTCCCGTGCTCTATTATTTTGCTTTTGCTCCGTCCTCTGAAAACACCATAAAACGTGTGTCGTATTCTGCACAAGTGAGCATCAAGAGATTGAGGAATAAATATTAAATGCACTCTTATTGTGTTGGATTTCATATTCGGCACAGCTGAGCTGAATGCAAGAGATATCAGAAGGGAGTAGAGATACATGCATATTAAATTTCCAAAGTTGCTAGTCTGCACAACCATCTGTTCCCCCCCTAAGTTAAATTTATAACAACTAAGACTCATGGGATCAAAGACTCACTCCTCTTTTCTGATTGCCAATTTTGCGAATCAATTCTGATGATATGTTTTTCTGTGTTGTTGCCCATCTGTGATGTCAGCGTTGGTGCAAAAATTCTCCTGCACACAGAGGTGAGGTGGGGGACCTTGGCTCCAATCCATCCTGATTTAGAAGGTAATGAGGTCCATGTTTCACTGTGTTGTCGCTCAGCAGGGGGTACGACTAATGAGTCAGACCACCGCTACCACTCTTCATCCATATTGAACGTATGCCTTAAAACAGCATGGAAGTATATGTCTTTGATCATGCAGTTCCTCAGTGATATTTGATACTTGAGTAGAAGTGAACGCTTGCTGCTGCCAGTTTGGTTAGACATGAAGTCATTAGTTGCTACAAGTTGATGTTTTTGTGCCTAAAAGGCCCCAATTAAGAAAACGTAGAACACTTCCTTCAGGGTTTGGAAAGTGACCTGAAATAACTCTGATAACTGATAACCAGACTAGATGCTACACATGACTAGATACAGATGGATACAGGATGCTACAAGCTAAGACTGACAGGACCAGGCCTGAGCTGTGTTGGTCAAAGTCTTAGTCCATTCAGTCTAAGCCTTAATCTTGTCAGTCTTAACCTTAGTATTTTCAGTCTATGTCAAGGTCTTGTTAGTCTTAACCTTAGTCTAGCCAGTCTTTATCTTACTCATTTCAGCTGCGTCCAAGTCTTGTAAATCATAACCTTGGTCCTGTTAGTCTAAACCTTAGTCTTGTCAATCTGAACCAAAGTGAATTCAACTCCAGCCTTAGCCTTGTCAGTCTTCGCCGTAGTCCTGTAAGTCTTAACTTTAGTCTTGTCAGTCTTAGCTGTAGTAATGTCAGCTTCAGCCTTAGTCCTGTCAGTCTTAGATAGACAGATACATGATACCACAAGCCAAGACTGACAGGACTAAGCCTGAGCTGTGTTGGTCTAAGCTTAAGTTCTGATGGTCAAAGTCTAGGTACTTTCAGTCTAAGCCCTAACTGTGTTATTCTTAACCTTGGTTTTGTGAGTGTATATCTAGGTCTTGTCAGTCTTAACCTAAGTCTTTTCAGTCTCTGCCTTAGTCTTCTTAGTCTAAACCTTTATGTCAGTCTAAGCCTTAGTCTTGTTAGTCTAAACCTCAGTCTCGTCAGTCTTAGCCCTAGACATGTCATATTCAGGATTAGTCTTGTCAGTCTTAGCCTTAGTCTCATCAGTCCTAGCTTCAGTCAATCTCAGCATTAGTCTTGCTAGTCTTAACCTTGGTCCTGTTAGTCCAAACCCTAGTCTTGTCAGTCTTAGCCTTAGACATATCAGCTTGTGCCTTAGTGCTGTCAGTCTTAGATAGGTAGATACATGATGCCACAAGCTAACACTGATGGAACTACGCCTAAGCTGTGTTGGTCTAAGCTAAAGTTCAGATGGTCAAAGTCTAGGTACTTTCAGTCTAAACCCTAACTGTGTTATTCTTAACCTTGGTTTTGTGAGTGTATATCTAGGTCTTGTCAGTCTTAACCTAAGTCTTTTCAGTCTCTGCCTTAATCTTCTTAGTCTAAACCTTTATGTCAGTCTAAGCCTTAGTCTTGTTAGTCTAAACCTCAGTCTCGTCAGTCTTAGCCCTAGACATGTCATATTCAGGATTAGTCTTGTCAGTCTTAGCCTTAGTCTCATCAGTCCTAGCTTCAGTCAATCTCAGCATTAGTCTTGCTAGTCTTAACCTTGGTCCTGTTAGTCCAAACCCTAGTCTTGTCAGTCTTAGCCTTAGACATATCAGCTTGTGCCTTAGTGCTGTCAGTCTTAGATAGGTAGATACATGATGCCACAAGCTAACACTGATGGAACTACGCCTAAGCTGTGTTGGTCTAAGCTAAAGTTCAGATGGTCAAAGTCTAGGTACTTTCAGTCTAAACCCTTACTGTGTTATTCTTAATCTTTGTTTTGTTAGTGTATATCTGGGTATTGTCAGTTTTAGCCTTAGACATGTCATCTTCAGCCTAAGTTTTGTCAGTCTTTGTCCAAACCTTTATGTCAGTCTTAGCCTTAGTTCTGTTAGTCTTGTCACTCTCATTTTTAGTCCTGTCAGTCTTAACCTCAGTCTTGTCAATCTAAACCACAGTGAATGCAGCTTCAGCCTCTGTCTTGTCAGTCCTTAGCCTTAACCCGGTAAGTCTAAACTTAAGTCTTGTCAGTCTTATCCGTAGTAATGCCAGCTTCAGCCTTAGTCTTGTCAGTCTTAGCCTAAGTCTCACCAGTTCAAGCCTCAGTCAATCTCAGCCTTAGTCTTGCTAGTCTTGACCTTGGTCCTGTTAGTCTTAGCCTTAGACATATCAGCTTTTGCCTAAGTCCTGTCAGTCTTGGATAGATAAATACATGATGCCACAAGCTAAGACTGACGGAACAAAGCCTGAGCTTAAGTTCTGATAGTCAAAGTCTAGGTACTTTCATTCTAAGCCCTTACCGTGTTAGTCTAACCTTTATTTTGTAAGTGTTTATCTGGGTCTTGTCAGTCTTAACCCAAGTCTTGTCAGTCTCTGCCTTAGTCTTCTTAGTCTAAACCTAAGTCTTGTCACTTTAAGCGTTAGACATGTAAGCTTCAGCCTTAGTCTTGTCAGTCTTAGCCTCTGTCTGGTCAGTATTACCCTAAGTCTTGTTAGCCTAAACCTTAGTCTTGTCAGTCTTAGCCTTAGACATGTCATCTTTATCCTTAGTCTTCTTAGTCTTAGTCTTAGTCTTTTATCAGGTTTGGCCTTAATCATGTTAGTCTTCACTGCAATCTTGTTAGTCTTAGCCTTTGGGCAGAATTTTTCTTTTTCAACATGACACATGGAAATAAGATGCGCTGAACCAGCACGAGAAAACACATATGTATCTTATTCTTCTTAACACTTTGCGCAGTGTCCATTTCCAAACTTTAGTCCTGTCAGTCTAAGCCTTGGTCCAGGTGACTGTTGATGTAGAATAATAGTTTCTTATAATCTATTAATAGGCAAACAGTCATCATATTAATGTTACTCTCTGGGTGTTTTTTCCTCCCTCTCAGTCAAATCACTTTCATCGCACAGATCGTCCAGATTGCAGCCAGTGGTTGAGTCAGAGGCCTCTCTCCTCCTTGCATAGATCTCCCCGGGATCAGTCATAATTGCAGCGACTCCCGCCGCTCCCTGACGTCTCTTCTCTGTGTTACCATGGCAATGCTTTGCCATCATGTCGAGGTGGGGAGATCGGCGTGAAGGGGATCTGTATTTCCCATCGGCTATATCTGATTAAAAAACGCCGCCATTGCTAACAAAGACGGGGTCGCACAGAGGGATGGGGAGAAGGGGAAGAGGGGAGGGGGGAGGTTTTAATTTCCACACGTCGCTGCCTGCTGAAGGTCTCGCTCATCCTGGAGACAGATACAGGGTCACTGCTTGTGGCTCTAATGGCTGCCGCGGGGGTAAATTGTACTTGCATTTCCGATAAGACACAGAGAGGTGAAGATAGATCACATGGGTTAATCTAATAGGTCTCCACTTGTATGATTTAAGTCTATTAGAGGCGCGTGTGTGACAGGAATCGTCTGCGTGATTGAACGGGTGAAAGAGATAGAAGTGCACACGTTCCCCTGGAAGGCAGGGCTGTGAATTATCATTTCCAGCTCACAACCAGTCCCCGAATTTGACTTGTTGTTGTTATAGCGTCGTAAATAATCCCAGACATAGCTTTCAGCATGAAAGAGAGAGTGCAAAACTTAAGCGCATTAATTATGCATGTCAAACGGGTGACTCCAGGTTAAGATCCAGACGCTCCAACTGGGAGCCAGTATGCAGGAAAAGTTTGTTTTGGTCGTCGGCTCCACCTTGCTCCCTGCGGGTCTGGCTGGAGCCGGCCAACAGAGAGCTGGTCAGTTAATTAAACAAAGAGAAAATGGACTTCATGAAAAGTTAATTAGGCTGCTAATGAAAGGGAAGCAGGCTGGACTGGTGCACAGATAAAGCTCGGTGAAGCGTCTGCACGTATGCACGCCATGTGTCGGTGGAGCACAATCATGACTCCCTCCCCCAGGGTGCAGAATAAATAGTTCCCCTGCACGGCGAGGCAGCGCAAGGCGTTTCAATTGAATCTATCAATAGCTGGCAGGGTGGGTTCAGATATTCAAGGTTGGGGTCATGTTTGCGAGGGGATCAAGCCGGCTTTTATCTGCAAAAAGGCTGTTGTTTTGGCCTGCATTTCAAATGGGTTTCCAGGGATTACTCTCCGTCTCATCTGCCTCCCTGTTCGCTGTGCCGCAAAGTGAAATTTGAATGTGTGAGCGAAGACTGAGCCGGTTGTGCAGCTTTGGCCTGGAATGAGAAGAAGACGCAGGGATGGTTCTGGCGTTTGCCACTGTAGTCTCATGCTTTTCCTTTTTTTTTTCTTTTTTTTTTTTTTCTCTATTACCTTATGATGTCCAGGATCAATACTGTAAAACATTTTTGGATGCCACACAAAAAAGCAAAATTAAAAAAAAAATAAAATAATGAATAAAATAAATTATTATTAATAATAAAAAATAAAATACATTTATTAATTTGAAAAAAAAAAAAATAATAAAATAAAATAAATAACTTGCAAAGAGGCTGGGTATTAAGAGAGTTTAAAGTTTCACTTTGCAAAAACAGACACAAATGAAAAACATCTTTGAACAATCTGTTGAGCTGAATTCAATTATGAATCTAAAAAAAAAACATTAAATAACAGGTTGTATTCCATTTTTCCTATTTAAAATGAAAACAAATAAACAAAAAAAATGCTCATTTTCAATTCCTATTTGTTAAAGGTAGAGTCTGCAGGATTTTCTTAACAAATAGGATTTCAACTTTTACAGAAATAATCCTGCTTAATTGCTCCTTTGGGCCTTTATACATGTGTGTCAGTGTCTGTGTCCGCCTCAAACCCTTCTCTGCCTGGATGTTGATGATTTGGTTGTATTGGAATGTCTCTGGGTGGAGAGTAAGCGTGGTTACTTTAGCCAGTCACAGAACGCCCAGAGCACAAGTGACTTTACATGTTGACAATAGCGAGTAGAAGCTAATCAAAGCAGCTGCGATAGTGGACACAGAGGAAGAAAAACACAACCAAAGTCATAGAAACGTCGAACAGATAAAGCTTTTCCCTAAACTAGGGTGAAGTTTGGCTCCACTAGCACCCACTTTAGTGAACTTGGAGAGGGCAATGCAAGGTGGCTTCATGCTAACCAGGTATGTGTCAAATACTCTTGATTAGCTAACATGCTAAGTCAGGTGCATAGCTCTTAGGCTTCTCCCACGCAGAAATGTAATGTCACAGGTGGTTGCTGGGCTAGTGAGTGTGTTCACATAGTCACAGTCAGAGGCTGTGGGTGTGTGCTGCAGCTGGCACTGAGCCAAGGAGGAGCCCAGTTTGAATGTTGTGTTTACTAACAAGTACTGAAAATTCTTGCAGACCCTACCTTTAACATAGATCATAGATTTAACTTCTGTTTGAAAAAAATGAAATTGCAGGATCGTTGGTACGACTGGGGCTGACGTCAAAATTCTTGTTTTGATTTCTGGTGTTGTATGTTTTTGCCTTGCACCTGATTGTATGTTGACATTTGTTTAAAGTATTGTTTAAGAAGTTTTTATTTATCTATTTGTATTTACAATTCCTCTATTGATTGATTTATTGGATACAATATATTTTCCTCTATACATTTTCTTCTAAAATAGGCCATATGTTTTACAACTTGGTGAGACACATATGAATGCATTATTGAAGGAAATGAAAATATCTGAAAGATCCTGCCCATTTTTTCTGCTGCCATGTTGTCATCTTTAAGAGACGCTTATTTAGCTCCTTCATAATAATAATAATAAGAAGAAGAAGAAGAAGAAGAAGAAGAAAAAGAAGAAGAAGAAGGATGATACATTTTATTTGAATTGATTTTTTTGAACACTCAAGGTCACTTTACACTTAAATACAACACAGCTAAAAAGAAGTGACACAATGAAAAAAAACACAACAAGCAAAAGTCTTTGTATCAAACAACTACCATTCATTTCAACTATATTAAAAAAACAGGAAAAATGAACAAATTTCAATCTATTTGTTTTCATTTCAAAATAGGGAAAACAAGGCAAATAAACTGTTTTTCAGTGTTTTGTTTTCCGTTTCATAATTGAATATCAATTGAGAGAATAAAACACTGATTGAAAAAGAGCACTTTAATTGGATTTTTCCTTAAATGCACGTTTCAAAATGAAAAGATTAAGAAAAACAATACATTTCTTACAGAAACATGATTTCGCCAGTGAGAGAAATTTGTTCCCTTCGCTCTTGTTTCGAGATAAGTGCATCCACTTCTGAGTTTTTTTTCCCTCTCTATCTCTACCTGATCGCTGCGGAGCTCCATTTGAGCACCAATTAGGTAAATAAATAAAGGGATAATGAAGAAAATGTAGTTAGGGGGTGCTTTTAACTGAATAAATGAATAAATTAAAACAAAACAAAAACACCTGATGAGTCACAAAGCCAGAAATTCATTTTAAAATATTCATTTATGAGGAGAAATGTGGCTGAAGTGCAGGGAAACAAGTTGTGTTGAAGCAGTAGGGGATTTCTTTATGTAATAAAGAACAGTGCAGGAGAAAAACAAAAATACAAAATGAAAATAAAAATTTGACCTGAAAGTATTCACCAAAACGCCTCCAAGCCCAAATCTGCACATACCCTCAGCTTGACGCTCCACATGTGATGCGTTGTTTTCCTGGTCTTCATTTTCCTCTGGTGGCCAGGAGCACTTGTTGTGAGCGCGGGGACATGATGCTGCCGGTGAAGTGCCTGCTGGGTGATTTTGTTAGCCCCCACAGTTTGGAAGATGGATGAATGTGGTTTGTACCCCGCAGCCTTTGGAGTGCCATCCGTTCTTTCTGTTTTTGTCTTTGCAGTGTTGTGAGAGTGTGTCAGAGACTAAATAAAACATGGATGAAGTCTCAGGTACGTCAGTTACTGGTTTCTAAAGAGGGGGCCAGCTTCAGTCTTATGATTTTGGATGTTTTTGAGCCAATAATTAATACAAAACTTGCTCTTTATAGGAGCCACAAAACACCTCAGTGTAAAAAAAAAAAAAAAAAAAAAAAGCAGTTTCTTCACAGTTGGTAAAGAATCTTTATGGATAGCGATAACAAAATGATAACCAAAAGGTGCTTTTCAACTGCAGGAACTCTCTTGGAACTTGGGTTCTCTGCAGCAGGAACCAGTACTAAGATCTAGTCCCTACTCATGTACTGTGGAATGTTGTTTTTCTTCATACTTTAACTTTGTACATCTGTTTAGCTTCAGTCCCAGGTGTTCTGATACTGTTAGCATCACACAATTCAGCTTCCTAGAGATCCATTGGAGTGTAGAAAGCTACAGCTGCTGAGACGGCAGTTAACCTGAAGATGTGATTTTGGGTCTATGCAGGGACTTCCACCTCAGAGCCATGCCTGTTTTTACAGACATGGGAGACTCAACTTCTCTGGAATGCATTTTTATGAAGGGATTATCAGTCTGCGTCATCATAAAGCTATGCAAACATCTTGACTGCAGAACCAGTGTTTAGCTACATTCGGACAAGTTCGCATTTTTTAAACATGAAATTAAAGCTGTTAGCAGCATCAAAATGTACGGTTGTTCTGTGGTCAGTTGTCAGAAACGTTACTATACAACAGAGGCAACCTCTACCAAGTTTGGGAGGTTATAGAGCAACCAGTGTTTTGGAGTTAATAGCGACCATGCTAACTGGTGACTCTCAGCTGAAGGTATCAGTGATTAACAGCAAAGAGTCACCAGTTAACAGGGTCACATTTCATACTGAAACACCAGCAACGTCTGCAGGTGTGTGATTACACTTGTCTTCTTCATCCAACCTCAGTTAACCAGGTTTGACTGCAAACAAGCAATATTAACTGATGATATTCAAAATGCAGATTTGACTTTGCTGATTTAATGAAAAGTTGGTTTCGGACCAAGGTTATGACCAAACATGGACTGAAAATAGAGAGGAAATAATAAGTGAAGCTTTAAATTATGATGAACAGAAAACAGATTTTTGGATCAAAGTAAAATTAGGGAACATGATGCAATTATTAAACAGTCTATTAACCCTGGAATACACAACCATTAATATTCTGACTTGGTGCAGTTCTCTGGACGTAGTTTTCTGGTCCTTTTATTATGAACCAGGTCTTAGACTCAGCAGTCTGTGTGCACTTCTTTTTTCTTTTTTCTTTTTTTCGTCATTGTTATATATATATATATATATATATATATATATATATATATATATATATATATATATATATATATATATATATATAGCCCTCCTATACAGTCCTAGATTTTTTTTTCTCTGTTTGTTTACATTTAAAACCTCAGAATTAACATTTAGCATGGGAGGTTAGAGCTAGTAAGGAGTTTACCTGTATATACCAAAAACATAAAACTACCTAATCACTTTGCCTAGGGTGCAGAAAGGTTACAACAAAGTTATACTGTGAGAAATTTGAGCAACTCCCATGCATGTGAAGCCGACTTACCACTTTACCCATAGAGGAATAAGCATCAAAACAGATAATCACTTTCAAACGTTTAATAACAAACCAAAGTCACACATTTGCTTGTGAATGCAAATTTAGGATGAAATATAATGTGACCTTATTACCCGGGATTTTTTTTCTGAACTCAGTTTCTGGTACCAGACCGTTGGCGCGCTTATAGTTGGAGCTCTTAGATGAGGAAAAAAAACCTCACTTCTTTATCATGAATGAAAACAGGGTTCCTACCAGCACAGATCCTCCGTTGCATCAGAACAGCACAGTAAAGATGGTTTTCCAGACGAAAGACATGCTCCAAACCTCCGTTCTCAAACACAGGTATCAGCCTCTCGTCCTCGTCTCTCCTCTCCTCCGCGACCTCTCATCCCACCTCTCCTCCGCGGTCTCTCGTCCTCAACGGCTCCTCTCGTCCGCGGTCTCTCGTCCTCGACGGCTCCTCTCGTCCGCGGTCTCTCGTCCTCGACGGCTCCTCTCGTTCGCGGTCTCTCGTCCTCGACGGCTCCTCTCGTCCGCGGTCTCTCGTCCTCGACGGCTCCTCTCGTCCGCGGTCTCTCGTCCTCGACGGCTCCTCTCGTCCGCGGTCTCTCGTCCTCGACGGCTCATCTCCTCCGCGGCCTCTCGTCCTCGATGGGTCTTCTCGTCCTCGACGGGTCTTCTCGTCCTCGACGGGTCTTCTCGTCCTCGACGGGTCTTCTCGTCCTCGACGGGTCTTCTCGTCCTCGACGGGTCTTCTCGTCCTCGACGGGTCTTCTCGTCCGCGGTCTCTCGTCCTCGACGGCTCCTCTCGTTCGCGGCCTCTCTGCTGCTCCGGACCTTCAGAGATGGCGACGGCCACGTTGGCTAACCAGTTTCTCCGTACCCGCTCCGAACCACAGTCTCGTCAAAAAAAAAAAAACGTGAAGAACACACATGCAACTGAGCGTGTACGAAACAGGGAGGACACTTCAAACTTCTCCAAAATCCCCCTTTGAACAACGAAAAATCTCTCGCTCCTCTCATTCACGGATGCTCTCCACCGACAGCGTGGTCTTTCTTTTTCGTTTCCGCTCTCTCTTCCCGCTTCACCCTCCACATATATATATATATATATATATATATATATATATATATATATATATATATATATATATATATAATGTTGAAATGATTTGCTTACCATTGATTTCCATGTGTACATATTATATCTTCAAGAAAGTTAAAAATGGACATTTTGTACATTTAAAAAATTGGAAAAATTATTTTTAGAGTTGTCTTCAAGGCTGCTCTGTTTGCTTCTTTCCACACCTTATACCCTTTAATACACCAGAAAACACAATGAAGAGTCCTAGGGGTGTACAAAAAGTGGCCTTCACCTTAAGTAGTGCCCACAATGATGAAATTGTTCAATGTTTTTGAGATGCTTTTTTTTAGTCTATGCAGTGACTTCCCAAACAGAGTTGTGTTTGTTTTACTAAATATCACAGCCATACAGTTTTAGTTTTGAGCAGTGGCGAAAAGCCAAGGGGGCACTTGTTTTCTTGTCCCAAGCAATTTGAACCATTTTGCTTCAATCAACAACCCAATACATCAGTCTCAACATCTGTTTGGTGTCTTTCCTCTGTAATCAGATAAATATAGGCTTAGGAGTTTTGGCTTCTTTTTTATCTAGTGAGTTGTTCAACACACAACTGGACAACAATTCCTTGTCTTGCTTAGACTACAGTCAAACTGGAAAAGAAGGAGTACGTAAGACTGCTTATACTCATAAGAGTACCTTCCTATGGCTGGTGTTTTAAGATTTTCTAATTAGCTTTAAATCCCAGATAAGAAACCTGAAGTGATTCCCAGAATCTAATAACAGTTTTAGAAAGAGGCCCATCATTTATCGGCAAAAATGCTGTTATCTGACTGTCACAGGTTCTGGTTTTGATGGATGGTCTTCTGGGAACAGCCTGCTGAAGAAGTACTATAACAACTCAAACCAAGAACTGATTCTGCAAGTAGATTGTTGCACTTTAATGCAAAGTTCCCAAAGTGTTGGTGTCATGCCACATCATTGAGTTTTTGGAAAAGTATAGAAATGATGAAGAGTCAATGATGCAGGTCTGTTTTGTCAAACTGTCACTAAACATCCATGGGTTAAAAGACTCACAACTCTTTGGTAATTCCTCTGTGAAGTCCCAACCTAAGTTCATCAGCTCGGTTCGTTAGTGACGGTGATGATGTGATGTGTCTGGGTTCACGCTCAGGCTTCACCATCTGGAAAGGTTGTAAAATGGGCATGTTACGAAATTTATGCTCCAGTTTTTCCTTAATTGGAAGCAAGGCTTTAATTTTTGATGTCTGGTTTGCTGTCCTGAGATGGTCCAGTCTGCAAGCCTCAGGGCTTAGGGGACGAATCCAGAGTTTGGAGTTGGAGTATGTTTTTGTTCTGATGATTTTATTTATGGATTAGTTGATAGACACTTGAGGGGCGATCCCAGAAAAAAAATGTGTCAAAACTTGCCTGGAATGTACCTCAACACACCACATCAGAGTATTCCACAGTGGTTCCTCAGTGCTGCATCAGACCTCTCTTTCCTTACCTGGCCAGAGGAAGGTTAGCCGCCCAATTGGCGAGGTTTCCCTTCAAGGATGCCAGAGCCTGACTTAAGTCAAACCTATTACAGGGGACAAATAAGTTGCATGAAATATTCAGCCGAGCCCATGTCCGGAGAGTGCAGGCATAAATAATTCACCAGGGAAAGTAAGAGACATGACTGTGCTTTGCTTGAACATCACATCTCCCAAGGTCTACACTTCAGGGTGTTTCTCCTGGCTGGGATTTTATTCACACATTCATTTCAGTCTTCATCACTGACACAGGCTTGTGCACTCTTTGGCGCCATATTGATTAAATTTCCACATTACTGTGCAGTATTAAAATCATATCTTTCGAGCTTGGATGATTTTAGTCTATGTTCGCGCCTTAATTGATTTCATGGTACATCAAGTCGCACTGATCTATACCGTTGTTTTGCGCTGTTGCCCAAGGTAAACCTTAAGGGTGTTGAATAATGTATAATCTAATCTAATCTGGGCTGAAATGTGGGGAGAAAAGGCTCTGTAGACCCCAGAGGTGTGTTTTTTCTTGTTTCTTGCATGTGGATAGTACAGTTTGGCGAAGGCAAGCTGGGTTTCAAGCTTTGCTGAGCATTGAATGCTAACAAGAGCCCGTTGCATTCAGTGAGGCGTGACGTCCTTTTTTGCACCAAGGAGCTTGACAATCGTTGGGCTTCACACGATAGGTGATTCCTTGACCACAGACTTCAAATTTGGCAACAATTCCACTGGCATCCATGGGAGATGAATAGGTGCAGACCGTCACGGTGTTTGTGATAGTATAATTGGCTCAAGGACAATCTGATGTGCTCTGGTGCTGGGAGATATTTGCATCGGTTGCCCTAAATATGGCTCAAAAACACCTGGGACTTCCTCTTTGTGTCAAAAAAGACTTCTTAGGTGCCAAGTAGAAACTTCAGATTGGGGACTTGATGAACCTAGGGGGGCATTTACATGGTAACATGTCATCAAAAAAAGCAAAAAAAAAACAAAAAAAAACAAGCAGTGATAAAGTTCTTCATTTACCTTGAAATGCTGTAGTATACATGCCAGGCCTGTAGTTGGGGGTACTTCTATAGAGTCTTTTGGTAGCCCTGTGCCAAATCGGAGGTAGGCTGATTACCAGCCATATATACTGAACGTGTCCTTGCTGGTTGCAAAAGTGGTGCAACAGATGCATGTTTTGTTGAAAGGCAGTCTGCAGATACAGCAGTTTCAACAGCACTAGCACAACAGCACAGTCCACCATTGTTATTGTTGTTGATGTTTTAGTCTTGTTTGCGCATGGCAACTTAACCACCATGGGTTGGTTTAATTTCTGAACCATTGAGGACAGAAGAGGGCAAAAATTTCCTCTACCAGAAACCGCTATAAAACGACATTTTTTTTTTTTTTTTTAAATTAACTTCCTATCTACAGTACCTAATTTTTTTTAAGCCCATTTGATTACATGATGTCACCACCTTTGTTTAAAATAAATTAAAATAATTTGAAATAAATTATTTATTATTATTATTATTATTATTATTGTTATTGTTATTGTTATTTTATACATTTGAAATATATATATTACATTTAAACAAGGGCTGCAATTAACGTATTTCTTTTAGATAAAGCTTAAACATACATACAATTTATGATACAATAAAATAAAAACTGCACTGGTCATTGAAAGGGCTAAAGTATTTTAAAGAAAAAAACAAACTTTTTATTTTATTTTATTTTTTCAAACAGGACTGTAGTTAATTGAAAAATCTGAAGAAAAAATAGACAATAATTATTATGTTTTTAAAGAAATATTTTGTTGTGGAGAAGTATTTTTGTCAGCTAATGTCCTCAAAGTGTTGTAAGTTTGTCCCTAGTTTGTTGTTGACCTTAAAAAACTCGCAAAACAGAATTTTTCATGGAAAATGACCTTTTTACAAAATTTCATTCCATGTGGAGTAAAACTACAGAAACATTGGCCAAAAGTCAGCAAAAATTACCTGAAAGGACAATGTCACTGATTACCCCCCCAAGGGTTAATTGTCACACTCTGGAGGCCATTTTCAAAAGTTTCTGCTCTAGGTCAGCTGACATTGCTGATTCCATGCAAAACAAGAGGCGGAAACACACCAATACCTTTAATCCTAAAATGGCCCTTGGATAATACCTATCCAGGTACCTTTTGGCAAAACATTAGAGCAAGCACTAAGATTCCTCAGATAAGGACATCAAAAGGATAGCCGTCTCTCATAGGATCAAAATCAAAGCTCAGGAGAATCTAAATCCAAATCCTACACAACTATTTGTTGTCATGGGGCTCAGCATTTTGGACGCAGCTCCCCAAGCCCAACTGATTGTACATGTGCACACAGCTCAGCAGCACTCCTCTGGTTACCGAATTAATCAGGGAATGTTTCCAATCAATAATCCCCCTGATGGCCCCAGAGGACATGCACGGGGGAAAAGGCTTGCACGTCTGCCTCTGCCAGGCATGCAAAAGATAGTTATCACTCCCGCTGAGGAATGAGCTTCTCAGCATCAGCATCGGCTGGCAGATGAGTTGAAAACTCAGCTTGAGGAAACAGAGGAGGATGATGAACGATGTCTTGGGGTGAAAAAAAAAAAAAAGGCAGATGATGTAGCCGGAGTGGAGGTTTGTGTAAAAGATGATGTGTGAGAGAAGTGGGGAGGGGAGGATTGAGACACAGGGAGACAGAAGGAAGGAGATTCAGCTTGAGCTGTCTTCAGGCCATTAGTGGCCCTGCTGTGGGCTGCAGGGTAAACCTCCATGAACTAGCAGCTTTTTATTCCCCTCTTGCGAGGTTGTTCTCACGAACTGCACCTTATTGCCTTTCATGAAGCTTGGCATCTTTACTAAGAAAACATCCACCATTTATTTCTGCACAGACTTACTGGTTCATGCATGTGTCCCGACATTCAGTCATTTGCATCCCTAGCAATGTCAATAATGAGGTCCACCCACTAGCTATGAATAATTTTAAGCCTCATACTGTTGTGTTATGAAACCAAGGACACCTCGTATACACAGAATGCTACATATAGCTACCACGCGCCTGTTGGCAAACCTTTGAGCTCACAGACTTTGCTCTCGTGCAGCCACACTGCGCGCTTGAACCCCTTGATCATTCGGTGTCCTCTGCGGAATACCAACCGTTTCACCCTTTGGCGTGCAGTTTTATAACCACGACTAAATTGGACAAACAACGCTGCATGCTTCAGAGGACGGGCAGAAACTTGTTTGCAGCTCTCATTCGTCCATAATAAGCAATTTGCAGAATGCTCCCCGGAAAACAACAAAAAAATGCCCCTTGCAATAAAATTCACAAAAGAGATGCTCCTCTATCTGTGTTTGTGCTCCATTCAGCGGAATAACAATTTGTGAGCAGATGTTTATGCACACAGGTATTAAAATATGTATGAAGAAAGCTGCAGAGGAGAAAGAAGGCAACACTCTTCACCTACCTTATCCCACTGCAGTGTGACAAATATAAATAGCTGGTTAAAAATGCACTGTACATCGATCCAGTCATAAATGATGCGTTTGTTTGGTATTGAAGCAGAAAATAAGGAAGTTCACACCTGGTTTTAGCCCCCAGAATGGATCAGCACAGAGTTCAAGTGGCCAACAAGCCTCTGAAATAATTTATACTCCTGCTGTTTTCTTCAACTTGTAAATAATGCTTGATGCTGCACTTGGAGCAGCTTCAGCTAAGCCCCCCATATGGACAAAGCTCTCATTCCTAACTTCAGATTTTGAGTTTGATGAAACAGCATCGCCAGTTTTCAGCTTATAGGCAGCATTGCATGAGAAAACAGGCATGACTCTGTAGTGGAAGTCACCACAAGGGCTGGAAATAGCAAAGTAGTTGCAAAGTTGTTGAAAAAAAAAAGAGGAAAACAAAGACTGCCCTGTGGGGCCAAAACATGCCCTAGAATGAACCCTGGGGTCAAAACTTGTGCTTAAGTGCCAGCTTGGGGGCAAAACACATGCTAAAGCGCCATTATGGGAGCCTTAACATGTGTAAAGTGCCTTTTAGGAAGCCAAAAGGTGCAGAGTCCTCTATTGGGAGCCCAATTAGTAAAGTGCCTATCTTGGCCAGCCTAAATGTGCGCTTAAGTGTCTTCTTGAAAACCAAAACTCATGTTTAATGGCCCTCTTGGGAGCCTAAACATGTGAAGAGTGCCTTTTTTTGGAGCCAAAACATGTAGAGTGGCCATCTTGGGACCCAAAACGCATGCTGAAGTGCCTTCTTGGAAACCAAAATTATGAGCTAAAGTGCAATCTTGGAAGCCAAAATGTGCATAGAGCACCATCCTGGGAGCTAAGATGCGAGCTAAAGTGCCCTTTTAGAAGCCAGAATGTTAAGATTAAGATATATTTTATTAATTCCCTTGGGGGAAATTCTGGTTTTTACACTCTGAATCACGTTAAAAATACAAACTCATGCACAAGGATGGAGTGATGGTGCTGAACTCGGAGTGTGCAGCTGAGCACTGTTGGGGTGCCTTGCTCAGGGGCACCCCAACAGTGCTCAGAGATTTTGAGCCAACACCTCCCCAGCTATCAGCCTAATCCCCAACCTTGGTCAACACACTGGGGCTTGAACCAGTGACGCTCTAATCACTAAACCAAGTCCCTCAGGATTGAGCCATTGCAACCCCCAGTGCCTTGAAGTGCCCTCTTGGGAGCCAAAATGTGTGCAAAGTGCCCTCTTAATAGTCAAAATGTGCACTAAAATGCCCTCTTGGGATCCAAAACTTGGGCAGAGTGCAATCTTGGGAGCCAAAATACACACTGAAGTGCCCTTTCGAGAACCAAAACATGTGCCAAAATGCCTTTTTGAGAGCAAAAATGCATGATAAAATTCCCATTTGGGATCTTTGTGTGCCAGAGAGCCATCTTAGGAGTCAAAATGGGTGTAGAATGCCCTTTTGGGAGCTAAAATGCATGCTTAAGTGCCTACTTGGGGGCCAAAAGCATGCTAAAATTCTCTCTTTGAGCAAAAATATGTGCTAAAATGCCCTCTTGGGATCCAAAACTTGTGCAGAGTTTAGTCTTGGGAGCCAAAATAAACACTTAAGTGCCTTTTTGAGAGCCAAAACATGTGCCAAAATGCCTTATTGAGAGCAAAAATGCATTTTAAAATGCCTGTTTGGGATCCATGTGTGCTAATGAGCCATCTTGGGAGTCAAAATGGGTGTAGAGTACCCTCTTGGGAGCCAAAAAGGGTGTAGAGTGCCCTCTTGGGAGCCAAAATGCGTGCTTAAGTGCCTACTTGGAGAGAGTGCCCTGAATATAGGTTCTGAATAGTACTGGTGCTAGAGTTTAGCGCTGCTCGCAATCACCATAGGTACTGCACATCTTGTGATGTCAGAAGGGGTTACAAGGTTATGAATAGGTTAGGGTTAGCATTAGGGCTCAGCATTTCAGCATCTAAGCATTTGGTGCAAGGAAATGTGCCCCCTCCTCCAGGTGCAGCTGGTTTCCATCCCAAGCTAAATCACACTAATGAATAATTAAGGGACTTTGTGTCTTTTATCTCACTTAGCATCCAGATTGTTTAGTCCCTTACACATAGACTGTAGTAAAAAAATAATTACTTTGCACAGTGTGCTTTAAATCTTGCAGTTGCTGCTGAACATAAACCCTTTTTTATCTGTATTTTCCTTTAAATGCAAAGAATAGAGCCTAACAGAGTGTCTTGGTTTTGGGCTCTGGGTGGTAGGTGCTGCTGTGTGGTTTGTAGTATCACATTCTCACATGGAAAAACCATCCCTGAGAAGTGACAGTTCAATATAAAAATGCCTCTCTCATCTACTTTCTGTCTCCCTGCTGTTAAAGAAATGTAGGGAAGGAGTGTGGCAGTTTGACAGTTTAGTAAAACTTCAGCTTGAGAGTCAAATATCAGAAAGTCTCTTGGAAATACACCATTACAGCTATGAATATTAATGATGAGGGTTATAAAAGATGTTCTCTATGCCTTTACGAATCTCTCTTTTGTGAAGGGTTGGAGATGTTGTGTGATGTGGAGAGCAGATTGGTCAATGTTCGAGTCAGAGAGGATATAATGTGAAAGTGAAAAGCAACATTTGAAATCAGAGGCAGCTGTGTCAAGGTCAGTCAGGAAAAAAATGGTAAAAGCAGAAGACTGCAGGCTGCTGAATCACTGTGCTGACCAAGTCAGGCATAAAGGAGGACAGAGAGAGCAGCACACATGTGAATAACAACTGCTTTTAAAGGGGGCATATCTCAAGTCAGGCCGCTGAGTTGTTTACATGTTGCAAATTTAGCCGAACCCTGCATTCCCAAACCAGATTTAAGATGCGCGCACACTGCCCCGCGGGGTGGCCAGTGATGGAACTACTCTGACAGTGTGCCTTCCACATGGGCATTCTGAGGCTTCACAGTCAGGAAATTAGCCATCCAGCCTGTCAGCTCTCCATCGAGATTACATCTGAGGACACCAGATAAGAGCCGGGGAGAGACGGGGAGCTGTCGGTGAAGTGGTGTGCGCTCGCTCGGTTCATTTAGTGCAATCAATTTTTCATATGTACAAACTGCGAAAACAATCCTTTAAACACCTTGCTGTGATACCAAAACCAGTACTGGCTCCCTGGGTGCTATCAGACCACCACAGGGACCACTGGGATTGCTCAAAGATTGACTTATCTCATGCTAATGTGGAAGCAGCAGCTATAAAAATCCTGCACATCTTGATGAGCTGTCAACTATCAGTAAATTTGCCAGCTCGGGACCTCGCCAGGATCCACCGCATGATTAATTGCCTGTAATTGGATTAAGTGCAGTGGAGTTCATTTAAGGTGGAAGGCCTTTATTTCCTTCCCTCATCCTTCCACTGTATCCTCTTCAACTTTCTTTATTCTCTGCTTTTACCCAGGGCAGCACAAGTCACACACCAGCTACCACATTTCTCCCCAGACAGCTTTTGTGCAGCCTTGCCGTAAAGGTAAGTACAGATAGCACAAGAACAGGTATTCCAGAAGTTAAATAAAGCTACATTTTAAATGGAACCTTGCCAGAAAAAGTCAAACAAGAGGCTCTGTGTGGCTCCTCACAGCGGCTTTAAGATTTAAGCTAACTAAAAGGGACCCGAAACGGCTCCTTGGGGGCCCCCGTTTTCAGGTGAAGTATTTTTTATAGCTTTTAAGAGGAGAAAATAAGTGAATAAATCTGAAGCGGTGTTCAGACTGCTTGTGTGCTCAACAGAAGGTGAGGTAATGATGTTATACCACCTCCCTTTCTGCTATCTGTACACAGGGAATTAAAGTTTCCAGGCTTAAATGCGACCTTGACACACCTCAGCTTCTGCTGACTTGATGCCACTAATTAAAACGCTTTAAAAAAAAAATGTTGTTTCTCTCATCAGTTATCAATGCTAATCCCAAGGCCGTGTGGAGTAACTGATAAGGAGTATCTCGTGCCTGGGAGCCCTAATCAGAAGAACAGACGTCTTTCATCTCTGACCAGCGAGGTGAGCAGGGGGAGCGTGAGGCCGCTGCATAATAAGCAGCTCCGCAAAGAACAAGAGGGATGAGGAGCACACATGCATGGGCGGATGCAGACGGGAGGAGTCGATGTAACGCAGAGTCCCTGCACTGCCGTCCTCCGCCGTCCCCATGCAGCAGTGGTCTTCCAGGCTAAGCCCGGTGAATCTCCTTTTAATGAAGTCAGGAGGTAAAAAGTGCACACGCCCCCTCACTGACAAAGCCAGCACTCGGCTGCCTTTCATCATTATAGTAATGGCTCAGGTCCCCCGCTGAGTAGTTTACTTTTAATCCCCGTCAATGACGCATATTACTGCAGAAACTTGATGGAGTGCTTCGACTGTCGCCCCCTGCTTCTCCAGGTCTCATCCTCACACTGTGTAACCCTCTTTTTTACAGAGGATGTTGTTCTTTGCATGTCTCTAACTCATGCATCAGACCCCTGGCAGGATTATTGATTGTCGTATTGAAACACAAGATTACAAACTGCTCTTGTGCCTTCGGCTGGTAATTACAGTCCCCCTGTGGGCACAGTGTACTGCAACTTAAGGAAATGAATGCAAATCGACTGCTGCTGCATACAATATATAGGCTGCTTTCTTTTTAGTGATGTACTCCCAGCTCCAACTGTTATTTCTGGATCCCTCTCTGGTGCTATGGGTGTTGCTGCTAAGAGAGCGCCTCATGTCTTGGCTAAAGCGGGTTAGCATTTTATTAAAGAAACTAAAAGAGAGTGATCCGAGGCGTCTCAAGAGTGATTATTCCATCATCCAGAGATAAAATCTGAAAGATCCACTTTGAATGACTTACAGTACCAGCTGGATAAGGTGACTCCGACTTTAACTGAATGAACGCCAGGCTTAATTAAAATTCAAATCACTCCCACTCAACATTCCTCCTTTGCAGTTTTAAAAAAGTGACTTTTCCACTCAGATGAACCTCAGTAGCCTGTGTGTTCTGTGTCACTGCAGTGCAGAACGTCACATAAACGAAGACTTTCCAGTTTATCACCATTCACTATTTAAGGATGATTGGATGGAAGGACATAATCTTGTTGCCTTTTACACATATACTATGACAGGTAATCTCTGGGAAATCAGTTCATCTAAATGTCACTCTGCAATACCCCTCCTAAACACTTGATGGCAGCGTTATTTTTCACAAGTTCCTCATCTGGCTACATATTCTGCAAGTTTTACACAGGATAATAAGTCAAGTGGATCAAAGCTGTTGGGAGATTTTCAGCTAATAATCAGCAAATTAAATGGAAAAAAAAAAAAGGGTAGCTCCAATTTTTATCTGTAGGAGGGGCAAAATTTAAACCACATTCCTCAAAAAATTCAACCATGTCATTTTCTTTTTTTTTTTTTTTTTTTTTTTTTTTAAATCAGACAGTACTATCACCTTTGTTTGAACAGATGTCAGGAAAATGTGTTTAGGTTTGTTTGTTATTATTATTAGAAGTAGTAGTATTGTTCTTTTTACTTTTCATAGGGGGCGCCAAAGTCAACACATCTTCCTAAAAGTAGTTTTTAAGCAGATTTCAAGTTTATTTTTATTTTGCCTTTTTTTTTTTTCTTTTGTCAGAAAATACTCAGAGCGCATGTTGAAAAAAACATTAATTGCCAGGTTTTGTCCACAGGGGGTGCCAAAGTTATGGGATTTTACCATGTTGATTTCTTTCTTGAAACAGAAAACACACAAACAAAAAACAAACAACAGACATAAGAAAAATGTGCAACGGCTTTTTTGTTTAAGTATTTGTTTTGTTTGTTTGTTTGTTTGTTTTCCACAGGGGGCACCAAAAGAACTTTTTTGCCAGGTTTTGTCTTCAGGGAGTGCTAAATTTTGAGTTTTGTTTTTGTTTGTTGAATAAAGATTACATGATAAATTGTGTCTTTTTTTTTTTTTTTTTTTGCCCACAGGGGGCAACAGAGTCAACACAAAACAAGTGTAAAGAAGTTTTAAAAATCCAATTTTATTTAATACTTGTTACAGGTTGCAAATACTTAAATACTTCTTTGTTAAAGAATATTTCACGTGTGCACAAAAGTGTGGATATTGCTTACTTTCATCCACAGGGGGCGCCAAAGCAAGCAGACATAAGCTCCTCAAAGGAGCTATAAAGAAGATTCCCTTTCTCTTTTTCCGTGTCCCTGACCTCATGTCTTTGTTCAAGAAGTGAAATTTATTTTTCTCACTTGCAAACACGAAGCAACAGAAAGCAAATTAAATCTGGACAAGCACAAAAGAGCAGTGCGTTTACTCCGTCAGAGAGAAAAAAAGTGAAGGCGGTGTTGTTATCACCACTTTGCTCCTCTTTGTCTAACGTGTCAGTGCATTTGTGTGAAATAAAGTAAGGAGAGGGGGCTTTGTGTGAATGAAAACAGCAGCACCTGCAGAGAGTGAAGCTTCAAAATGTTCCCACAATGCAGCAGTGAAATCAATTTAATGCCTCACCGCGGTGAAGATGGAGTGAGCCTTTTAAGAACAGGTACTAAACGTGTACTCTGGAGTTTGCACTATATTGAAATGACTGTGAATGTGTTAGACATGTTAAAAGCAAAAGTCATTAAGAGACAAGATGTGTGGTGCTGCCATGACGCCAACTGGAAACCAGGCAAAGAGTCACCTCTAACCCAAAAGTGTGACAACCCACAGCGACATCCTGATGCACGCATGTTTGGAGGGTGTTTTTTTTCTGGATGCTTTGTGGTGTTTTTTTATGAACAGACACCCCTCTGATGAGTTTCTTCACAGCTTCTGGTTTCTGTGGAGGTGTATTTTTAAAGTAAGAGGGAGAGGGTAGGCTTTTCACTTAGCAGGATGAGGTCAGCGCCACTGCCAGGCTGCCACTTTCTAATGGACGCTGCAGCTGTGAGGGCCACATGCTGGCCGGTGCTTCACAGTAATTTGTGACCGGGATCATATCCCTGCTGCCTCAAGCTCCCACTGCTGTGGATCGCAGTGTCTTCTTAAAGAGACCCTACACTTTAAAGGTTCCAGTCCTCAGACAAACACCACCAGCTTTACATCACTTCAGAGTGCAGGACTGAAATAAAGCTTGAATTTGTTGTCATTGTGACTCATTCTATATCATAACCTCATTTACTGAAATTGTGTGTGACATTAATGAATATGAATCTCAACACAATGAAAGACAAACAATAAAGAAAAATTCTCCTTTACTGATGCAGTGGGTAAATAAACAATACAAACATCATATTTAATTTTAAGTGCAAATCAGCTTGAAAACTTTGAATTAATTTAATGAAGTTAATATATTTTATTTTACAGAAAAAATTACAAGCTAAAGGCTAAAACGGGCTAAATGTCAAAATATGAGCTTAAGGCTAATTACAGGCTAACTGCTAAAAAAATTGGCCTATATGTTAAAAAAGAAAATAATAAATAAAATAAAAAAATACAAGTTAAAGGCCCAACACAGGCCAAATGCTAAAATAAGCTAAAGGTCAAAATATAAGCCAAAGGTCAAAATACAAGCTAAAGGCTAAAATATGAGCTAAATGCTAAAACAAGCTAAAGGTCAAAATATAAGCCAAAGGTCAAAATACGAGCTAAAGGCTAAAATATGAGCTAAATCCTAAAACAAGCTAAAGGCTTGAACACAAGCTAAAGGTTTTAAGACTTGTGAAAGAACAAAAACAACAGCTAAAGTTGAAAACACAAGCTAAAGGCTAAAGGATGAGCTAGATTCTGATACAATAAAAGGTAATAACACGTGCCAAAGGTTCAAAGACTAGCTAAAGGCTGAGACACAGGTAAAACGGTTAAACACAAGCTAAAGGCTACATGATGTGTTAAAGGGAAATACAAAAGCTAAAACAGAAAAACACAAGCCAAAGGTGAAAACACAAGCTAGGCGAGCTAACGGCTGAAAAACACAGGTCAAATGCTTAAACACAAGATAAAGGCTAAATGATAAACCAAAGGAAACACATAAGCTAAAGGCTAAACTACAGGTTAAATGCTTTAAGACAAACAAATGGCTTAAGGATGAGGTAAATGCTTGGCCACATGTTAAAGGGTAAAGAAAAACAAGCGGAAGGCCCAAACATGAGCTAATGGCTAAAACATGGGTCAAATGCTTGAACACAAGCTAAAGGTTTAAAGACTTGTGAAAGACAACTTGTAATGACCTAAGCTGAAAACGTAAGCTAAAGCTCAAAAGACAAGCTAAAGGCTAAAACACAGGTTTAACTGTTTATGCTAATGTTCATTCCAACCCACAGTCAGCAGTTTATCTGCAGTGGTCTGTTGAAACTTGAGAGTCCATTAATAAAATGAAGAGTGAGGTTACGTTAGCTCTGCTTGGTGAGGTTGGAGTTGGTAGATGAGCTCTGATCGGACATAACCAGGATTCACTAACGTTACAGACATGTCTCAGAGCACCGGGCTGTGAGAAGAGTTGAATAAAGCCGGCTGATAAACTACAGTACAATCTGACAAAGTTAGCTTGTTGTCACGTTACAAAGTGTAGCTCTACCTAACTGTTGATAAATACCACCAAGGAGCTTTTTAACCACCTTGGCGATCTCAACCCCAGCCTCAGACAGAGGCAATGCATCAGTTGTCATTTTCTGTGCACATGCAGCATGAGACTGTGAGGAACGAATCAGTTTCTCACTCAGAGTCTGTTTCTGACTCAGATGGCTCAAACAGGTAGGGCTGGATCTGTCCGATGAGGCTGCTAGCGCTAGCTTCCATTGTTACTGTACCTGTTACCATCACAGTTACACGGAGGCGGCTCCCTCTGCGGGTGGGCGTGGTTTCAGCGCTGCTCACTGACACACCCCCAGCGTCTCACAGCAGAGAGAAGTGTTTGTTTTTCCATGATTTTGAGACCTAATTTTATAAACTTAACCATTTTTTTTATCTTTCAAATTTGGCTCAGTGGACAATGACACATGTTTCTTTGCTGTGACAAACTAATGACACAAATTTATTTCTGCTTTACACTGATTTTAAATGAAATATCAACTTTTATAGGAATAAACCTGCTGAACTGCCACCTATGGGCCTCTATTTATGTGTGTTAGTGTCTGTGTCTGCTCTTCTGATAGCCTAGCTTAAGGCCAAAATAACAAGTTAATTCTCATAAATATTTGACTTTTGTCTCATAAATTAATGAGATTATACTTGTAAATTTGTGACTTTGCTCTTGTAACTTTTTAAATTTAATCTTGTAAATTTATTAATCAAATGGATAAACATTCATTGCTGTGAATGCAGTAATGCATTCACAGCATATGTTCTTCTGTGTCAAAAAAATTTCTTCTTCTTCTTCTTCTTCTTCTTCTTCTTCTTCTTCTTCTTCTTCTTCCGCCCGCTTTTTTGGACCGCTAAAACTTCTGCAAACTTCAACCGATTTTCACCGTTCAAACTTCAAAACGTGTGTTTCAGTGGGGACAGGGGGGCTATGACTCTTCAGAAACTTTTCACAAATACTTTCCAAGATATTCAACAATTTACGAAATTTCGGTCCCATAGAGATGAATGCGGAATTTTCAATATTTCCTCCCTTCAGGACATTTTTTCAGCCTGCTTCAAACCCTCCTCATTCAGTCATACATTCAGCTACAAACTCCATTCAAACTTCAAAATATTCAGCTATCTTTTGGCTTCATTCAGTGGGTTTCAAATGTTTCCTAGCATTCATAGTTTCTTCACAATGACCCTTCAAAGGTCATGATGCATTTCAGCTCTTCAAGCCATTTAACATTGGTGTGTATTGGACGGAATGTTTCAGCTTAGAGTGGGAGATTCAAACGACAGAGCAGGGAGAGGGGGAAACAAGACCTGGGAAACTTCTGGGTTAACTGCTCTCTTGGCCACATTTTTTGAGCTATCAACACAAATAAGCCCTCAGCGTGTAAGTAGTCTTGTCCTGCCTCTGACAAAGTGGTTTTTAAAGCAAAAGGATGGAGCACTTTTTCACAAAATGACCAACTGTCGGGCAAAGTCAGCTCCGGCACCCATGTACTCCAATGTTAATTCCTGAGGGGTTTTCTCAGAGATCAGTCAAATTTCCCTCATCTATCTATCGCTGTCATGGGCCTATTTCTGCATCTTTAGACATGAAATTAACACAGACAGCTTCCTCAGGGTCTCAGGATTCCTACGGTGTGATCACTTTTCTGATCGGCCCTTTGGTTTAGTCACAGTTGCAGACAGTTCGACACCCTGATTTCAGTGTAAATGTGTTGGGAATCAACAGACTCCACCAGCTCTCTGATGGCAGTTGGTAAACAATGATCACCATGGCAACATCTGGCTTCAGATGAGCCTCAGCTAAAAGGCTTACATGATTAAAAACTCACACACTGGACAAGCAGGATTTCATTTTAACAGCGTTTCAGAGATGAGACTTGCATTTTCCCTCAGTCAGGTCATTATTTCCATAACTGTTCTTTAAAATTTAATTCATTGCTTCAAATTTTTAAAAGATGCAGCCATTTCAACTTTAAATTCATTTATCCATTTAACTGATTCATCCATTAATTTCCTTTCATCCAAGAGTTCATGGCAGGTTAATTTAGTATTCTGCATTAGCAGTTGAGTGCCAGCTTTTCATGAATTATTTCAACCATTTTCAGACATAAATTCAGTCATTCATGTTCAGCATTCTGCTTTTGCAGTTAAGCACAAGCTTTTCAAGACTTAATTCAAATGATTTCAGACATAACTTTAGCCATTCTTGCTCAGAATTTTGCTTTAGCTGTTCAGCGCAAGCATTTTAAGACTTCATTCAGCCATTTTCAGACAAACCTTCAGTCATTCATGTTCAGCATTCTGCATTAGCAGTTGAGCACAAGCTATTCAAGACTTTTTCAACCATTTTCAGACATATCTTCAGTCATTCAGGTTCAGCTTTCGTTACATTAGCAGTTCAGAGCAAGCTGCTTCAGCATTCTGCATTCACAGCGCAATTTCTTCAGAAATTGCTTTTCTAGTTCATTTTCTTTTACCTTCCTAAAAGCATTGTTTTAAATGATTGTTCTCATTCAAATTTGAAAAACAACAATACAGAATGTCCCACTGTCTTGGAACATTGTGATGTCATAGAGTGGTGATGTCACAGAGTGGAGATGTCATAGAGTGCTTTGTATGAACTACCCTCAGAACCTCAGATCAGAATCTTCATTTCACTCACTCTAGCAAGAGACAGAGCCACATTTGCAGATCACAGCATCCAAAATCATTTCCACGATGGAAACAACTGTTCAAGGAACAAAAAGGAACGCCAGAAAAGGCAGAAACAAGAAACAAAACAACGTTGTCTCCTACCCAACGGCTCAGACATCTTACGCTGAGCTCAGACCCATCGACCTTGTTGAGGAGGAGTTAGATGAATATTACTTTGAGAGCAGGATCTCTAAGAAAAAAAAGAACAAAAGGCAAGGAGAGGTCAACTTGGCTTCGTCCTTTCCAGTCCTGCTCAGGGATTATACTCAGGAGGAACTGGAAGCAGAGGGGTGCCGAAAATGGACAGCAGACTCTGCAGCACCACCAACACCAATGCCTGCAGAGTCTAACCCACTGCCTGAAAGCAAGCCTGCACCCCAACCTGCACCCCAGCCAGGACCCAAGCCAGCACCACAGCCTGTACCACAGCTTGGTCAAAACCCCAAACAACCACAGCCAGCAGAAACGCCCAAAAAAACAGTCTCTCCTGTAAAAATGTCTTTCAGTGCAGTGGTTTCTGGTAAAAACAAGGTCAGTGAAAAGAAACCTTTGACCATGCCGGACATCAAACATCAGGAGTCCAAACAGGTTGTGGTACAGATCCCTGAGCTGGACTCTCACAGCCTCATCAGCAAAAGGGACCAGGTCTCAAAACTTGATGAGGAAAAGTTGGCTCTGCTTCATGAGGTAGAGCAGCTTAAACAGCAACTCAAAAACTATGAAGCCTCAGCAAGAGAAGCAAGGACCGAGATGGAAAAACTCAGAGGAAACCTTGAAGCTGAGAAGCAGAGGTGCAGAGAAACAGAAGACAGCCTCGCCCTGCAAGCAGAGGAGACCAACAAGCTGAAAGCTCATCTGTCCCAGGTTGTCGGAAACGTGCAAAACAACGCACAACTGTGGGCACAAGAGAGGTTTTTCCTCTGTGGAGAAATCAATCGGCTTCATGCTTTTCTGCAGCAGACAAAGTTAGCTGAGTCCAGGTCCAATCTACCTGAGGAGGTTCAGACTGAAACTGTCTCAGAGCAAGTACAGATCACGGCTCCAGAGGATCAGTCAACAGACCAGGAGAGGTCCCATCATGAGACAGAGAGGGAGGAAACCTGTGAACTGAAGGCTGCCCTGCACCAGGCCCAAGAAGACCTGGAAAATCAGAAGCAGCAGCTGGAGGAAGAAAGATCACACCGTCGATCAGAACAAGAGGAAACCTCCAAACTTAAAGCCTCTTTGTGCCAGGCTCTAGAGCACCTGGAAACTCAGAGGCAGCTGGTTGAAAATGAAAGATCCCATCGGCAGTCAGAGCAGGAGGAGACCAGTGGGTTGAAGGCTGCTCTGCATCAGGCCCAAGAGGAGCTGAAGAATCAGAGGCAGCGGTGGGAGGAGGAAAGATCTAGTGTCCTGAAACAACAGAAGGAGACCACCTCCAGGATGACGGCTGCTCTGAAACAAGCCCAGGAGGAAACAAGCAGCCTGAGGTTCCAGTGGGAGAAAGAAAGATTTCATCTCCTGGAAAAACAGATTGAGGAGTGGAAGAAGATCCAGGCCACACAGAACCAGGCACAAGAGAACATGGACAGACTCCAGCGTCTGTGGGATCAAGAAAGATCTCATCTCCTGTCTGCACGAGAAACAGAAGCAGACAGGATGACGACCACCCTCTGCCAGGCCAGAGAGGACCTAGAGACCTACAGACACCAGTGGGAAGAGGAAAGATCAAACCTCATTGTAAAGCACAGAGAGGACACCCACAGGATGTCAGAAGAGCTCAGACAGGTCAAGGTGGAGCTGACGACCCAGAGGTCCCAGTGGGAAGTTGTCAGGTCACAGCTCCTGGTAGAGCAGAGAGAAACCTGCAGGTTGAAGGCCTCTCTTGAACAAGTGCAAGAAGATCTGGCACTACAGCAGGACCAGTGGCAGCAAGAGAAGGCCACTCTGCTGGAGTCTGTCAACAACACCCAGCAGACTCCTGTGGGGGAGGAGGTAGAGGAGGAGGAAGAGGTGAGACCAGCAACCTCTGTGATGGACACTCTTGCAGTCCTTGATGGTCAGATAGAGGAGGTGGCCCAAAGAAGACCAAAGAAATCCTTGAGGAAAAGGTTCCTGGGCCTATTTAGAAGAAACAGAGGAACCTCTAGTGATGGCCAGTGACCTCCTCACACAAGACCTGTCAGCCCCCCTGAACCCCCTTTGAAACCCCCTATGCTCGCCCATTGTTGCTCCTTTTAACTGTGTTTATTGTAATGCCTGTGTTTCATTAAGAATGTAAACACTTGATCAGTCACAGACAACATTACAATAATTCCCATTCCCTTTTAATGTTTTAAATTTTTGTAAATGTGTTTTGCAAAAAAAAAAAAAAAATAGTAATAATAAATGAATAAAATATAAAAAAAAATAATAAAAATTAAAAAAATAATTCTGCCGCAAAATATGATTTTTAACATTACAGAGTGTGTAACATAACAATAACAATGCTGTATTTCCTATTTTTGCTCATCTCGATGTCATTGTTTTGTATTAAGGTTTGTGTTACTTTAAATCAGAATAACAACATTACCAGAATGATCTCTCCGGTTAAGAAATGTATTGATGAAGATACTAAATATCACTTTTTCTAAACAATGTGCATCAGACATGACTAATTTATTCATCCGTTTAAACCTTTATTTATTCTCCAACAAAGACGCTGATGTTTTACTTGTTTTTAGTGTTGTTGAAAGTATTGATGTGACATGTAGGAAACATTTCAGAAGATCATTTTTTATGAATAGCTAAAGGTGATGTGACATTTAGACAGCAGGGTTAAAAGTCCTTGTTTACTCAATCCCAACCATAAAGGTAAAATGTTACAGTCTTTTTTTTTTTCTCTTGGCCTCCATACAGCTGCTAAATATGAAGACAGATTTATTTTCAGTGAACTATTTAACTTTTGGTATGAGATCAGAAATAAAACATGATGAATTCTACTGTAATATAAATCCATGTTTGTTTGTTTTTTAAGTACTCCCAGTCGGATCCTGAAGTCTCTGCCTGAATTTGTTGTTTTTTGTTGTTTCCATAGTTATGTTTATGATCTACTGCAGGGGTGGGCAAACTTTTGATTCGTGGGCCAGAATGGGTTCTAATGCCGCGGCCACACCAAACGCGAACACGCGAATTTACTCGCGCGAATGGCCTGTCGCGCGCCGCGTGAACGCCCGAGTCTCGCCGCTGGACTTTTTTGACAAGCTGAGGCGCGAACACGCGAATGCGCGGTACTGCGCATGCGGAGTAGAGAGCTCGTTCATTTAAAGACCGACAGTCCAAAAGAGCAGCTGAAAAACAATGAGCTGTGGTTTCCAAAGCATGACAGGAGAGTGTGTGAAAGCTTTGGAGATCACAATCAATGCCTGCTGCCTCTCCCTGGTAATCCACCAGCCCTGCTTGGCTGTTCCCTGCGATCTCATCCTCGATCCCCCGAAACTCCGACCCCCCGTATCCCCGACCACCCGAACCCCCGACCCATGTTCCAGGAGGTCTCCCTGGGGATAATGAAGGGGTGGAAGAAAGAGAGGAGCACAGAGAACTTCCATCTTTTCCCTGGCTCTGCCCCGCACTTTCCTCCTCTTTATCAGGCTCAAAACTCCGCTGAGGAAAACACAGTCGGACTCAGTGATAGCCCGTGCAGGCAGATCCAGCTGGGAACGAATGTTTTCAGAACTTACCTTCAAAACCTGTCTCCTCAGAGACTTTCAACCAAGCCTGCTCCTGTTTTTCAGTCTCTGTAGAGTACACACGTCGTATCGTATAACTCTGGATGATGACACACCGCACAGATTGTTTTCTCCTCCATCCTCCGGCGGAGTTGGAGCCGGAGCAGGCGGCAGTTGCCCCCCAACTTGTCATAACAATGACGTCGTGGGGGAATATTTTGAACTCGAGCGAATTCGCGTCTACCGCCCAAACGCGTGAACGCTCCAAACTCGCCGCGCCAATCGCGCGAATCGCGCCGCCCGAGGCGAATCGGCGGCTAAACGCGTCTTTGCATTGACTTTGTATGTAATCGCGCCGCAAATTCGCGTTTGGTGTGGCCACACCATAACATTTGACAAAGGGGCCGGACTAGGAGCAGATGGATAGTGTGCTTTAGTAACTATCAGGGTATCATTCATTAATTCCATATCCATTTTAGAATCCAAAATCGGAAAACGGAAAACAACTTGTTGTTCAATTTTTCGTTTTTAAATCAAAAATCAGAAAACATGCAACGGTCTATTTTTCGGTGTTTTGATTTTGTTTTGAAATCAAAATTATAATATGAGAGAATGGAATTATAATGGGATTTTGAATCCGTGTATGGTTCATTCTTTCGTCAATCTGTTTCAAAACAAAATCTAAAAAACAAAAAAAAATGGACTTGTTTTTTTGTTTTTTTGTTTTTCTGTTTTAAAACCAAAACGGAAAAACGGAATTACAGAAAAAAACAAAAAAACTAAAAAACTAAAAAACTGAAAAACGCGTTTTTTCTGTCCTGGTTTTAAAAATGAAAAAACAAAAAATAATAAAAGATTGTGTCAAAATTGTTTGTGTGATATTTTGATTTTAAATTTGAACTCTCTATATAGAAAACATCAGAATTGCAGGTGAAATAAAACATTAACAAGGTTTATTCATTTAATTTTTTTCAAGTTTGGCGGGCCGGATTAAAACATTTAACGGGCTGCATGTGGCCCCCGGGTCGTAGTTTGCCCATGCCTGATCTACTGGGTCTCTACTTTCAGGCTGTTTCTCCTTACATTTATCACATGACATTCATGATCACGATTCCATTATCCCGCTGGTGTTATAAATGTTTGTGTATGAAATGTTTTAAAATGCTAAAAAAAAAAAAAAAAAAAAAAAACTTTATCATGAGTGGTTAGATTTGTCTCCACTGTTTGCAAAACAGATTTGTTTGTACAAAGGCATTGTATCTGGTAAAAACTTGTCATGAACAAAGAAAATTAGAGTCAAAAGAAGATTTGATCTCCATTTATTTCCAAAACAAACACACGCCTTGTTAAGAGTCACATCTTGACCTTGATCTTAAGCTTTAAAAAGTGCTATTTTGGATGAGTGTGCTGCAGCAGAGGATGTTAAAGCTGGGTTGTGTTGTTGTTGTTGTTGGGAGTGGCTCCACTTCCAACAGCATCATGTTGGCTTGTTCAGGAGAGAGTGTGTGTGTGATGGGAGAGTAATCTGAGGTTTTGCTCTCAGGTTTTTTTGTTGGCAGAAATGAGGCTGACAGCTCTGAGCTGTCCTGTCAGAGTGGGTGAATCCTCTGCAGATATGTCAATATTTATGCTGTTTTAATGCACCTGTTTGGGCTGCAGAACAGACTGCTACGACGTTGCCATTTTTCCCTGTCTGTATCTTTGTTTATGAGCCTTGCTTTGTATGAAAACATGTATATTTCTTTGTGCTTATGCACTATGACAACCTGGGTCAGTTCCTAAATGGAGAGTTTCTGGTAACATCATCAAGTGAACTATCAATGTAGCACTGATAACCATCACCCCTCCCCTTTTTTCATGTTTGTAGGGACATTTGCACGAATTTACCCTTTCAGACCTACCATTGTGCAAATCCACCAGATCATATTCCTACATTTTTATCCACTGTGGTGCAATGTTTTGTAGTATCTTTTATTTTTTTGTATGCCAAGTTTCAAAATTATGTATAGACCCAAGTCTTACAGGTGGCGGCCGCAGGGAGTTTGGTTACTTGTTTGGAAACACATCATTCAACCTGAACTCCTCCTCCTTGGATCAGTGCCAGCAGCAGAACACACCCACAGCCTCCAACTGTGACTACGTGAACACTTTTACTAGCCCAGCAACCACCTGTAGCATCACGTTTGTACATGTGAGAGACTGGTGAGCCGTGCACCTGACTTGTCATGTTAACACCTGGGTTATTTCACACACTTGTCGGTGGCGCAGTTGGAGAATGCGCTTGGTCGGTGATCGGAAGGTTGCAGGTTCAAGCCCACGGGCGACACATAGCGATGTGTCCCTGGGCAAGACACTTAACCCCTAGTTGCTCCCACTGCTGTGTCAGAATGGGTATGAAAGGGCGTGACTGTGTTAGATGTACTGATGGATAGCTGTCATAGTAAAGATTGGATCCATCAGTGTGTGAATGTGAGAGCGGATGGATAAGTGTGACCTGTGGTGCACAGCAGCTTTGAGTGGTCCATGACTAGAAAAGCGCTATATAAGCTCAAGTCCATTTACCATTTACATACCTAGTTAGAAGAAAGCCATATCGCGTCGTTTCACTTTCGTTATTTTTATTTTCGTCTGTGCTACATCAGCTATCATAGCTGCTCTGATTAGCTTCTTCCACTCGCCATCATCAGCACACAAAGCCATTTGTACTCTGGGCACGCTGTGATTAGCTGACACAGGCAAATAAAGGGGCTGTGGCCAACACAGACACTGACACACATGTACAGAGGCCCAGTGGGGACAATTAAGCAGGATTATTAATGCTGTAAATGTTAGCCTTTTATTGTATAGGAAGATCCTGCTGACCCTATTTTTGATCAAGTGCCTAAAAGTGCAATAAAACATAGATAGATAGATAGATAGATAGATAGATAGATAGATAGATAGATAGATAGATAGATAGATAGATAGATAGATGTTTTTTTTCTTTTTTCCACATAATTCTAAAATACAAAACATCTATTTCATTTCAATAATGTATTTGGACAATAATAATAAATTGCTTAAAAGTGCAATGAACCTATAAAAAGAAAATAAAAATAAATCACAAATATAACAAATCTGTGTCCCTGAAATTTGCAAATTTGAAAAAAAGAGCATTATACGATTTGGAACCACAGGAAGTTTATTTGGAGTCTGTGCAGTACTTGCATTTTGAGATGTAGTTGATTTTGTAACCTGTAAATAAAATAATAAATAAATAAATAAATAAGTAAATAAATAAATAAATATATAGATAAATAAATAAAATAAAAATGTAATATGAAATAAATAATAATAATAATAATAATATAAAACGTATTATTTGCTAAAAAGAGAAATCAATATCAAAATAAATTTTTCAAAGGGACAGCATTCACGTTAAAAAAAAAAAAAAAAAAAAAAAAAAACATCATCTAGTGTGTCAGATAGTTATATTTACATTTTTTTTATGTACAAAACCATGGTCATCAATGAAAAGTGCATTTGAAGACAAAAGACATTTATTTTTGCAGAGCTGGAACTTTAGAATGAAGGAACATAAATGACAGCATGATGACATTTCTTTCCACGCAGAAAGTGCCACAAACATCCAAATCACAATACTTGAGATTTTTGGACCTAGCGGTTTATTGTGTGTTTTTAAAACCCCTAGCTGTGACCAAAAAAAGCGCTCTGAGACGTGATGAACGTGTGCAATATTAGTGTAACTCACCAAGTTTTGAATGGCAAGAAAACAAAGTGCTCCATCTTAATTTACCACAAATCAAAAATGAATATGAAAAATAGCATCTCACTGGCGCTATGCTTGGCCCTCTAGCGGTAAGCTAGTTTCTTTTTAGATTAATAATTTAATTATTGATTCTTGTGTCTGAAGATGAGAATCGCTCTCATCATGGGTGAAATTTCAGATCAGTGTTGATGCCTGCTAACAATAAAGCATGTATGCATTTTGGATGTGAGGCAAACACAGATGTTGGAGATTGAAAACAAGCTATATTTCCTCTTTGCAGCGTACGCCCACACGCTTCATACATTTGGCCCCCGGTGCGAGCATTCCCACACAACCTCTTCTCTCTTTATTTTTACGAGGCCGACATTTGTGTCCGTTTGCAAAAAGAGCCAAGCACTTTGTTTACGTGGGAGAGCTCTATTTGTTCTCCTCTGTTTACCTCAACCACAGCCATGTTTAATCTGGGGATGTTTGATTTAATTTGCTGGGCAATTTCAGACCAATCGAAACGCTGCATACAGGCCAAACACAATCCGTTTTGACCTCTTCTGTGTTTTCTCAGCGCAAACCTCATGTGTTTTTTTCCAACAGTTAAAAACAGCTCTGAATCATTTCGTATTGATGCATAGTAATAGCCTCACCTCTAATTCTACTTTTCCAATTATTTATCCCCTTCATTGTGGAGAAAATCCTCGGCTGGGTCAAAACGTTGTTAACCTATTCATCAAGCCGAGTGTTCAATACATATTTATGCTTCATATATCAGTGGTCAAAACATTTCACTCAATAAAACATTTGGGTGATCATTGAAGCAGTCTGCAAAGAGCCAATTCATCTCTCAGGCTGCAGAGCCGAATTATTCAGGACATCCGCCGTATTAAAGCAGCCAGAAGCCACAGCAGGCCGCTCGCCCTGCTGAGTGCTGGAGCTGAATGTATAAAAGGGAATTCCTTTATTGTCAAAGTGAATAGAACAATGCCTGTGCCAGCAGAGGAGTTTGAAGATTAGAGCATGGGTTATGCAAACATTCCACTGGTGCAGAGTGATTAATTGTGCGCACTTGCAGAGGTGGGGGACCGGCGCAGCGGTCCCTCTTTTTCCAGCTGAGTTGGGGAAATAATGACTTTATTTTTTGCATGCGGCAGCGGCAAAATGAGTCACATCAAAGCATCAGCAATTAAGCTTTGCATGTTAACAGCAATTCAGTTTGCAGTGTTGGATGTGAGGAGTGCTGCAAACATAGTGATCACTGCAGCTGCTGCACGTTTCAGACGAATAACAGGGAGGCACTCAGACTGTTTTCCATTCAATACATCTAAATAAGTCTTTTTTGAGCAACTTGTGCCAAGCTAACTTTGAGTATATCATTGGCTTTACAATACCGCAAGTGTTGCTATATTGGAATGCCTCCAAAAGAACAGAATAGAGTAGGATGCACTTTTGTAATCTCCTGAAGAAAATTCAGTCACAGCAACAAACCAAGACAATATTTGCAAAATAAATAAATCAATTAATTCAATTAAAAATTAACAACATATAAATACCATAATATATTAAGTATCGACTAGAAAAAAAACCAAAATGTCCTTTAGAGATGACAGCTTGTCCATCATTCTCCAGTCAGCCTCCACCTCCACAGGGTCCAGGACTGAGCTGGACTTCTATCCGATTTTGTGTCTGGTGTTAGCTTCGTTAGCCATGTCTGTGAATAGCATGTTGCTACTCTGCCCTCTGGTACTCCCTCTGGTGCTGAGTTAGCACAGCTAGATTGTCTATCTTATCAGAGATAGATCTAACATTCTCACTGGCGATGGATGGAAGGACAAGTCGATGTTATCTCCTCTGAGGTCTCAACTCACCCCCTACTCTTCACTTGTGGGAAACATCAGGCCTTGCACCAGCTAGCAATGACATGCTACAGGCTGCTAACAGCTGATTTCACACGTAAACAAAGTTTCCATGGTTACATTCACACATAATTCACACATAATTCACACAAACAGTGTTTTTGGGCATGCAACAATTCATACTGGACGCGTCTTTGGAGCGCAGCGTAGCATAGCAGCTGGATACGCAAGATCACTGAAGAACCACATATTCCCACGGGAACCACACCCATGACAGCATGATTAGCATGTTAAACTTGCCTAGCCCTCCCAAAACTTCAGCACCTTTCTGTTGGTGGAAAGTTGTGTCATGTCGAATTATGAAATTTAGTTTCTTCCAAGATTAACCTTCACTTGTCCAAAGCGTTTGATTTCCTCTAGATCTCACCTGCTGGTGACTCCTGGCCACGTGCTAGTGACATAGTTTTGATAAACAAGGATGAGATTTCTGATCAGGAGCCAGAACATTGAGCTTAATCTTGAAATGACCAAATACTCTGATTGTTTATTGTTTTACTGTTTGTTCTAGGTACAGCTTAGTGCGCGGTGCCCATGCTTTATGCGTGAATTAATGGTTACTGCAGACTAATCTTACATTCTCCATAATGATGGACGGAAGGACAGGTAAGTGTAGTCTCTACCTTGATCACACCCCAGCACCAGCACATCACACTCACCTCCCTCTCCTTAGCTTGTGGATAACACCAGTCCCAGCACCAGTTAGCATCGTCACGCTACAAGCTGCTAACAGGCGAAATCTTGTGTGTAAACATTGTGAATGTGGTTACACGTAGAATCTCCAGACAAACACAGGAGCAAAGAAAGTAAAAACCCCATTATAGGCGCAATCATATGCACATGCCTTGTTCCTTAAGCTAATGAAACTAGTTTGATTGTCCCAATTGCAGGACAGCAGCACTCTTCAGGAGTTTGGAATATTTTGGCCCCAGCAGTCAACATGTTTCAAGTCGCACCAAACTTGGCACAAAATTCAGTCATTCCAATATCCCTGTGTTTTTGTGCTGATACATGCTACAGAGCGCCCCCTAGCTGAGAGAAACACAGCCCCTCCTGCTACTTAAAGCTACATGCCTGACATTTTTGTGCATAACTACCATGCCAAGACAAAAAAAAAAAAAAAAACTCTTATCGACATGGGGAAATCTGAGCTGGAAATGAGTACACTTGAGTTGTATGTCGGATATATTACGATTTTAACGATACCTATAACAACAAACTCATCCCAGAGTTTTTTTTCCAATCATCTTCAAATCCATCACGTGCATACTAGACACACTGACAGTGAAATGTCATTAAAAGATTGTTCGTAACTCAAAGGGCGTGGCCAAAGAAGGCAGCCAAAGTTGACAGTTTTTTTGGTTACATGCAAACTTTAATAACTCTTGTGTACAATGTTGGATCTGGACCAGAATGCACGCACATGTTCAATTACACAGTCTGAGTGCATCGATTTGCTTTTTTTGATAGGCGCATGGGTGCAACAGTACATTCAGCTAGCCAAAGGAGCAATGTAGCTGCTTGATTGTGCATTGATAGCATCACGACCGTAGCCTTTATCTTTAGTCATATTTTGCCTGATGAGTACTTTCCTGGTCCTACATTAACTGCCCAAAAACCAACCACCTTCTTCCCCATTTGTGAAACTCATGATTTCATTAATGGGAGTAGTCCAAATCCCTTAAATACATATAACTGGCTTTGTAATGGCTTTATTTGAGATTTGAACCCTTTGCTAGCATACTCTCCACAAGGCTAAACATGCTCCCTGTCAGTGCCAGTCTTCCACCACTGCTCACCAGTTTATTTTTTTGCCATTTTACCACATTAGCCAATGTTTTGACAGTGAATTATTAACCACCCTTGCCTCCCTGAGACATGTTGTCATACTGTCATAAATTGCCATAACAAGCCCTAATTACGCAGCCATTCCAAACAATCCATCTCTGCCCACGCTTATCCCTCCAACTGATGTAACGTCTTTAGCACAATCCTACCCCGGCCTCCTCCTCTGACCTCCATTGTGATTAAAGGGTACCATTACATGCACACGCTAGCGCTTATTGTATTTGACCCCTGGAGGATTAATTGCATCTTCACTCCAAATCCGTCTCTTGTAGCACTCGCCATTAGCTGCTAATAGTGGTGTTATTTCATAGATGGTGACAACTTGGCAGCGACGGACATAATAAGGATGGTTATCGCAGGCTATTCACCATAGAGATAGCCTTGGAGCAGGGGGGGGGTGTGGTGTGAACTTGATGCTATCGTGGTGAATTAAAACACATTACTGGACAATGCAATAAAGAAGAGTGGGAGTTTTATAGAGAAAACTCATTGTCTCATCAATCTAGACTCTTATTTTGAAAACTAGGCCCAGAGACTTTTCAGATTAGCAGGATTACAGTTGGAAACAGAGTGTACATCATGTTCGTCCAGTACCTCCCTGTGAATGTGAAAAAAAAGGCACATCCACCTCGCAGTTGTTTCAATTTCAAGCTTCTGGAGGTGCCGGTGATGCTTGGCTGGCAGACGGTGATATTGCCCCTGTGTTCACAGGGATGCAACCCCCCTCCCTTCCACCTCAGCACCACCCAGATGAGATGTCATGGAATTTATGGTTATGGATTACTTGCAGATTGTGCCACAGTGGCTACAGATGTTGAGCGTCACCAGGGAGGGGAAAGTGGGAACTGTCACCCGGGGTACACTTGAAGAGATTCACTCCATTTGCACATACTTGTCAGGCTGAAATCCCACAGAGTGGGACGCTCATTTTCACTTCATAGCGATCTAACAGGGCATGTAAAATAGCTCTGAGAGTGGCTTCTCCCTTTTTTTACCCCTACCTTGGATATGATTCATTATTTCCCATATTCCTCTGCAATTATCTTTGTTTCAATATTTGATTGTGGTGCTTTGTTTGGATTTGAATTCTCATAAAGCCCCATTCGCTCCTCTAAGTACAATATTAAACCTAATTACGTGGAAGCAATATTCTTATCCCAACAACATGCCTGAGTGCAGCTCTGGGCCATTTCTTTTTCACTGTCTGCCTCATTTCGTAGAGCTTTAATCAACACAACAAAGGGTCGTCGCCCTCCAGATGCTGGCTTCAGACATGGGGTCCGTCACAAAGTCGGCATGTGGGAGTTTCAGCTGGAAAAGTGTTGTTTTCGTCAACGATGATGAGGATGCCCTTCTTTTTTTTTTCCACAACAAGCTAAACATGACTCTTGATGACTAAAACATGACATTTATGAGTTTTTGTTGATGAGTCCAGACTGGAAAAAAATGTTATGGTGTGTCAGACGTTCAGAATGCATCACATTGCTGACTGTTGTGTGTGTAACCTGTCTGTCAAAAGCTAAAAAGTATCAGCAATGCTGCTGCATTCTATCCTTGTTTGCTCAAGACCACCACCTGGCATCAGCATATATTCTGCACAACACACCTGAGGTCACAAGTTAAAAACCCCTTACAGCCTATGTCATCATAAAGCTGGGTGTGCATTTTGGCAAAGGAAGCAGCGTTTACATCCATTCATTCAAATGAGTTATCATTCAAGAGTTAAGAGTCAACTTCTTTTCTGAGTTCTGACTGTTACAGAGCGACAGGTGTTTTGGAGCAAAGAGTGACTGTGCTAATTGATGACGCTCGGTCAAATATGTCAGTAGCCACAGTTACATGAGGAGTTTTTTGTCTTTCCGAATGGAATCTTTCTGAATGACTTTTCCAAAAACAATAGTTTACATGGAAAGGAATATTCCAATCTCTGGTCTACATGCGCCGCTATTATTTAAACAGAATAGTCAATGGGGCATGCACAGAAAAACATAAATCACGGTGTTGCATTACTTCGAATTGCGAGTTTTTCGTCCAGTCTTGAAATTATGTTCAGTTCTTCGAAGTTCGGATCAAAAGCAAACTTTTCTTCTGTGCTGACTGCTCGCCGCCGTTTTTAAAATTGAGGAACATCTCTAGTTGCGTTTTAAGTCATATCTGAGCCTCAATTGGTTTGGGGAAAGGAATATTCCACCCCTGTGAAACCGATTAAATGTCCATTTGGATTGGCACTTTTCTTTCAGGTAGAGTTGTATACATATCATGTTTTACGTGTTGATACTTGTATCATGTGGTGACTTTTTTAGAGCAGTGTCCCAAGTCTTATTTGTAAAATATGTGCTAAATTCATTGTTGACAATGCGTAATAACCTTTTTAGAACAATGTAACATGCTGCATTTGTACTGTATCTGTGTAAGTGTGTGTCGTGCATGTCAAATAGCTCATACATTTATTGTGCAATGTTAGAACGGTGTACCAAGTCTTGATGATTTGAGGCTTTTACTGTGATATCCTTTGTAAATCAATGCACCAAGCCTTATTTCTACAGTACAGTGAGCGTAAACAGCTGAATCCCTTCTCCCATACTTTCACTTTCAGTTTGTCCTCTTGAGAGGAGCACAATCCTCAGGTGGTGTGGGTGTGTGTGAGGAGAGAGACAGCTGTGTGTATGTTTTTTTTTTTTTTTTTACTGACAAAAAAGGGACACAGTGCTCAGAAATGTTAATGTTCATATTTTTGTTAATGTTTTAACTCAAAGTTTATCCTTTAAAATCTTTTCGTGATGTTTAATTCTGGTGTTTTTTCCTTCACGAGCCCTCTAAGATCCAATTCTGTCTTTGTGTTTTTCTTCATTTTAAACTTATACTCTCATATAACATGCAGTAAACTGCACAGAACTACAGATATTGAAAGTTCAAGGTATTCCAGAGAAATGGGCTGAAGCATTTACTCACATGACATTTTTTGACCATTACATTATCAAAAATAACCAAAAATGTCCACACAGGCATTTTGAGGTGTTAAAAGGGTTATTCAGAACATAAACTTCTGCGTTGCATCTGCTGCCTGGCCAGTTGGTGAGGTTTATTTTTCCAGGGTCTGTGTGATACACAAAAATAACTCAAGTACAACAGCACATCTGGTTCACAAACACACCTTTAAAAGACAGAGGAGCAGGTTGTGACAGGGTCACCTTGCTGAAAAAAACTATGTGCTTTTTAGCTTAAAACAAATGAACTAGCCTGACTATTAAGACTGTTGTACGTGTGTAAACACACATAATGTAGCAGGAACAATTTAACATAAAGACTGGCAAAGTTTTGCAATACATGTTTTATCAACATGGACATCTTTGACATGTTTTCTAACATTTTAACTTCTAACATTTACGAGTGCACTCGTATGGTCTTACCTCTCCTCAGCGTCAACTTGGTGAAATATACAAGGAATCAACAGACAGGAATGCACCAGCTACATATGCATGAGACTGATATGACACTGTTACACCCATGACATGAGATTTCTGTCATTGAGATGAAGGAGGCTTCATACATGCTCATGAATGTTGTCATGAAGTGTCTTCCAGTCAGTCATATCACCTGTAAAGGAAAGATGGCATTGTGTGGGTTGACTTTGCCATGACAACTTGACATAAACATGTCATAACAGGTCTGGTTATCAAACTTACAGAAACGAATTAGCGTTATCTGTCAGCATTAATGACGAGTCCAAAGTGTCTCACTTAACTTGAGATTGAGGAAAACACTCATGTTACTGTCACAGTGGTGTAATGCAAAGCAACGTCAACGCCAACCACATATGACAGATTGATGTAATGCTAACAGTTATGATGTGTTTATGTCCAGTTGTCATAATAATAATCTTAATGACAGATTTTATGTCATGGTTATGACAGTGTCATGTCAGTGTTATGAATAACCCTTCGAATAAAGTTTTAAGGTGTCTTCAAAGAAAAGCTGGTTTCTGGGCAAGGTTATGACCACATAAGGACTCAGTATGAAGGATAAATGAGTGAATCTTTACATTTTGATTAACAGAAAGATTTCAGGTTCAATAAAAAAACTTTAAACCATTTTTTTTTCCATAATCTTAAAACTAGGGCTGTAACTTTAATGTGTTAATTAGATTAATTACATCACAGATTAATGTGTTGTGAAAATCATTGGCTGCTAGCCATCTTGATCGATCTTCTGAGACCCAAATAATTTTGTTTTCTATGACTATGCAAACACCAAAACTACCTAAGAAGAGTTGGCTCTCTTCTTTTATGTCTCTCTTCCTGTTTTTGATCCAAAATCAGACAAAATGTACTTTTTTAGATCACGTTTGTCTCGGGTGCTCCATCCTTTGATCCTCTTCATGATCTCTGTCGTCTTCTTATGATCCTGCCACTTTTTCTCTCTGAACTACCGCAACACATTCTCAGTTAGAGCGTGATCTGCCTGAACTTTTCCGACTTGCAGCGTCTCACTATGCTTCTGTCATCTCACATCTTCTCCTCATATCCATGCTGAGCTCTCATCTAAAGAGAGCACCGCTCTCATCCACAGTACTTCGACACTGGTTCTTTATTTAGGGACCTTAAGCAGATATAAGATTACAATGTGATTAATCAGATTAATTAATTAGAAATCCCATAATTAATTAGATTAATCTTTGTTTACCACCACTACTGGTCTCAATTGCTTGATATACCATTTTATGAAATAAGCATAAGTTTAAGTATGGAGAGCAAAAGGTTTGGGCCCATCTCCATCAATAGGAAAGTTTGGGCTAGAGCTATCAATTTGGTAAGGACTGGTTATTATGCAGTGTCATGGTTAACTGTTTTATGAATAACAACCATTAAAACAACCTATAACCCTTATTTCCAGTTCCCAATACTTATGGATTAAAATTAATTTGTTAATTTGTTAAAAAGACAAATACTTTCTTTTTACTAAAACTGGACTAAAACTTATTGCTCCTTATTGAGCATTTTTCGACTAAAACGGGACTAAAACTGTCAAAGAAATGACAAAAATGTGACTGAAACTGATACACATTTACATCCTTAAGACTAAACTAACATGGTTGTCATCTATCTATCTATCTATCTATCTATCTATCTATCTATCTATCTATCTATCTATCTATCTATCTATCTATCTATCTGTCTATGAGCGATTGAGACGAGCACATGTAGAGAACAGAAACTGAAACTTAAGTGATCAGCACACCACTACCTTTAGCAATATATTTATATATATTAATGGATGGATTGAGGAGCCGCACACCGAAAGGTAAAGAGCCACATGAGGCTTGCGAGCCACAGGTTGGCCACCCCTGATCCATATTGATGGTTTCATATATGCACACATGGTTGGGTCCTTGTGCCTCTCTGCTGACATCCCACTGCCAGCACAAGCCAAGAGGTCAATCTTCTATTCCCGTCACTGAGGTCAACCCCGGGAACATCTGGCCAGCCTGAGTGGAAATGGACACAGCACATGAACTAACATTTAGCTTTTGGAATGGTTAGCCCGCCCTGGCATTTAGTGACATTTGCCTCGCCACAGAGATGCATCTGGAGGGGCTGTATGAAGGAAAAAAAAAGCAGTTTGAGAAGTGAACCAGTCATATTAGCCCTATTAAACTGCTTATTCTTGGACAGGAGAGTGGACACTGGGTGGGAAATTAAGTTGTGACATGTCACTTATACCTAAATTTCTCTTTCACACAGGCTGCCACCTTTAATAGAGCTCTAATGGGAGGAGAATTGAGATGTGCAGCATGAACTTTACCACAAAGGATCTTATTAAGCTCTTAGAGAGCGGCTACAATCACGACTCTGTGCATTCGGTCTTTTTTACCATCCTTGAAAACAAGCGTCACACCTGAGACAGCTCTTTATTTCATTACTGGAAAACCGTCTCTCCATGTGTGCACTCATGTTCTCTGCATCCCTGGAATCGATACCTCCCTGTCGAGCCTTCATCTGGGGGTTTGTGTTCGAGGTTGCGCTCTCATCTTTTTTCTCATGCGACCTTTCGAGCAGGAGACATCACGCTCGAGAAAACGCTCCACAGATCGATGGAGACGGCACTTTTTATTAACCCTTTGTACAATTCCATCTCCGTCTCCCTGAGTCTTGTCATGTATCCTTGAGGCTTTGTGAGACATGATCTTCTGAGGTGTTGCACTTAAGATATGGTGTGTGCCTCCGGTCTTTGTAATCAGCTTGATAAAAAGACCTAATCAAGGCCATTTGATCTAAGCTTTAGAAACAGAGATAAAGCCTCATTAACGTTCATTATTCAACAATTGGAACTAATCAAGCAGTGATAAGCTGGTGAGACTTAAAGCATCAAAGGTGTGAGGCTTAGAAACACCATTAATGATAACCACCGGTTAACCCGACCACTAGAATGATTCAGGTCTAAAAATGAACACAGCTGGTGATCCTCACAGGAAGTCAGGTGACTCCTCTTGTGGATGAGCGAATGTCACGTCTCCATTATGAGTTTATCTCTCGCTGGCAGAGGTTGTTGTGTCACTCTGGCGTGCACACATCCACCGCGGGAGAACAAATTGGGCCTGACATGAGAACACAGAGCCCCCTCCAAAGAAAGCATCTGTATTCTAGTAGTAAGGATGAGTAGACTCCCACTTATGTAACCCAATGCTTTCTGGGAAGGGTTGGCTCTGATTTGAGACCACTTCCAGGTCTCGTTTCTTGTTAATTAGAGCCGCTTTCTTTCGCATTCACACCTTGTCAAGTGGAATGAAAGCAGCAAAGGCTATTGTCAATTCCGGAGAGTTAGTGCACCACTGTTAGCTTGCAGCTAGTTGTCATATTGGAACGTTTAAAGTTCTTCACCACTTAGAGTCACAGCAGCAGCAGAGGATAGTGTTGATAGTGATTGCTGGAGACAGTTGCAGTGGGTTGGACCGTGACAGGGGTGGTTTGGATGTTAAATTTGACAGATATCACCACCTTCTGTTGACTACAATTCTCTGTGGATTACATGTCGACCTAAGTGGTAAAAGACTTTGAGACAGACTTATTATGAATCTGGTGGAAATCTGGTACAAAACTTAGGGGCCAGACTCCCACAGAAAAACAAGGGTCCCTAAGTCTTATTCAAGACTTACTCCAAATCCACATTAAGTCATTTACCCCTTCCTTCTAGATGGACTACCAGTGGCTTTGAGACAGACCTAATGTGGATCTAGTTGAAGTCTAGTGTAAGGCTTTGGGGCTGGACTTCCACCAACAGTGGTCTTGTATGTCAGTGTGAGTTTGGTCTAAGACTTACTCTAGACTTCTGCCAAGTCCATATTAAGACCATCTCAAAGCCATTGATGATCTTTCATATGGTTTTGGGAAAGAATGATTGTGGGTCTTGTGGAAGTCTGGCAAAAACCTCTCTGGACTCCCACCAAAGGTGCCCTTGTATGTCAGTGTAAGTCTGGCCCCCAAGTCTTAAGCTAGACTTCTTCCTAAACCACATGTGGTCCTTCCAGACAGACTTACACTTGCTTTGAGATAGACTTAATGTGGACCTGGTCAGGGTCTAGTGTAAGTCTTGGTGGCTGGGCTTTCTTTAACAGTGCCCTTGTATGTCCTTGTAAGTCTGCCCCCCAAGACTTAATCTAGATTTACCCCAAATCCAAGTTAAGTCTTTCAAAGCCATTGGAAATCTGACTTTTGTCTTTGAGGCAGACTGAAAGTGGATCTTGTGGAAGTCTAGTGTGCAACTAAGGGGCTGGACGTCCACCAACAGTGCCCTTGTATGTCCATGTAAGGTCCACCCCCGGGTCATAACAGATCCACATTTAGTCCTTCTAGACAGATTTCCAATAACTTTGAGAAGGACTCGATGTGGATCTGGTGAAAGACTAGTAAAAAAAAAATATATATATATATATATATAGTATATAGTATAGTATAATTCAAAGCCATGGGAAATCTGACTTTATCTTGAAAACAGACCTAACATGTCTTTGGTGGAAGTCTAGGGTAAGTCTTGGGAGCTGGTCCTACAAGGGTGCTGTTGGTGGGAGTCTGCCCCCCAAGGTTTCAGCTAGACTTCTGTAAGATCCATGCTTTGTCTATCTCAAAGCCACAAGACAAACCTTTGTTGCTGTTCCTTTTTGCTCTAAGTTGGACCTAATGTGGATCTGGTGGAAGTCTAGTGTGAGGCTGAGGGGCTGGACTTCCACCAACAGTTCCCTTGAATGTCCATGTAAGTCCATCCTCCAATTTTTACACTGGACTTCTGCCGGATCCACATTTAGTCCGTCTCAAAACCATAATATAGAAATCTCATGGCTTAGAGACCTCAATGTCTCCTCAAGTTTAATAAAAAAAGTGTCCTTTTTCTGGGCCGTGTAGGCCCAACATATCCCATAATTCCTTGCACTTCAATTGAAACAAAATGAAAACACACTGTTCAATGATAATATTTAGTTTAACACCATAAAAAGCTGGGAAATGTTGATCTTTGAGGGTATTTTGAAGAAATAGATGATGGTTTAAGTAATGTGATGCTAGCAGTGCCAGGAAGTTAGCTATTTTATCCAGTTAGTGACCTGTTGCTAGACAACAGGGTTGGTGTTATTTGATGCTGATGTTAGGGCAGCAAAGTTCATGATGTGAACAGAGAATCTTGCAACAGTAAATGTTTTGCAGTTAATCTGGAGTCAAGGAAGTGTCTGAGACTGTTATGCAACACGGGACACTGCAGAGACAAGAGGCACAAGCTGCTGTGGTGCTTTCTTGACATCAGAATAGCTCAGGATGTAAAAATATCATGTCGTGCAACAGAGCAGCACCAGCTCAGCCAAAAGGCAGCAGGCTGGAGGAGAGACAGACAGACACGACACGGCACACAGAGAGTTTGCAACCCAGCACCAGCAGCAGGATATCTAGATCAGCCCTTGATCAATGATATCCGCTGAGGGTTGTCTGCGCACATTCGCGTGTCTCTAAAAAAAAAAAAGGCTTTGTTTGGCCTGCAGAGAGGAGAGGGGCGCTGCACAAGCTGCTGCTGATGCACGAGAAGGATTGAAATGTGATATGGTGGGTAAAAAAGACTGCATCCACGTCATACATATTCAGAAACGAGTCGTTGCACTGATTGTGTTTGCTGTGAGGTTATGCCGCTCTTACACTTGGTGCACCTGGTGATTGAACCCCCCTGAATCCACGTCCAATCAAGTCCAGAACATAAAGAGCGAGGAAGAAGAAGAGGCAGCTCGTACCAATTACAGGAACGAGGGGGAAGAAATTCAATTTCACTCAGATGAGGAGAACCAGGAAAGGAAATTGTAAGAGAAGCACTTATAGGACAATTGGTCCTCAGGTCTTTGGGCCTTTTATGATGATGATCTGCCCATGTAGGTGATCCATGAATGGCACCAGGCTAGTGAAGCATGTTCTGTATGCAGATGATGATGTGCTTGTGGAGTCTTTAACCCTCATTGGGTCGCTTTAATTTACGACCCTCGAAGGACACTAGAGGACAAAAATTTCTGCTACCAAAAACTGCATTATAAACACAACATATTTTTTAAATCTTTTAATTCTATTAACATATATTTTCTTTTATTTAGGCAGCAAACAAGCAAACTTTTTTTTTGTTTTGCAGTACAAGACTCTTAATTTACAACCCTTTGACAAAAATGTTCTTTACATAAGTGTAAACATTTTTGTATCTTTTTTCCCTCAGACTTTTTGATCAGCTTCATCCTCATTAAAAGCACCAAAAATGTTTAAAAAACAAAATAAAATAAAAAACACCATTTGAATGTCCATTTCCATTTCTTTATTTTCATTAATTTATTTTTTCTAATTAATTGTATTTGTAATGTTTTGTTTTTACTATGAAGAAATGTGTGTTTTCTGAATAGATGTAAAATGGGAAAAATGTCCCATGTCATGATTAAAAGTTAAAAAAAAAATTTAAACTATTTTTCTCAAAAATGGAACCCTGAATGAGAGGATGTATTGTTACATCGTGCAATGAATTCACAATTAAAATGGGGTTTAAGTGGGACTTGATGGGCCATTTCTGTCCTCTATTTACCTGCAAGGTCATAATCTAAGAATCTGACACTGAAAAAAAAGAAAAAAACTTAAATAAATAAAAAGATAAATAAAAATGCAACAAAATCAATTTTATTACATTTTTTTGTATGTTAAACCCAAAATAAATAAACAAATAAGTGGATAAGCAAATGAATACATAAGTACATAAATAAATAAAATTCTCAGCCATTTAACATTTTTTTAATGAAAAATAATTCATTCAATATTTTTGTTTGTTTGTTTTGGAACCAAATGCCCATTTACAGGACAATAAAATAATTTAAATGATTAAAATAATTACAATTTGGCATTTTTGATTAAGACTGAAGACGAATTAAAAAAAATAAGGAAAAGAGTCAGAAATATTAAATCATTATGTTTTGTTTTGTTTTTTTTTATTGTATAGAAGTGATTGGTAGAGGACACCTTTGTCCTCTGTTAACCTGAAAGGGTAGCAAATTAAGAATCTGACATTACAAATAAATAAGTGACGTATTAATAATATACAAATAAATAGCCCTCCAGCATTTATTGTAAAACATATAGTCACATTTTGAAAAAAAAAATCTATGATTATTATTTTGTTCAATTGTTTTATTTAATTTGTTCTAATGGAAAAAAGTGACATGATGTTGTCAAATGGGCATTTAAGGGGTTGAATAATAAAAATGATTAATTTGTATGTTCCATTAAAATTAAAGTTGATTGAAAGATTTGGGAGGGATCTGCTGTGTTTTTATAGCAGTTTTGGTAGAGGACAATCTTGTTCTCCTGGTGCCCTCAAAGGATTTGCAAATTACAGCCACAAATGGAGACTTAAATTATCTTAAAGGACAAAAATATCCCTGGTTACTCCTGAGGGTCAAAGAAGTATATGCTCCGTCTTCTTTTTGGCAACAAAACACTTCGTCTCACTGGGCTCAACTTCAGCAAACATTGACTGAATTACACATTCTTAGCACCGTCTCTGTCGCCAGCTGAGGGTGAAGGAACCAGTAAATCCAGGCGCCTTCAGTTCCAGGGAGCCGAGCCGCCGTCATCAATTCATTATCACCCCCTTCCCCAGAACGAAACAACCTACGCTGTTAAATATTTCTGACTCCAGACACTCCAGTGACTAAAGCAGAGTTATGCAACCAAGGGAAGTCGGAGTCAAAGTGCAGTGGAGGACGAGTGAGACTTTTGGACGCAGATTGTTTGTGAAGAGAGGCAGATTCAGACGCAAGGTCGTCCCCTGATCCTTCCAACCCTGTTTACTCATGCCTTAAGTGTATCAGTGAGTGTGAGTGTGTGTGGTTTGAGGGGTTTGATGAGTGTACGTTTTGTATGTGTGTGTGTGAGTGTGTGTGTGTGTGTCACTTTGGTTACTCAGAGGTTCTTTGGGAGAGCGTTGACAAAGCCTGAGCATGAGGAGAGTAACGTTTGCGGAGAGTGGCAGGGCCTGCGGACAACTTGGGGACTGTTTTGTGTGGGTGGATGTTGTCTAAAAAACAACTTCTCCTGATGCTACTTCCTCCTACCATGCACTCTTAAGATCAGTTCAGTGGCTCTTTAAAAAAAGATGCCTCCATGCTTCAAGAAGTGTGACACGTAATGCCAAAACATGCAAGAAATGATATTGCAAACGCACTGTGGAGTTCTCCCATTGAGGCATTTTCACTCCTTGTGAACTCACTTCAGATGTTGGTAAATTCTGTTTTGGTGATGTCAAGACAATTTAAGACAAGTGGGGAAATAACTCTAGAAAGTTGCTCAAGTCGTCCAAGTGCATTAATTTCTGCAATTACCGCAAGGGATGGCAGTGTCTAGCTCTGCCCTTGAGGGTTGGAGGAGTGTTTGTTACCCCATTAGAAAGATGCCAAAAGGCAAGGATGGTGTGACTGGGTTATTTTGGCACTTTTCCCCAACTTTGACAGCGGAAACTGTAATTGGGCAAACTTGAACAGACTTCGTGTGGGAAATGCTGTTTTTATCATTTTTTGACAACCCTGACCTCTGAACCCCAAAAATCTCCAAAGACCAACCTCTTCCTCCTCTATTCTTAAAAAGCAACCATTAAAACTTGGAAAAAGAAAAAAGGGTTAAAAAAAAAAAAAAAAAAAAAAATTGTCCAAGGATGTGGGTGTTTGCGTGGGCTGGGTGGCATATGAAGCTGGTATCCTTCACTGGGAGGAATGTGGAGTGAGATTCACTTAAGAAACACAGTTAACAGCTTCTGTGTGTAATTCCCACACTTTAAATACTGTTTCTACCAGAAAAGCTGAAAAAAAAATTCTAGGTCATTCATGTATTTCTCACTCTGGGATTGCTTACAGCACATACGTTTAGGTTTACGTTGCATTACTGGAATTGATTTCTATTTTTGCACCCTAATGTGGAGCTTATTCCATCATACATGTGTGACTCATCCTGTTAACAAGAGGCTTACTTTTACTTCATTTGTAGCTCAGCTTGTTGTAAAATGTTGTTAAACTGAAGATATTATGTTAAGGGTCAATTTGACACATTTCTGCTGTCATGTTGACCAAAGTATTACTTAACTTGTATTTTTCTACAAAACCAGAATGAGAAATGGAATCCAGTCTTATTGTCAAAAACATTTGCACGTACAAGGAATCTGACTTAGTGTATTGTTGCTAACTTTAACAAGGAAATAATGTGAGATGAGCAACAACTTAAATAATACAGAATTAGAAACTACACCAGATATTAAATAAAAAAAAACTAGGGCTGTCACTTTAACACGCTTATTAGATTAATTACATCACAGATTAATGCAGTATAAAAAATAACGCAAGACTAACTCATTAGCTGCCAGCCATTTTCAGACATCTTGAACAATCTTTGAAGACACAAGTAATATTGACCATGAGGATGTACACACCAAACTACCTAAGAAGACTCTCTTCTTTTATTTCTCTCTTCCTGTTTTTGATCCAAAAAACAGGAAAAAAAAAACTTACTTTTCTTTGATTGCGTTTGTTTCAGGCGCTCCATCCTTTGATACTCTCCATGATCTCCGTGGTCTTTTCTCATGATCCTGCCGCTCTTTGTCTCTGAACTACTGCGACATATCCTCAGTTGGAGCGTGAGCTGCCTGAACTTTTCTGACTTTTCACATCTCGCCATGTCACTATCATCTCACATCTTCTCCTCACATCGATGCTGAGCTCTCGTCCAAACAGCACACCACTCTCACCCACAGTAAGAGCAGTGTGCTCGCGGTTTACAAATCTTCTCTTCTTCTTGTATTCATTTGATTAGTCATGCGCTTCAATTTTGTAATGTTCTGGAACTCAAATTCTTTATTTGGGGACCTTAAGCAGATATGACATTATAATGTGATTAATTAGATTAATTAATTACAAATCCTGTCATCAGTTACATTATTTTTTTAAGTCACTTGGCAGCACTAATAAAAACAGAACAATGTAAGAAATGAGAAAAACAAAATACAAAGTAGACATTTTAAAGAATTTTCATGAAATTTTGTGACTTTTCCTTATCCAGGGTCATGACCTTCAGTGTAAATTCTGCACACTTTAGTTTTTAGCAAAACGTTTGTGCAGAGTTTGTATACAAATATGATGTTGATGGTCATTTTGACCCAGACACTATAATATGGGTAAGTAGCTGTTCAGATCAAAATAAATACGTTTCTTTGATGCACTTTATTTTGATTGTCCAGTTATTTATGTTTTGATATCCTCTGAATAGCAATTCAGACCCAGAGACCAAGGTGTGTGCAGAGGAACTTTCTCTCCTTTGTCCTTGTCACTGTTCCTACACCCAAAACTAGCTTCAGCAGCTACAGAAGATTCAACACACATTTTGAACTGAGATACAGAGGAAAAGATTCTAGACAATAAGGACAAAGGTACTGATGATCCAGATTGTCAATTTCCATACAATGAGGAGGGTTCAGAGGGAAAGTCTGCTGCTGTCTCTTCATCAGATGAGAAACCAAGGAATGCAGTAATCATCATTCACAAAGAGCAAATGGGCCTCTAAAGATAGGCGGTCAGCATCAACAGTGATTTTTTAAAGGGGGAAAGGGAAGGACTTTGTGGCATATTAATTCCAAGTTTATTAAGTTGTTTTAACAATTCAAGGGGGCATTTAAGTGTGCTTTGCCAACAAGGAAGACTTTTGTCATGTGTTTGGCTCCCAGGAGGGCACTTAAGTGTGTTTTGGTTCTCGGTTTACACTTGTTTTGGCTGCCATAAAGGCGGTTTAGCACACACTTTTGCACCCAAAAGAGCGGTTCAGTGCATATTTTGGGGCTTTATCACATTTCAGCTTTGGAGAAGGCTTTTAAGGGCTCATTTTGGCTCCCACACTGCAAAAAAACTGAAATCTTAACAAGTGTGTTTGACTAATTTTACGTAAAAATTGTCTTATTTGCTCAATACGAGCCACTCTCACCTTATCATTTAAGAAAATGTCTTGTTTAAAGTTTTTTTAAAAATCAAAAATTAGGTCTAAATTGCTTGTAACAAGTGAAAAAAACAGCAATGAAACAAGACTTGAAATTTGCTTGGAACTACAATAATGTCTTGATTTAATAATTTTTGCTCTTGTTCCATTCATAGTTTTTTTTGTTTGTTTTTTTTTAAATTGTTACAAGCAGTTCAGACCTCTTTTTTTTTTTTTTTTCTTTCTCTCTTTTTTTTTTTTTACTTGAACAAGACATTGTTCTAGACTTGTCTGTTGAATGTGGCTCATATTAAGTCTAAAAAGACATTTTCTACCCAAACTAGGATAAGGTCACTTGATAAGATTTCAGTTTTTTACAGTGCAAGAAGGCACTTTAGGACATAATGGATAATTTAGTTTTTTTTTTGGCTCCCAAAACAGCACTTGAGAACATTTTTGGCTTCCAAGGGGGGCTTTTAGGTGTTCATTTTGGCTCCCAAGAGGGCAGTCCAGGACTTCATGGCTCCCAAGCAAGTATTGAACTTGTTTTGGCTCCGAAGAGGAGGGCACTTTATGAATGTTTTGGCTTCCAATGGGGCAGTGTACTGTGTGTTTTGGCTACCACACTTGGGGAAAAAATAAAATGTTATCATTTGTTTTGTCTTATTTTCAGTAAAAAAAAAAATAAATAAATAAATAAAATAAAAAAAATTGCCTTTTTAGACTTAATATAAGCCACATTCACCTAACAAGTCCAGAAAAATGGCTTGTTTCAAGTTATTTCAAGACAAAAATGAGGTTTTAAAAAAAAAAAAAAAAAAAAAAAAAAAAATGCTAATAGAACAGGAGAAAAGGTAGCTGTATAAAGACATCATTCTAGTTTTAAGCAAACTTCTCAAGCAATTTTTTTTTTTTTATTCCCTGGTCAGACTTTTTTTTTAACCTGTTACTAGCAGTTCAGACCTTTTTTTTTGCTTTAAATAACTGGAAACAAGACATTTCAATCTGTACTGATTAGGTTTTGTTTTTAGGGAGAGTTTGTCTGCTTGTTTGTCTGTGAACAACACAACTCAAAAAGGAAAAAAAAAACAGATATTGATGAAATTTTCAAGAAATGTTCAAAATGGGATAGGGAAGAAGTGATTAAATTTTGGAAGTGATCTGGATCCAGGACTTCTCACATGATAAATGGTAGAATTGCTTTGCAAAACAGTGCAAGACAAGGTCACCATAATCTCTCACTGATAGAAAAGTATGATCCAGATCTTGGCAATATTCTGGACGCTGAGGTCTAGAATATGAAATATTTACTGGGTCGAATTATCGTACAAACCTGCAACTAACACCAAATTGTAGCAAACGGTATGCTGAAAGGGAGTATAACATTAAAGTAGGACTTAAGTGTTGCGTGACGATCACAACATGCTAGGAGGAGGTCTGCGCTCTCTGAGAGCTTTTCTATCATCAAGTTTAACATGACAATTTTTACTTAAAATGAGACAAAAACACCTGATAAGTTCTCAGTTTTTACAGTGCAAGAGGAGGTCACTTCAGCTTGTGCTTTGGCTCCCAAAAAGGCCCTTTTGGAAATTTGAAATAAAAAATGTATGTTTTCTAAATGCTTACATAATGTAAAACAGAGCTGTTCTTGGTGTTATCTGCTTTTTTTGACTGTCTCTAGTGGATTTACACAGCATGAGTCAAAATGACCTGCAACATGATCAATGCAGTTTTTCCATCATAAAAAGAGGGTTAAGATCTTTCTTGGCGTCAGCGTCTAATCCCTTTATTTTAGGACCTGTCCTCGCCTGAACCTTGCTTCAAATGTAAATTCCATTCACTCAGTGTCAAATTATGTATTCACCGCTAACGACTCCACTCCAGGATATATTAAACAATCATGCCAAACACAAACCAAGATTCTATTCCCATCCTCAGACTGCATATTTGAATGCATTTACACGGCATGCATGCTCAGTTGCATTTACATATAGAGGAGATAGTGGCTTTACATAGGCCCCCCAGCTAACCAGCACAGCGATCCACAGAAGTAGAAAGTGGAACAATACAAGCTGTAGACGACGGTAGGGATCAGTACACCACCGCGAGGGTTTAATAATGTGTCATATCTCCCGAACGGCTGAGTGTGAGCTTGCCTGTGCGAGTGTGTGCGTGTGTGTGTGTGTACAGATCTGTCACATTTACCGTGAGACGACTGTTGATTCCACTTTTATGCTTCCTGCAGCAACACTTCAGCGCCAAAGTGACAGAACTCCCCGACAGAGTTGAGCTCACAGCAGGAGATGGTGGAGGTTGAGTGGTGTGTGTGTGCATGCAAGGAGTGAGTTCCTGCACATGTGCATGAGAGTATCCGTGTGTGTGAGTGTTTGTTTGGGCCTAGAGTTAGAGGAGAGCTGGTGCAGCAGCGGTACTTTGGGTCTGCCCTTGACCCAAGTCAATCTGCCGTGTCTGGTTTTGAAATCAAGCACATGATGGTTGTGTAGGCCCAGCCCACGCACCTTCTGGACACATTAGCATTTCAGCACCCTGTCCTAGCACGAAGCTAATCATGTAGAATGAATGGCAGCGTCTGTGGTGCATAAAATGAACACTTCTTTGGATAAAAAGCAACGCCCTGATCGGATATCTTGCAACTTCACCCTGGCTGAGAAAAAAAAAAAAGGCAGACTCTGCGCTCTTAGAAATAATGCGGCTGTAATTTGGTGAATAATGTCCTCCCATTTGCTTCCATATGGGATGTTGTTGTAAGATCCACAAGGTCTTCCCTCACGCTGTCACTCGGGCCTGCAAAATGGGCTCCAATTTAGCTCCTTTTGAACGCATTAACCCAAGGAATACACAGAAAAACTCAATACTCGACGGAACAACTAAGCACTGCATTAGTCTTCCTCATTGACGTGCCTTTTTCTTTAGCACAGCAGCAGGTTCGCTGAGAGCCGAGGCCGGCCTTAAACAAGAGCAAATGTGTTCAAAGCCTCGCTAGCACAAGCATCTGTCAAGCACCCTTGAGCAAGATGCCAATTTCTGTCTTCATTACTATCAGTCATTTGAGAAAATCAGTGCTTAATGGGACAAATTTCTTGGAGGGCAGCAGTAAAAGAAAGTACAGAAACTTACCACTCCTAACTCTTTAAATCTATCAGGTTTGTCCGTGAGCCCTCGTTGAAAAAAATCATGATTAATGTGTACAGCTCTGCTGTTAAGTTAGCATGGTATCTTGATATTATCTTTTGAAAAAATGAAGCATTCATGATCCTGATTCACTTGTTTTTGCATTGTGCTGGCAAGATATCAGCCAAGTACTTCCTTTACAATGGAAAAGTTACTGCTGTAAATGAAATAGATGAATAATATTGAAGCTGACAGTGTCTCTTGCTATGTTTTTTTCAGTTTACTTTTTTTCTTCCCGATTAATCTTCGAAACCCCCTCAACACTTTGATTCTAAACTATAATAAACTGCTTCTTTTAAGTCTTAATAAACTGCATATTTTCATGTAAAAGGAGAACAACCCGATGTATACCTGATAATGACCTGTGTCATTAAACAGCCCAAATCAGCTTTGAACATTTTAAACATAATCATCTAACAACAAAATTGTGGCTAGTGAAAATGCTGAGTGGCTAGTAACTCTGGGAAGCTACTAGCAACAGTGGCTGGTGAGCTGTCAAGCCCTTCGTATGAATACTTGTATTATGCTCATAGGTAATAATGTGTGCACAACACAACTTGTGGGAATGAGATAATGTCTTGCATGCACAAATTTAATCTTGCACTAAAGACAAGATTGAATCTTTGCACACAAGATTATACACTTGCACAAATAAATCCATGTAATGCTTGCATGTTGTAATAAGGAGTGTGTAAGTATACAACTGGTTCCTTCAAGGACCGACACTAGGCAAACAGGATGCAATCTTGTAGTAGTAGGATGTCATTTGGCGCGTGTGAGTTGTGCACTCGAGATTATGGATTGATTGATTGCAAATATTTATTTTGAAAAAAAAAAAAAAAAAAAAAAATATATATATATATATATATATATATATATATATATATATATATGTGTGTGTGTGTGTGTGTGTATATGTGTGTGTGTGTGTGTGTGTGTGTGTGTGTGTGTGTGTGTATGTGTATAAAGAATAGTGGTCTCCTGTAACCTGTCTGCTCACAGCAGGTAAAGTTCTTCTTGGTGTCTGGCGTTAGCTCTGTTAGCCATGTCTTTGGATAGCATGATGCTACTCTGCCTTCTGATATTCCCTCTGTTGCTGGGTTAGCACAGCCAGCTCCATCTTATTGGAGATAGATCTTACGTTCTCAATAACAGTGGATGGAAGGACAAGTCAATGTCGTCACTTCCTAGCTTACACCTCAGTGCCAGCTCGTCGTCCTCACCTACTTTTCCTCATCTTGTGGGGAAACATCAGGCCTTGCACCAGTTAGCATTGACATACTACAGGCTGCTAACAGCTGATTTTACATGAAAACAATGCAGCCATGGTTACATGTTGGATCTCTAGACAAACGCAGAAGCAAAATTTAGTAAAAGATAGTAAAAAATCCCAAGAAACAGACAAGGAAGAGAGAGCTGCTATAAATAAGTATGCACATACACACATATGTACATATTTTTGTGTGATTCAAGCAACCCCTGTAAATAACTATAACAAATAAATCTCAAAATAAATTCCTGTGCCCTCAAGATTTTATATTCTGCCCACAAATTAAATGAATTAACATGCTTATTTTTTCACATATATATAACAAGTTGGTGTCATGCACAAAAGATTAAAGCTTTCTCCATGAGTATGATTTTTGTGGATGATGCCACTGTCTTCCACCCAGAATCTGATGGTCCATGTTTAATTCACACATTCGGACTTATTCATGGCAGAACCAGATCTTTTTTTCATCATCTTATTTTTCTACAAATGCGAAGATCTAAGTAGAGATCTGAGCCCTTGTTAGCTGAATTCGTTTGATGTGGGCTGTTATTACACCTGGGAAAAAAAAAAAAAAAAATCAAGAGGAATACAACTGACGCCTGAGGCTTCCATGACTTGCTATGCCCTTTCATTTGGCACTGTGTTGGAGCTTTCACTGAACACAAGGAGGGTCTAAGAAAAGCCTTAAGGTGTAAGTTGGCAAGTTGTTCATGGAGTGCAGCAGGGGGAGGAAAGTTAGACTGCTGGGTGGATCAGGATTGCTGGCCCCCGGCCCGGTAATCACCGCAGTGCAGTGATTGCTACCTAGGAGGCGCCCCAGCCTAGGGGGTTGTTCTGTAGTTCCTCAGAGGTTTTTGGCTCAAGGAATTAAAGAAAAAAGGATTTTTCTTAAAACTTCAAAAAAAAAAAAAAAAACTTCAGAGAAATGATGGTGCTCCCCCTGGTGGCTATCAGAAAGTGCATGTTGATAGCTTCACTTTCCAAATCAAGAGGTGACACTCAGTCCATGGTTTCATGGCTTTGGGGTCATTTTTTCAGCTTTCTTGCAAATGATGGCACCATTAAACCTTTGTGTCGATTAGCCATCTGGGGGTCGATGGGAAAAAAAAAGCCCTCAGCCTGTAATCATGGCTCCCCTATCTTGCTTTGCCAAATACTCTCCAGCCGGCTGGGCTCGCCAACTCCCAACTCTCAAATGTCCTTATGCGCTTCATAATCACTCTGTGGAAATGTGCACAAATCTGCCTGTGTGTGTGTGTGTGTGTGTTTGTGTGTCTATTATGAAAGAATGTCCATGCAAATGTACATGCATGTGTGTGTGTGCAGCCCAAACCAACCCTCCATGCAAATCATTTACATTCTTGCATCTCAGTGCCAGTCTGGATCAATTTCAGGATGAGGCAACTCTACGTTGATTAACCTGCGAAAATAACAGAGGCCATTAGGAGGAGAAGACACACACACGCACATATACACACAATTTGGATAATTGACTCATCATGTCTTTGTCAACACTCCTTTCTTTTCTCCGTGTCCTCCTATCTCATTCACACCCTCCGTGCTGTTATGCACTCAGGGCACAGTTAAGCTATTTGGATTAAAAGCGTCCGCCGTGTGTGACGTGTGAAACTCTCTGACTGTATCGTTCTCCGTTTGTGCTCAAAGGCACCTCTGTGTCTTGCTTGCAATCAGCAGGAGCTGCTTGACTCAGCCTGTATGCAAATGTGGTGATTATCTCACTTTGAGAAAAAGCTGTTATCTCTGTGTTTCATAATGTGTTTTATAAAGCACTTACAGTATGCAAGGGATGTCTTTCCGTTTCAGGGATGGGAAACGATAACCACCATCGTATCCATAGGTTCGTAGCTTTAACCACTTAGTAGCTACTGACTGTGTCAGCAGCCACACTGAACACAAAGAAAGGTTAGTGGAAGATCAACAAGTTCCCTCAGTATTGCTCACCTTGTATGGCTGCACCGTGGCTGTAACTTTGACAAAAACCCTGTTTCCACTAAGACGTAAGGTATGGGATCAGTACAGTTTGGGATGGGTTGGATCTGTTAGACTGGATCCTGTTTGCATTTCCACAGCAGCACTTCAGTGTTTTAGGCTGTTTTGACGAATCGATGACATCGATAAAAATCTATTAGTAAAAGCACAATTGAAGCACTGTGCTGCCCCATTACTGTATTAGCTTCTCTTCAGTTTATTTTTCTTCTTCCTCCTTTAGATTATTTAGCGGTTGGCAGCTAGCTGAAGGTGCATTACCGCCACCTACTGGACTAAAGTGTATATTACCTGGGCTGCAAGGCTGTATGCGTCACATGTAAACAGATCAGTGTGGCCGAGGAGAAGCTGAGCTGGCAGGTGATGGGAACAAGTAAACACACAAATAATGGCAGAGCCAGAGAAAACGCTTGTCCAAAAAAATCCAGTTTGGGAGTATTTCACGCTGAGTTAAAGCACACAGTGTTAATATGCAATAATGACCTTGCATGGCATGGCAGTACGACTGCAATGATCTGCTTAAAACACAAACATGTTGGGCTTATCAATGACGAGTCGTGGAACTCAAAAGTGAGGCGAGTAGCTACAAAATCCCACATACACTCCTTTTATATGTTGTAAAATGCATGGTATGTCTTTTAGGACTTTCTGTTAAATCGTCAGCCCAGTGAAAACCACAAGGAGTTCATTGAACCAATGTTAGCATTAGTGTTAGCATTAGCTGCTACAGATAGTGGTAGGACAGAGGGGGTGTACTGTTTGACCTGCAGGTGAAAAGATTGAGAACACATTTTTTTATTTATCTGCCTTGTTGGCCCACGACATAACAATATAGTTTCCGTTATTTTGCCCATATTGTTGATTATTTAAGTGACAACACATTCATATCACTTATTATAATTAATGAATGGAGCATCTGGTCAGCTCTAACTATGTTCAAAAATGTTGTTTCTATATATATATATATATATATATTTTTCAGCAAAAAAATTTAATCAACTAAAATACCAATGCATGTTGATTTTGCAAATGTTACTATTAAGCATTCTCGTTCTTTTATTTTCCTGATTCACTGATTAATCTTAAATATAATCAATAGAGTAATCAATTACTAAATTAATCTGTAGTTGTAGCCCTCAACTCACTGAAGAACAACCTGAAGGAATACAACCGCAGTCGCACAGGATGTGACTGTACTTTCGACCAACCAAGGGACAGCAGTGTTTCTAGCTCCATCTTCTGGGGTTGGATCAGTATGACTGGCAACCCAACAGCTGGGTCCCAAAAAGTGGGACGGTATGGGTTGGTTTCTTACTTTAGTCAAAAAATGCTTGCCATATAGAGACCAACCAAATTGAACTGACCGCTTGGTGGAAACTGGACCAAACTAGAAAATCTGCAAAATCTATTTGTTACAAAGGAAAGAGTTGGTCAAACCCAGGCCCCCTGCTCAAGAGCTTACCACAACCGCTAGGTCATAGTTTTACCCCCTCTGGTTCATATTTGACTTAGTTTGGCTTTGGCATTAGCATTGGATAGTTTGGCTCACTTGTGGAGTCAATGGTCTATCTATTGGAAGGTTGGGGGTTCAATCTCAGATGCCAAAGGCTTACCATGCCATACTGAAGCACATTGGGCCCTTCATAGCGTCATTTCCCCACTTGCTGCTGGTCACAGAGTCAGAGTTAGCACAATGAAGAACATGGAGAGAATTGCTACAACATTGGTGATCTTACGGTCACCTTGTAAAGTCGTTTTGCATACGTGTGCTTGTCCTTGGGCATTAAGTGTACCGTGCCAAAGCCAAGGACGTGCACAGTACACTTGCCACTGGCCATAAGAACTAGACTTCAGGGTTGATCATGGTATAGATGGCCAGAGTAACCACAAGTGAAGTTTCGATTAATGCTCTTGCAGCATTTTGCTGTTCATTCAACGGACAGTAACATGTTAAAGTCACGGGATAGTGTTTAATTGAATGACAAAAGGGGGATTTTTGATTGAAATTATAACTGGTATTAGAAATCTACAAAAACAGCCTGCCTGTGATTTCCTACATATCTTACTCAACCAATGTCTGGTACTTGATAAATATTGAATTCTGCCTATATCATCACAACCACTGCTCTTATACCATTGCATCATGTTTATGCTACTAGTAATAGACCTAAGGAATACTTATATCATCATTAGAACTACCACTAGGTCATAGTTGAGTCTCCTCTGGTTCGTATTTATTAGGTTTTGGGGTTAGCAAAGGGTTGCTGTGGTTCACCGGGAAAGTCGCTGGTCTATCTACTAGAAGGGGGTTGGGGCTTCAAGCCCAAATTCCATCGTTTTGTTAGGTATGCGAATAGGATTAGTTGATACCATTTGCCTCTGCCATGATGTTATAAATGAAGGGCGAATGAAGGGTGAGGATAGAAACTGGAATTTCCAGTGTCAAACCACATCTTCATTCCCACCTTACCTCCACCATACTCCAGCTTGTAAGCCTGACTTTTCACCTGACCCCAGAGTCACATCAAAACATCACTTCACAGTACAGCAATGACATCAAACGGGCACCAACAGAGTCATATTCTTATGTCTTGGGCCGCTGACCAGGCTCAGTGATGGCTTGGGAGGAAGAATGAGCGGAGAAGTCATGAGTTCTGCTTGATGGGCCAATAGCGCCAGGAGTGTTCACCGAAGCAGGCAAGCGATAAGACTGGGACTTTTCTAGGTTGCTACTGACTGTTCCACCCCTGGACACCCACAAAACATGCTGTGAAAGGTGGGTGTACCTTAGATTTAAAGGCCAGTTGGTTTGTCATGAGGAGTATCAGTCAGTGAGTGAAAACAGCTGTGAAATGTCTTCCACAGCTCAGAAAACGGTTTGTGAAGTCTGACAAAGTCCCCCCTCTCAGGTAGGGGGTTTCTTAGCTTGTGAAATTTGGATTCTTGGCAGAAAACCTGTTAGAAAGAACGAAGAAAGAGTTCCACATTAATTTTGTTTCAATGATGTTTTTGTTCCATTTTCAAGCACCACAACTTGTTCTGTTATCATCTAAACAGGGGCAGTGACTTGAATTAACAATTACAGCATGTATGGAATGGATTTAGGACATAATTTAAATGAAAATTCAATTAAGGGAATACATTTTTTTTTTTATTTTACAATTTAAGCACATTATTTGAGTCATAATGAAAACTAAATGTCAAATATTCAAATACTATTTTTATCTTTAAGACTGCACTTTATGTGACATCATTCAATTAAAATGAAAGAGATAACAATTCTAATGAAATTACAAAACAGGAACTACATTTCAATGTAGGATATGATCCAAATGAAAAAGAAAAGATCATTTGCTTTTTCATTTTCAAACCTGCCCTCAGACCATCATGAAAATGAAAAGGAAACATGGACTCCTTGGTTGTACCTCATCTTTAACAGTAGGTGGCAGTGTGTATGTGCAACGCTGCATTTAACCCAACAAGAACATAAGAAGAAGAAGAAAACAAACCTTGGGGCCTTTTTCAAACCGCCCCCTACACACTCTCCCTACCAGCTACCCCTCCGTTTGCGCGTTCTCGCGGAGTGTCCGCCACATTAAGGGCCATCCCAAACCGATTCACGGGGAGGGGTAGTGGGCAATAAAACCCTCCACAAGCGAGTCTGCACAGATGCCGACTCGCTGAACACGTGCAGCGCTAAATTGCGCCCGGTGTCAGCCAAGGGGGAAGCTACTTACAGATGTAAGTTCCACGCATATGTGCCTGCACAAACACTTTTAAACTAACACAAATATTAAATGATTGTCATGCAGATGTTCACAACTTTAGATGTACATATCATTGATTAAGGCCTGCCTTGCATTTGTTCAGACAGTTCGTGTTTATTTTAGTGTTTAATATTTACAAAAAAACAATAGAATTCATTCAAGCGAGAGTGAAACATGAAAAACTCTTCAATAAAAAATAAATGCAGCCAAAAAAGCGTGGGAGTAAGTTTCTTTTGTATTTTCTACGTTATAATTTCTTTTTTTTTTCTTTGTTTATCTGTTTCCGCCTGAGATTGAGAAAAGTTTCTGTCCCAAAGCTGTATTTATACCCTACACCCTGATGAAGTGAACTTCATTCAGCTGCGAGTTAGACTTCGTCTCGGAGTGCACTCCGTCATGGAGGGGGAGTGTGTAGGAGGCGGTTTGAAAAAGGCCCGTACTCTCCACAGCTTTGCCTGTGAATCAGAATTTAACAACTTAAACATGTCTGAATGACAAGTTCTGCTCTGGATAACCATTTTCTTTATTGCATTCAGTAAACAATTCATTTGACTGAACGTAAACTGTAAGCAAGGATGAGTTTAATTTACTTAAAATTTTGAAGAAACTGGTTACCGAAAGAAAAAAAAAAGTTGATTTAACTAAAATAAAGTAGGTTAACTGAAAATTTCAAAAATGTGTACAATTGTTGTTGCAGTAGAAAAATCTAATTAACAACAACAAAAAAAGAAAATGACAAAATGGCGTACTTATTCTGTTTAATTTCACAAGTTGTAACTCTAAACAATAACTTGAGACGTCAAAGAAAATAATGCCTTGCTTCACAAAAACCTGCAAGTTTTTAGATTTTCAACCCTTCTATTTATGACAGACACGCTCATGGTGACGAGAAAACAGCGATACCTGACGTAACGGTAGGAAGGATGAAGTTGTTGAGAAGATACCTTTACCTGAAATGTCAAATGGCGCCCCTTCTCAAAGCAAAGGAGATGAAGAGAGGTGGTTATGAGTAAAACTTTGTATTTTAAGGGCATTTAACTTAAATTCATTTGACTGTCAGCAAATAAGCGCAACACACCAAGGTAAGGTATTTATCAGTATGTTTACGTAGCACTACGGTTTGAAACGTGACATCAAGCAGCTGGCTACATGCTAGCTGGTGTTTCGAACATATTTGTAGGCTAATGTGACAACAAGTAAGCACTGTCAGTTTTTAAGTATTTTAGTAGCTGTTCATATTTAGCTCATCTAGTAGTCTGGTGCTCCAAGACATGTCCATAATGTGTAACATTAGTAAATCCTAGTCATGTACTACCAGTCATCTACCAAGCAGAGCTAACGTAACCTCACTCTTTATTTTATTGATAGACTCTCAAGTTTGAACTAAAGGCTAATTAGCCTTTAGTTTGGGCTGTATCACTCTTCTGTTTAGCTTTCTTCTGCTCTTCTGTCATTTTTCTGACAGCTAGGCTCCAGTGTTTACCATCACTACAAAATTAGTCATAATAAAGTTTTTAGCAGAGATCTCTGTGTTATATCTCTTTTCTCTTCTGAACTTTTTCAGCCAGTGCGGTGTTGTCATTGAGACCTAGACGCGCCGTAGATCAATCACTTTCAAACTCCTCACAGCCTCTTTAAAGTAATGTAATCAAACTTAATTTATGTTTATTGTAATTAAATCTTTTAATTAGATAAAAAGTCCACTTCCCACTCCTTTCAGTCAGTAAGTAAATGGATTGTTTACTTGATGCAGTTAATGGTTGTGGAAATGATTCTTTTAGCAGCTTTTAGTTTGTAAACTGTAGCTTTATCCCATTAGATTCTCAGCTCATTGGCTCATTATTCTCCACCATCCGTTCTCAGTGTGATCGTGAATAGGACATTTGGCTGTGTTTTCTTATTAAACAGGCAGAGCTGTGGAGAGTACTGAACGATTCAGTGAACAAATCTTTTGAACGAATCACTTCACTGAACTGATTCTAATGATTTAGTGCACTGGACTGCACTCTTTATTGCATCATTGAATTATGTCCTAAATAAGCTTCCATACATTGGGGACGCTAGAATTGCTTATTTATGTCCTCACTCCTGCTCAGATGGTAATAGAAGGAGTTGTAGTGGTAGAACATGAATGTGTGTTCATATTGATAGTCCTGATGCCGCCTGATGATCGCCGTCTGGGGCTTGAAGTTTACCCGTCGTTTTATTTACTGCTACATCACCGCTCGTGCGTGTGTGTGTGGCAAACAGCATCCGCCTTCTGTCCCTGCAGTTGATGACTCTCGCTTCCGAGATACCGAGGGTGGATTCAGGCGAGGACGGGGCGTAAATCTGAGGCTGACACCCTCAGTGTCCTCTGCACTCTTTTTTTCCCAGACTCCCTATAATAGCTATCTCTGTCGCCCATTCATGTTGAGCGTATGATGCTGTCTTTGCACTGTTTGAAATTAAATACAAGGTTTAAATGATTTTTTTTATCAACATTTTACAAAACTGAACTGATTTCAGGGAAGGGGCCCAAGCCCCCCTTGGCCACACCCTAGAAACACCCCTGCTAAAATGTGATTTTGTCCTCATATCTGTATCTAGACAGATTTTTCTGCTTATACAAAGGGATGGAACCAAAATGCATTCTTCTCACGCCTCCAGTCAGCCAGACTTTCTTCTTCCACTTCACCGTGAGCACATCCTCCAAGAAAAAAAAAAAAAAGAATAAATGAAACCCTCCCCACACAAGAGGAAGAAACTGGTGTTCAAAGTAAGAGCAGGAAATATGTTTACCAAAGCGCAACCCAATTCATAGTGACAGGGCACTGAGGAGAAGGTAACAGCGTGTGCTGCTGGAAAAGTTCAGAAGATTTAAAAAGGTCCTTTTGTACCTTCAGCGAACGTGATTGATGTCGGGCAGGCCCCGAGAAAGCAAGCGGCTCATCCGTTTTCTGTTTTCAGAGGAGGGGTGATCAAGGTTTTTTTTCCTTTTTCACTGGATTCCAGTGATGTTGGAGAAAAAAGATGCACAGGCTCTCCAGGGAGAGAGAATACAAATGCACCGCAGAGGACGCAACCCTGCGCTAACGTGAGTGTAGCTGCAGATTGCAGAGGTCGGACTCTGAATGAATCGATGCCCCGGATCAATCCAGACTGCATTTCATTTAGCAGAAATGCAAAGCTCCTCATTGTCCATCCCTTGGACTTTTTTTTTTTCTTTTTTTTTTTTATGAGACCAAATTTAATCATTGCATTCCAGCCTTATCAGCAGCCGAGGAGAGACAGGAAATTAACTGCTTAGAAAATATTAGCCAACTTTGTCACGCCGCGTACGACTTAATTGTGTAATAATCCCTCAATGGCATTTCACTTGTTGACACAAGACCAGGCAATTAATGCTAAAGCTAAACAAGGCAGGAGCAGTGTAAACATGTACAGTTCTTTTAAGCCGTGCTGATAGCGTTTGTGTTCATTTCAAGCGATTCTGTGCTGCAGGGTTTCAGGAAGAACGACTTGTGCAAGCTCTAAATTGAAATCAGGAGTTGTTGCACCCTTTTGGAGTCGTAATCTTCGCTCTTTTTTTGCTTAATAACTTATTTATCCTGCACTTTTTTCTAAAGCTGTGAATCTTTTAACGATTACCTCACAGTGAAAAATAATATTTGGGCTCAGAATTCCTGCGTCGCCCATATTTAATTCATAACTTTGATTCATTGAACCCAAGAAAACTTTGCTTTTTTCCAGAAAGATCAAAGCACCCTAAATCATCTTTGAACATACATCCAAGGACGCCACCACATGACTCCGACTTCGTTGTGTCTGTTTCGTGAGGGCTGCATCACCTGAAAATTGCGAGCGCAAACATCACGGCTCTACAAAGCGGGTAAACATCAAAGGCGGCTCCGGCTCTGGCTCGGCATTCCCTGTGACAATTCACCCCGTAATACGGCGCTCTTGATGCGTGACCTAAAGATGCGGCGGGAGCCTTTCCACATGGGTGGCATCAAATGGAAAAGCAAAGGTTAAGAAGGTGTTTGAGTTTGCATTCCCCCTTGATGCAAACAAAAGCGTTCATGCTTAATCTTTGCATGTGTGGAATATTTCCAACGCGTCTACTCGTCTCTTTTGTTCCTGCAATTATATCATCAATCTGTTGTGCAACCTGCACAGCAATGGAACAATTATCTCACAGTGATGAACTCACAGGGGAGCATATTGTCTTTTGATTTTTTTTCTCCTCAGCTCAGCAGTTGGAATACTTCTGCTTTGTTGCCACCGGTGTCTTCATCGATCCGCCGGTGCCCTCGCCGGCCTCAGACGGCACAGAGCTTGGGTGCATTGGAGACTGTTACAGAGATAGAGACAGGTTGATGCATCATGCTGGAATGGAAAAAGGCTGGGAGAGCGCCTCCTTTGTTTGCTCTGTTTTCATTGCACAAAATGTTAAATGCAATAAAGAATTCTCTTGAGTGCAGCCCGCTCGGGCCAATCCCTTTAGAGACACAATACAAAAATACAAAAAGGGCAAGTGACATTTTTGGGAAGAAGTGTGAGCACATGCACACATAAAACCTGTTAAAAAAATTTTAACAATTCATTTGAAAACAATGCAATAACACCCATCATTACTAAAGTGAATACGCGTCCCCAATGCTCCTTAATACCCCCGACCATTAGCATTAAAATTTCAGCAAAGCAATTTGAAAAAGTAAGACAATAAAGAAAGGTAGAAAATAAATTAAAGTACACGCTTTGTTAAGAATTTCAAGTGACCCTATGGTCAATGACATTTGCTCAAAATATGGTGAAAAATCTGGGAAATGTTTGGCCTAGAATAAAAAAAAAAAACCTCAAGATGAGATTTATACATGGCATGTTTGGCCTTGTTAGTCCATACTCAGGAAATGGTTAAAATCAGGGCTTGTTTTTTGTTCTACTCCACCAATTCTAGCTCAAAATATGGCCCAATTTATGAAATCTTTGTCTCTTAAAGTAATCACAGCTAGTTTGAAAAATGGCTAACATCGCAGCATGTTTGGCTCTAGAACTCACCAAAACAAGCTTGAAATATGGCTAAAATGTGGCCATATTTTGCCTAAGAAGTTTGAGTCTATGTGCAAGCTCAAACTATGACATTGTCTGAGTAAGTTTTGTCCCAGAAGTCATCAATGCTTGGTTTATATATGGAACAGATCTGGGTAAGTTTTGCCCTAGAAGGCACAAGAACAAGTTTGATGTTTTGCTTAAATTTGGCTATGTTTGGTCTTGAAAGTCACCGCTGTTAGCTTGAAATGTTGCTGAAATCTGGTAATGTTTGGTCCAAGAAGTCACTAGTGCTAGCTGAGATATATAGCTAAAATCTGAAAGAGTTTGATCCCAGAAGTCACCGGTGCTAAATTCATATATGGGAAACACCTGGGGTAAGTTTTGCCCTAGAAGGCACTAGAAAAAGTTTGATGTTTTGCTTTAATTTGAAAAACACAAATGCCAGCTTGAAATAAAGCTGAAATCCTGGAAAGTTTGGTCCTAAAAGTCACCAGTGCTGGCTCTTTATAAGGCTATAATCTGGTAAAGTTAGGTCCTAGAATTCACCAGTGCTAGCTTAAAATATGGCTGAAATGTTAGCAATTTTTGGTCTTTCTGTCAGCAGTGTTAGCTTAAAAAAAGACTCAAATCTGGGTTTGTAATACATCTTAAATCACTAGTTCTCATGCTAAATATAGCTCAATTAATGACACGTTTGTCACTTTTTGTCACCATGAAAGCTCAAGATATGGCATAAATAAATCCAGGGATGTTTCACACCCTGAGTCAATGGTGCTAGTACTAATTATGACTAAAATGTGGGCATGTGTGGCACCATCTGTTATCAGACTTAGCTAGATATATGACCTGAATCAAACATGTGGCAACATTTGTGACACCTTTAAGCTGAAAATAAGACCAAAGTTATGGCGTGTTTTACACCTATGACTACCAGTGCTATCTTACTCTTAACATTGTAAATCCCTTTCAGATCTGATCCAGCTTTTGTAAAAAATGAAATAAAATACTTAGAATTTATGTTGAGCAGAAATGGGGAAACTGTGTAGACTGAGCACTGATTGGACTAAATCATGCTCTTAAATATTTTTCTGGTGTTATGATTTCATTTGCTACCCTGCTAAAGTACCCCAGGCCCAATCTCTATGCTGTTATCCCCATGATCTCATCTCTTCAACCAACTCTTTTAAAAGTGTCTTAGTGCCAGCCCAGTGCTTTAACTTGACTGATTCCGGCGCTGATAGATTTAAGAGTGGGCCGGTTGAACAGTTTAATGACCTCCACATTAAGAGCGCACTCACTAAGAGGACACATCCATTTGAAAACCCCCGCACCATCAATTCATTAAGTCCCTCTGCAGTGTTTACACACATGATTTGTGTATGGAGTGGGTAAAAAATGTAAGATTAAAAAAAAAAGAAAGAAAAATAAAAAAAGGAAAAGCTTTCCACAGCTGTGGGTGAAGCTGATGGATGAGGTGGGGAGGAGAATGGAGAATGTGGAGATGGAGATGATGGAGATGGCTTGGCTAGAGAGATGGGAGTCGTGCGCCTGTAATGGGTGCCAACAGAGGGGGTAATCATGGCAGACACAGAAATTAGTCCCATCAGTGCTGGGAGGATGTAAAATATGTAAAACGCTGTATAATAAGTGGAAAAAGTCTGCTGCTTTAACCAGAGAGAGATTTGAATGACTCAGAATGGCTACTATTTGCTGGTGCGAACTGGAGAGAGTCAGTGAGGTATCGGGAATACAATGGTGTACACAGGAGGGAAAAAGTGGTAGTCCTATCCCCCTTTGTGGCCCAATCATTGTATAAAAAAGGGAAAAAAGAAAAACCCACAGAAATACCCTCTAAGGGTTAGTAAAGTGCCCTCTAGAGTCAAAGCTTGAGCTAAAGAGCCCTCTTGGAAGACAAATTGTGACCCAAAGTGCATCTTACGGAGGCAACATGTGCACTTTAATGCCCTTTTTTTTTTTTTTTTCTTTGGGGGGGGGGGGGGTACACTAAAGTGCATCTTACAGAGGCAACATGTGCACTTTAGTGCCCTTTTGCAAACAAAATGTGTCTAGAGTGCCCTCTTTGGAGCCAAAGTGCACTGAAATGCCAAGTGCCAAGAGCCAAAATTGTGCATCAATTTGCTCTTAGAAAATGTGCAATATTTATTGGTCTCTTCAGTGGTGACAATGCTCTCCATATACCTTTGTTCTTGTTGCCCCTGCCCTTTAAAAAGTCTGTGCATGCCACTGTGAGAAAATACAACCTAACTAATCATGCAGGCCTCATAACACGTGATAGAAGTTTTTGACAAAGCAGCATTTGGGACTACTTAGAATTTTCTGTTTCAGCATGTTTGAGCAATCTGCAAATCACCAGTCAGTCACAGAAAACAGCATCATTGTGCTTGACTAGCCTGCTCAGTGGTGCGCCAAACATGGAGTCAAATATTCTTTTAAGGCTTCACATATTGAAAACCTCCCCATTAACATGCAGTCCGAAGATAATATCTGTAAAAGTAGAGCCTAATTATGAGTCAGACTTGTACGACCGTTCACAGTTGGAAGGATTTCAACTGTAGTTTGAAACACTCTGACTAATTAACGTCAGCAGAAATGAGGTCCGCCGTAGTTTTTTGAAAGGTAATTATATCGTTCTACGATTCACTGACCATTTGTCACCACTGAGTATAAATTAGCCCTCGTCTGCTTAATTGTGCCTCAGCATATTGGGCAAAACACAAAGAGATGAAAGGAATGATCCCCGGGAAAGTTCAAAGTCTCAGACGTAAGGCTAAAGAGGAAATGCCCGAGGGGAAGAAGCAGCAAGTTGAAAGCAAAGTTTGACACCGGGTTGGTTAAAGCGCGCATACGGTGCTTTGAGACGTCTACTGTACACCGCAACAAAGACTTAAAACTGTGTCACAGCAATGAGCAGCATTCATCAGTTTCTGGGCTTTTCATCATAAAGCTGCTAAAAAGTCTGATCCAGGAGGATCAGACAGATTTTCTCAGGATAACATCAGACTGCTTTGATGTTATTAAAGGGAGTGGTATGGAGATAGGCTTGATCCTTTCACCCCTGCTTTCTTATGGGAAAGAGGTGCGTCAGAGCTCATGTTTGAGGAAAGAAGTTAAAGCTTCTTTTACACCCCTGAATTTGGTCTAATGAAAGATGGGGGACCTATTTCTTAGATTCTAAACCAAATGTTTGCTAACCTGTCTTGTCAAATTAGCTCATCTGGTAAAGTCTGTAGCTCCATTTTCACCAAGCAGTTCAGTTTGTCTCAGTATGGCATGCAAATTACTATCCTGTTCCATCCTACTGTTTGGTAACTTTCTATTAGGGTGCCAGACAGCAAGATTGAAGTCCATTGATTGGTTGAACGAATTCCCGTAAAGAGCCACAAACCAATCACAAAGAAGACAAATTGTTGGATGCCTTCTATAGTTTCTCTTTGTTTACTGATTAACACTTTTCGTCTTTGCTGGATTTATTAGTGGGGTACACTGTGTTGCACTGCTATTGCGTCACACTATTTCATAGCTGAAGCAGCCATCTATATTTGGCTTGGGATCCGACCCATGACGTACTGTACTACACCACACTGAACAGCTTGGTGGAACCACAACTCAAGAGCTTTTTTTTATGCCGCGGCCACACCAAACGCAAACACGCGAATTTACTCGCGCGAATGGCCTGTCACGCGCCGCGTGAACGCCCGAGTCTCGCCGCTGGACTTTTTTGACAAACTGAGGCGCGAACACGCGAATGCGCGGTACTGCGCATGCGGAGTAGAGAGCTCGTTCATTTAAAGACTGAAAGTCCAAAAGAGCAGCTGAAAAACAATGAGCTGTGGTTTCCAAAGCATGACAGGAGAGTGTGTGAAAGCTTTGGAGATCACAATCAATGCCTGCTGCCTCTCCCTGGTAATCCACCAGCCCTGCTTGGCTGTTCCCTGCGATCTCATCCCCGATCCCCCAAACCTCCGACCCCCCTTACCCCCGACTACCCGAACCCCCGGCCCATGTTCCCGGAGGTCTCCCTGGGGATAATGAAGGGGTGGAGGAAAGAGAGGAGCACAGAGAACTTCCATCTTTTCCCTGGCTCTGCCCCTGCCCCGCTCTTTCCTCCTCTCTATCAGGCTCAAAACTCCACTGAGGAAAACACAGTCGGACTCAGTGATAGCCCGTGCAGGCAAATCCAGCTGGGAACGAATGTTTTCAGAACTTACATTCAAAACCTGTCTCCTCAGAGACTTTCAACCAAGCCTGCTCCTGTTTTTCCGGTCTCTGTAGAGTACACACCTCGTATCGTATAACTCTGGATGATGACACACCACACAGATTGTTTTCTCGTCCATCCTCCGGTGGAGTTGGAGCCGGAGCAGGCGGCAGTTGCCCCCCAACGTTGCCAAAACAATGACTTCGTGGGGGAATATTTTGAATGAATTCGCGTCTACCGCCCAAACGCGTGAACGCTCCAAACTCGCCGCGCCAAACGCGCGAATCGCGCCGCCAGAGGCGAATCGGCGGCTAAACGCGTCTTTGCATAGACTTTGTATGTAATCGCGCCGCAAATTTGCGTTTGGTGTGGCCGCACCATTAGAAGGCAAAGGCAACTTTGTTTCCATTTTCAAAATCAAAATATGCAAATGATTCTTAGGGTACATTGCATTGCCTTCATATTCTTACATTGCATACTGACATGTTGCACATCAGTCCTTACCCAAAAACAACATTTTATACTTTTGTGTCCCAAACCATCAAGAAGCGTGGAAATCATACGTAAGACAAGACATATACTGAATCAGACATCTCTACTTATGTTGTACAGTTTCACCACATTATACCTAATTAATCATATTTTGTTAAAGTTTGGGGTAATACATAATGAAAGCAAATTGAAACAGATATGCACATGGCGCCAACAAATAATTAACTTTTAGCACCAATAACATTGAATTTCTGGATCTGCTAAAAATTCAAAACTGGTCAATTTATGTTCAAAATACTAAACAAAGAGGTCCCAGGAAACATCCTAAAGATGTTTTCCAAGAGAGATGGGAGCCATTATTTAAGAAGTCATTGTATGCTGGGACATCTAGTAACCCACATGATAACAAACGCATGCTCATCTCCGTTTGTGGGGTAGCTCTGTGGAATGGCCTTGATAATGCTTTAAAACTGAGAAACATCATTATTTTCAAATTCAGGTATAAACAGTGTTTTTTGGGCATGTTTCAGAGAAATGAGTCAGGCAGATTGAGGATTGTGTCTTCTGATCTATTACATGAATTTTTTGCCTTAAGAGTTGCTGACAACATGTCCTTGGCTTGCTAACACAAATTGTTCCATGATACACAAACAGAATATTGATCTTGTCTTAATGAGACTTTAACCTCTTACTGCTACAAAAATAGATTTTTTTTCTGGGTGTGTTGCCAATTTGCACTTTTTGAAAACTTATTTTGATAATATATGGTAAATAAAGATTATGTTATGTTTGTCACACTGTTCAGGTAAGGCATCCTTGCATCGCATAACATGTTGTACATCAACTTTTTGTCACAGATTGTTGGGTTGAGCATTGTTTTGACGTACACTTTTGCTTTTCCAATCGTTGCGTTGCATTTCTTGTTGCATATCATTGCAGTGCATATCTTTGTGTTGGGAATTGTAGCTCTAAGTATTGACAAGTCATGTACGGCAATGATGCTATGTGAAGTTGTGTTGTGTGTATGAATATTACATTGGATATCACTGCATTGGCTCCTCCCTCTGAGCAAAGAGACGTTCAGACCATTACTCCAGATGACACCTTTTCCAGACATCTAATTAATGCCCATTTATGGCGTCCGTGGTATCGACATAAAAGCGACAGAAGAAAAAAAAAAACTTTGTGCATGCCAGGCTTTGAACCAGCATCCCACCCATCCTAAAGCAAAGTCCCTAGTCATGTCTTTGCAGCTGTTTTCAGCATTGTTATTGTTTTTGTACTACTAATAGTTTCTGGGCACAACTGTCGTCCAGTTTCAGAAGTTTGCATAGTGTTCTGCTTCATTTTCCCTTTTCTTTCCTTCAAGTTGAAAAGCTTTCTTTTGAACGCCTCTTTGCTTAGTGGACTCACTCTGCCTAGTTTAGATGTACATTTAACGTCCAAAAAGCCAGCGTTCAAATGTTGGGCTGCATATTGGCGTCCAAGTAGGGTCATGGTTAGACGTCCAATCGCTGACCTGACTTGAACGTTGTGTAGATGTCCAGAACTGGTCTTGGACCGACAGACACGACATAGATGTGATCTGCAGGTCCATCATACGTCTAATGTTTATGTTTTACATTTTTTGTAATGACGCATTGCATATCATTGGGTTGGGCATTGTTGTATTGCACATCGTTGCCTTGTTCGTGTTGCACAAAGTGTTGTGTATCTTGTTGTGTTGGATACCATCATGTTACTTTGTGTGTAGTTGTGTTGCAGATCATTGCTCTAAGTGTCACTACATCCCTTTAAGCGTTGCATACCTGGTTTACCATTGGACTAAAGCTGCTCCAGTCCTCAATGCAACAGCTGGTGAACAAAAATTGGTGAGTCCAAATAACAAGAAAAGACATCACAGTGTTATATTTAGTAACACATCCTACTAGGTGTAAACCCAACATCCATGCAGGCTTGTCTGCAAATGGTGCGTTTCCTTCCCAACCTGTTCCCACTTTGTGGTTTCCTGAAATAAGACTTCTCCTCGACAGCCTTCCACCTCAAGTCGTGCTAGGCTGGGTGCCCATCAGCCCCATGTCAAACCCCCATTACTGTCGGAGTATCAGCTGTCGACATGTCAAAAGGACTCAGAGGAGGAGCCACTCACCGCGCTGCTTTTCACACTTTTGTTCTGCTTCTTTTCATTTATCCAGTCTCACCGGCTGCCACTGCCTGGTATCTGAAGACTGAAGCTTTTTGTGCATCCTGACGGTGTCTGTCACATCCCTCTACTCCAACTACTTCTAAGGTGGAGTAATAGAAAGTTGGGAAACTTAATGTTACAGCTGAGTGAGCCTTTTCCAGTGGAAGGCTGGGACTTTGAATATAAATGTATTCTTTTAAAGCCTTCTGCTCCTTGTAAATAACTTTCCGTTAGTGTGAGGCTCTTTGCACTTTTGCGCTCCGCTGTCTCGTCCACTCGAGCTACACCGTGAACCCCGACGGAGAAGGGCTTAATTACCATTTGATGAGTTTGAGAACAAAAGCTGCTGCGTTACAAGTTGAAAATTGGTTATCGGCTTCTGGAGCTGTTGCTATAATTTGGTCTTGGCTGTGTTCAATGTTTCAGTCCAAATTGTTCTGTCACTAGAGGTTACAGGGGGAGGGAGGAGAAGACCTCTACAGAGACTGAAGGTCTCTAATTATCTTATTCCTTTACAGCCGTGGATTACTCCAGTCGAAGAAGCTTGACAAGAGATTGGGGGATATACCTGATCTAACTATCTGCTTCACAGAAAGAAAACATGACTGTGTCACAGTGGTGTGCACTGATGGGTACATTGGGCCCAATTCTTTAAAAACACGTGCTAGGGTACCCTCCCATGTGACAAAATGTGCACTAAAGGGCCCTTGTAGTTGGCAAAACACACTTAACTGCCCCCTTGGATTGTTAAAAAAGTTAAAAATGTCCTTCATAGGAGCCAAAATGTGTACTTTATTGCACACTTGGGAGCCAAAATGTGCATCAAAGGGCTTTATTGTTTGCCAAATTACACTTTACTGTCCCCTTGGCTGGTTAAATTAAAAACTGCCAAAACCAATGCTCAAGTACCCTCTTGAGGGCAAAAGATGGTAAAGCCCCCCACTTGGGAGGGGGAAGGCATGGTTAAGTGCCCTGCTAAGTGGTAAAATATGCCAGGCATCCACCTCAGCTGTTCAGAAAAAAAAAAAAAATTCTCTTGGCAGGCAAAAGTACATTAAAGGTTTCTCTTATGAGGGGGCCAGGGGCCAAATGTGCATTAAAGTGCCCTCTTAGTTGGTTGGTTAAATTAAAAACTGCCAAAAAAACAAACAAAAAAAAAAAAAACATGCTGAAGTTCCCTCTTTGGGGCCAAAACACAAACTGAAGTGCCCTGCTAGTTGGCAAAACACATCAAACTACCACCTTGGCTGGTTAAAAAATTAAAAACAGTCTTCTTGGAAGCCAAAATGTATGCTTGAGTACCCAGTAAGTTGGCAAAACAAACTTTTTTACCCCCTTGACTGTAAAAAAAATCATAATGTCCCTCTTATGAGCCAGAATGGGTGCTTAAGTGTCATCTTTGTTGGCAAAATTCAATAAAAGCATTGTCTTGTAAATTAAAAACCTCCAAAATCCCTGCAAAAGTACCCTCTTGGATGCAAAACCATGTGCCCAAGTGCAAAAGTGTTAAAGTGTCTTGCCCCTTGTGGACACATTACATGCAAAAATGCCCTCTTGGTTGGCAAAATTACACTTCACTGCCCGCTTGGTGGGTTTAAAACAAAAACGGCCAAAACCCATGCTGACGGTGGGCCGAAAAACAATCCATAGTGCCCCGCTAGTCGGCAAAACAAACTTTACTGCCTCCTTGGCTGGTTTAAAAGTATTAAAAATGTCCCTTTTGGGAATCAAAACAGGTGCAAAAGTGCACTCCTGGTTGGCAAAACTAGCTTAACTGGCCCATTGTCTTGCAAATTAAAAACTGCCAAAAACTTATGCTGAAGTTCTCTCTTAAGGGACAAAATATAAACTAAAGTGCCCGTTTGGAAGGGAAAAAAAGCATGCTAAAGTCTTCTGCTAGTTGGCAAAACACACCAAAAAATTATAACTTGTCCTCTTGGGAGCCAAAACTACATGCTAAAGTGCCGTGCTAGTTTGCAAAATACTCTTTACTACCACCTTAGCTAGTTAAAAAATTAAAAAAATGTCCTTTTGGTAGCTAACACTCGTGCTAAAGTGCACTCCAGATTGAAAAAATGCATGCATGCTTAAGTGGACTTTTAGGAGCCAAAACGTGCACTTCAGTCCCCTCCTAGTTGACAATTCAATCTTTACTGCTCCCTTTGGCTGTGTACAAAATTGCAAATTTCACCTTTAGAAGCCGTAACACATGCCAAAATGCCTTCTTGGAAGCAAATCTTTTGCTCAAGTGTCGTGCTAGTTGGCAAAACACTCCAAACTGCCACCTTAGCTGGTTAAAAAATTTAAAGTGGTCCTCTTGGGTCGCAAATGGCTCAAAAGTGGCCTCCTAGATGTCAAAACACTCAAGAGAACTCTGTTTAGAATATGACAATCTTCCCTCTTTGGAGACAAAAACACCCACTGTACGTTCCCTTTTTTGTCTTTTTGCCCCCTCTCTTTAAAAAGTCTGTGCATGCCACTGCTGTGCCTGTAGCTCAGTTTTCACAGCCTTACCACTCGTCTATTCTTAAACCAGCTTTTGCCCTCCACCTCAGACAACAACCCCGCTGTTTGACGCTAACAGTGGCTGAAAGATGCCAGGTGTGATGACATGATAACCGCAGTCCAGGTCGGGCTGCTCGGAAAAATTTGTCAAGGGTCACAAATTAAATTTAGCTCCTCCTGGCTATTGGGTATGTAGGCGCCAACTGTGTGAAGTGGCATAACTGTGCCTGTCATAGTTCCTGAAACTCAGCTCTTGTCACCCTACAACAGCTGTAGGCCACTCCATCATTTTTTTTCTCCAACAGAGACGTCTGAGGATTGTTATTCTTTAGTTATCCAAAAAGTTACGAATGATTTGAAAACACGAAAAGGAAGGATATACACTCCTCCTTTATTCTGCAGTGCTGAAAAAGCCTTTTGAACCTGCCCGCAGCTAGCCCGGACAAGAAACTACTCCTCACACCATCAGTCATCTGGTATCGAGCGTAGAAATTCATTGAGATGCAGTAAGGCGCAATAGCAATGCCACAATGGCGGCTGGAAGGGAAAGCTTAGCAGTCAGTTTATCTAAATGAGATTTTTATTGATTTTAATGCTCCCTCCGGTTGTGTCATCGCACTGAATCTGAGCTGAGGAGACTTTAAATATGAAAGGTGAAATACCACAGACATGATGCAGTTAGCACTTTTTTTTTTTTTTCAAACCTTGAAATAAGAGCTCTTCACAATGTGCAGCACATGAAAGTGGTTGCTACTTTGTCACACCATGTGCACCATCCTTTCACCACTTTTCACCTGTAATGAAAAGGTCACCCCAGCCGCCATCTCTAATAATGTTAGATAACCCTAAGTGGACATGAACATGGCGGGCAGAATCAAATCATTCGATCATGGAAGCTCTCGTGTCCAAAAAAGGTCCCCCCGGCGCTGTGGGTGGAGAGAACCTCAGGCTGTATGTCCTTCAATTCGCTCTGAGGATTATTGAAGTCATTTCTCTAGCTGTGCTGCTGGGGAGCAGAGAGTGTGCAGTACATTCAGTGGAGATGTAATAAAGGTTGGCTCCGTCCATCAGCACCTATACTGACATTAAAGAGACAGTTTTTTTTCCCCCTCGGGTGTTAGGATTGCTACATTATGTCAGGCATCATTCACCACAAACGGCACATGGGTGGCATGAGGGACATGTGCATACACCAACAAATGAACTGCAACTCTGTGAGTTTGGGAAGCAAGCATGAGTTTGTGGCTGCTTTAAATGACCAGTTAAAAATGAAAATAATGCTATTAAAAAAACAGGCAAGAATTACATAAGAAATGTATGAGACTGGCTCAATTTGTGACATCACCAATTGGTAAATCTCAAGAGTATTACTAAAAAAATACTAACCAAGTAAAATGTCCCAATCTTGTTGTTTGCTCCCCAAACTTTAGCCAAAAAACACCATTTAAATCCATGTCCATTCATTTTTAGCATTGAAACAGTGGAGGAGGCTTCTGGAAAACTGTGGTGTCAGCAAGAGCCATTGACTTGGTCCACCAAGCCAGAGAAAGAGTGGGTTCTCGGGGTGTGTTTTGTATGAGTTTGTGCTTTTAATGGTACAGAGTTTGTAGCATTGCAACAGTGGAGGAGGCTTCAAGAGGCCCTGTTGGGAAAAGGTGGTCTTGGGGGAGAGAGTGCATAAGGAGAGGGTTTCAATTATGATGACTTTTTCCCACAGTAAAGATGGAGAAGGCTCCTGGAAAGCTGTAGAGTAGTATTGCAACAGTGGAGGAGGCTTCTAGAGGTCTTAAGAAGAACTCATAAGAAGATTATTATGATTTTTATGTCTTTGTAACTGTGGAAGAGTACCCTGGAGAGCTGTTAAATAATAAGAAGAAATAATAATTAAAAAAAAAAGGTTTCAGTGACACTTGTGAGCAAAACAACAGTAGTGGAGGCCTCTGGAAAACCAGCAAGTCTGAAAAGCTGGCATTAAGGGGTGAGTGTGCATAAATAGTGGATTTCATTTATGATGACCTTTTTTTGGCATGATAACAGAGGAGGAGGCCTCTGAAAAACTGCTGATTCAGAGAAAGTAAGAGTTTCTAGGATAATTAATTTGAAGCATTACAACAGTGGAAGAGGCTTCTAGTGAACCATCCAGTCTAAAAAGTAGGCTACTTGTGAAAAATTGTGATCAATCTGTTGAATTTAAATCATTAAGGTAGAAAAAAATGAAAAAAACTTACAAAAAAAAAAATAAATAAACAAAAAACAAAATAAAAGCAACAGTGACAGTGACGTTTAAGCACTGCAACAGTGGAGGAGGCTTTTGGAAAACTGCTGAGTCTGAGAAAGTTAGAGTTTTAATGACTGTTATTTTGTGGCATTGCAACAGTGGAGGGTGCTTCTAGAGAACTAGCCAGTCAAGAAAAAAGTGGGGAGGGTGCATTATATACCCATTCATTGTCGATGAGTTTGTTATGTGGCAACATCAGAGGAGGCTTCTAGAGAAAAATGTTTCATGTTAAATAAAATAATATTCACGTTTGTATCTTTAAATGGAGCGTTCTCTGTCCTTGGAGCTACATTGTGTTTCAGTAGCCCTGTCAGCGAGCTTTACTGTTTCACAGTGCTTCATTAATAAAGGCAAGCTTTCATTTTGTCTGCAATGCATGGTGAAGCATGTTCACTATGCAAAGCAGGGAGGAAAAATCACCCTGTAAAACGCGTATATTTGTTTATTATTGATGTTCTGTTGCTGCGCAGTGTTCTGTCAAAAACAAATCTCTCTAAAAGAGCATTTATTTGCCTTGCAACAAGACATGTGCCGCATTCCTGCTAGATTACAAATTCAAATGTCACACTTTGCATGTTGCGGTTTAATTCATATCAAATTAGGGCTGTTTAAATAATGCTCACATGCATAATGATGATGCTTCATAGTTTAGACTCAATTAAAACTCACAAGGAGTCAGGAGGTTTATTCTCACACTGCTCTCTTTTTGCGTAGCTTTCCATCAGATGATATTGCTCACCTGTCCTTATGTTAAACGCGCCACTTGATCCTCGCAAGCACATCTGCGTGTTCCTCATGTACCCTGTCATTAAAACCCAAGGGCTCCCAAGACGGCAGGGAGTCCTGAAGCCCTCTAAACGCTCACTCCTCAGCTAAACCACGTGGCTCAAAGTGGTGCTTTAGTTCTCACTGACATGCTCAGAGTACACAGCTCTAATTAAGCTTTGGCATTGCCACGCTGTAATTACAGTAGATGGTGTTCTGAGCATGAGTACCACATCCTCTGCTCCCCATTGTGGGGTGGCATGTTAAAAGCAGGTGGCCTCACTGGAATAAATAGATATGGCTTTTTGTGGGCTAATGTGCTGTTCATTAATCAGACCAGAGCATATTAAGAGGATTAATGATGTTGTGAACCAGTGTGAACCAAAGGCCTTGAGAAATTTGAGGAATTCACACATAATTACTGTAATTTTGCTGCGCTGCTTTAGATTCTCAGTTTAATCCCAGTTGGGTCCCATTGCCTAAGTGGCTCTAGTGGCGGCCTCTGGTGGTGTGAAAAAGGCAAAATCATCCCAAAAAGTAAATAAATTGTCAACAGCGGAGCTTTACACAAACCTTTATTTCAGCTTCTGAAATGCTTCCATTTAGCTGCTGTCTCTTTAAAGCTCCCTGCTCCAGAAATCCCCTTCCTTCTGATTGGCCAGCCTTTTGGAAGCCGGTTAACCCTTTATCACCTGAGTATCATGCAGTCCACCTGGATTTCCTGGAAAGCTCACCATCTCTTTTTTCAGGAAACAGTTTATTTTCTCTTGCCCAAATAGTCCAAGAGTTACGGTAATGAAAACACCTTGTGCCAAATACCACCTGTGACTGGATTCCCAGGCAGTATAGTAACACCCAGGATACTGCTGTGAAGCCTGTCTTTTCTTCTTTTGAGGAAACTGTTTGAACTTTTCCACATGCCCAAATTGTTGAAGAGTTACGGTAATTTGAATTTGTGTCACCGTTGACTCCATGGTGATGTTTTCAGTCAGACTGCTTCTCCAACATAACTTGAACCAGTTTGGAGATCCTTATGTGATGTCATCATTTCAGCAAGTCTTGTGGCAATCTTGGACTATCCTGACCATTTTTGGCAGTTTAAAGACATATTATTGGATTTCTCCCACATATGGATGTATAGAGGTTTGAAAATCTGCACACACTTAGTCTCACCATCCAGCATTAATATTTTATACATATGTTTAAAATTTGTGAATGCAGTATACCCCCTCTTTAAACCAGATACCCCCTCTTTAACACATATTAACCATTAACTCCAGTTGAACTGAGCTGGGTCAAGCTCATTTTTAGTAACTCATTGGCAGATATGTAACCCACAACCGCTTCTCTTGAACCAGTTTGGAGATCCTTATGTGATGTCATCATTTCAGCAAGTCTTGTGGCAATCTTGGACTATTCTGGCCATTTTTGGCAGTTTAAAGACATATCATTGTATTTCTCCCACATATGGATATGTAGAGGTTTGAAAATCTGCATACACTTAGTCTCACCATCCAGCATTAATATTTTATACATATGTTTAAAATTTGTGAATGCAGTATACCCCTCTTTCAACCAGATACCCCTCTTTAACACATATTAACCATTAACTCCAGTTAAACTGAGCTGAGTCAAGCTCATTTTTAGTAACTCATTCGCAGATATGTGACCCACAACCGCTTCTCTTGAACCAATTTGGAGATCCTTATGTGATGTCATCATTTCAGCAAGTCTTGTGGCAATCTTGGACTATTCTGGCCATTTTTGGCAGTTTAAAGACATATTATTGTATTTCTCCCACATATGGATATGTAGAGGTTTGAAAATCTGCATACACTTAGTCTCACCATCCAGCATTAATATTTTATACATATGTTTAAAATTTGTGAATGCAGTATACCCCTCTTTAAACCAGATACCCCTCTTTAACACATATTAACCATTAACTCCAGTTGAACTGAACTGGGTCAAGCTCATTTTTAGTAACTCATTCGCAGATATGTGACCCACAACCTCTTCTCACACACTGTTAAACAACACAGCTTAATGCTGTCCTCACTGCACTCACATTCATGTTTTTAGCATGTTCGCCTTAATTTGTCTCACAAGATTACCCAGGCGTGTGTGTTTGCACACACAAACACACACACAGGACTTTCCTCAGAGACAATAAAATTACAGGCAATTTATTCTGTCTGACAGAGATCAAACAAAGAGTGTGAGGTACTTCAGTGGATAATATCATCAAGTTGGGGTTGTCCTTGCGAGGGGATAAACAATTAAATTAGCCCCTCGGTGCTTGTTAAGTTTACAATTTAATTCTGTGGCTGAAAGGAGAATTAGGTATTCAACACATGCGCTACAGCTTAATACAGTTGGAGAGAGCAGAAATGAGTCTGATAAGACTGAATCGCACGTTACACCAGTTTACAAGAAGTCAGAGTTTCCAAGTCCGAGCTGTGACAATGAAAGGTGTGCTAAACGACCCCAGCTAGCAAAGACGTGAACGATTTAAAACGCTGAAAGAACAAATAGAGCTGGAATCCCAAACTATTGTCAACAGTGTCACTAACCCCCTGAGTGAGTAATCCTTTTTGGACAAATCCAGTGGACTCCCATAATCCCTTTCTAACTCTCAGCTGGGCAGCCCCATGAGTGCAGTTTTAAAATAAAAACTCTTCAAGATTGTCCCCGTAATCCTTGTATCCTGTCCTATTACTGCTGCTCGTTTCTGGGGATTGTTGCTCTGCTGAAGGTTGTGTTTGTGTGTGTGTGTGTGTGTGTGTGTGTGTGTGTGTGTGTGTGTGTGTGTGTGTGTGTGTGTGTGTGTCCTCACCCTTCCAGCTCTTCTCCAAACTTCACTCCAGCTTTTATCTCGCCGTGTGTTTAATGGCGCCGTGAGATATGCTAATAAGTGAAAACTGGGGGACAATATTATCAAAGTATTATGTATCTAATTCACCCAAAATGTTCATTACTCCAACGGCTGCTCTATGCAATCACCAGCAGTCAGATGGATGAAATTAAACTCCTAATGATGCCTCCAATGTGTATTAATTATGTTATAACAAGGCTTTGTGCGACTTCAAGTGCAGCGAAATGACCGAGAGAATGGCGTTTTGAGCCTTTCAATTAGCGGCGCTGAAAAGAGGCCTCGGCATTCAGTGTCGCTGCACTGCTGCACTCTGGGGCCACATGTGCTTGAAATCCATTTACACTCTGAATAAAGATGCCGCTGCCCTATCTGTTCCAGGCAGAACTGTGTTTGATATGCACTCTAGTCCGACCGAATCCAAAGAGATGCAAATATCCACCTCATTCTGTCAAAACTGGGACAGCGCTCGCAAAAAAGTGTCGGAACCCCACTCTCTATTTCCAGACGCGGCAGGAACATGTGGAATCTGTTGCTGTTGCTGCTCCCCTAAAAGAAATGTATCAATTTAGAAATGAAACATCATATCATATTGATTGATTTAAAGAAAGCATTGGATAATATAGATCATAAAATGTGAATTTAAAAACATAAACTATTTAGAATAAGGGGGTTAGTTCTGGACTCTGTTAGCAGCTGTTTGGATAATAGAAAACAATATGTTCGGCAAGGCTGCTCATCAAGTTTAAACATTGCTTGTGGTGTCCCACAGGGGTCAGTGTTGGGCCCAAACTGTTTATCTTTTACAACAATGATATTCGTGGTTCTTACTGTTACATACTTAAAATTAAACAAACAAAATCCCCTTAAATGATATTTTCCCTCATTCTGACTAAACCTGACTTGAGTGTTTGCTGGTAGTTGATTATTTCTTGCTTTGAACATGATTTGTGCCATCTGATATTTTATTTATCGGTTAATTTTAACTGTTAATGACCCTTGTGTCTCAAATACACCAGATATGTCTGCAGTCCTACTCCGTTCCAGCCTCCCTTCATCCGTCTTGGGCTGTAAAACCTCAAACCTGTTGACTCTTGGTCTGGCTCTGCTCATTGTGTCCATTTGTTGTTGTAGTCAAGATTAATACGAACTGATTTCGATAAGTTCTGCTTCTATGCGTCATATGCTCGTGTCCAGCGATAATAGGAAGGCTGTGTTTTACCTGTGGCATGATGGACCAGCAACACAGACGGACTGCAACAGAACAGATTCCAGTGTAATTTAACACATTGACACACTGACCACATTTTTCTTCCATAGTGAGCTCTTGAAAGTGTTTCCCCAAACCTCAGCAAAGTAGATTAAATATGGTGAAACGAGAGAACTGTACACAATGTAAAGTGATTTGTTATCCAGAATGCACACTGTGTTGGAAATGAGGTGAGGTGTACAACATACATGGGTCATTCTTTAAATGCAGTGCCTTTTGGGTCATAGAAATGGTAAAAAAAATAATCTTTTTTATTATATTTTGATGTGTCTTCTTAAAAACATTACTCTTAGCTGTATGAAAAGCATAAAGGTCAATCTCAATCTGCTAAATTTAATATAATTTTTAAAGTTTTAAAAATATATGTCACAATGAATGTGTCCACTGTGTTATGTCCACCGTGTTATCTAAATAAGGATAACACGGTGGACAATAACACGTTTGATATTTTACAACAAAAATAGCTTTTAGCATTTAAGCTAACATGATTTTGGATAGCTGACAAGAAATCAACATTTTTACCTAGGAACCTTTTAAAATTATGATATTTGATAATTTTCTTCATAAAAATGGGATAACACGGTGGACATTTTATGAATGACCATATTAGATCTTCATCATAAAAGAATAACTATTATAAAATGAACAAAAGAAAATTGAGTAATGTTACCACTATCGAATTTCCCTCCTATGGAATGACATCACATCAAAAGACTGCATCATGCTGATGTGGGTGGAGCCTTCTTAGAGGTACAGTAACTTAGGATAACATGGTGGACACTAAATCCAGGGACAAATATTAAACTGCAATTTTAGAAAAAAAAAAATTGCTGATGAAATTATCAAATATATAAAAAAAACCCTTGTAGCTGAATAAAAGTATCCAGAAATATTTTGGGGAAAAAAAACGAACAAAAAACAAATACATAATTTTCTTGAAGGAAACAGTGGAAAGGACACTGGGGACATGGCAAAATAGCACATTTTTTATTTTTTAAATGGTATTTTAAAAAACTGTTTAAGTTTTATGAGTAATATGCTTGTGTTTTTAACAGATAACTAGTGAAATTTCACTTAAGTAAAAGTTTTTTTTTTTAATTCTATTATTTTCAGAAAATACAGGTAGATTTATGCTGGGGACGCAAAAGGCACCGCACTTAGAGAATGACCCACATCTAAGCATCAATTCTACTGTTTTCCCACACTTCAATGTCTGTTAGAAGGAACAGGGTACTCTGCAACTGTACACTCTGCTAATCTTCCCACAGACAGGGTACTCTTCACTGTAGGTTCAGCCATTTTTCCCACGCTGCTGCCTTTCAAACCATGAATGGATAGTTTGTCACTCAAAATAATGTCTCAGTATTGAATTCCCCAAATCATTAAATGGCCTCTTGTTTAAAATGTGGTGCTATCTGTCTGAAAAAAATACCTTTAAATTGTTAATCTGACTCCATTCCTCTCACCTCTGTCCGCGTAGTTTATTGATGGGGAAGGATCAGGAGGCGTCCTGGCTCGCAGTTAAACACTCTGGTGCAGCCACATTTCCCTGTTCACTACATGTTGCAGAGACAGTTCATGAGACTGACCCTGTCTCTCTAACTCAGCACCAATATATAGTCACTAACAGAGTTTCTCTAAGGAATGTGGGTTGAGTTGTCTTCCTATTTGCGCTCCAGGTGTTGTCCCCCTCTTATTTGCTGCTGGTTGTCTTCAGTCTCTGTCTGCAACTGGCATTCATCAAGTGGGTGATCATCCCCCTTTCACTTATCTGTAGAGAAACTGTTAGATACACCTCTGTCTTCCACCTTTACTTATTTATCTTCCTCACTTTGACTGAATCACATTGACTTTAAAAAAAGTAATTATTAACCTGAGTTATTAGTGTTACACAGTTACTTATTATTATTATTGAGCATAAACATTAACTTCACTTGTGACCCTACTCTGTGTGCTCCCTTAAAGGATAAGTTCGGTTCATACAGCTTTTACATTGTTTATAGAATAGAGTAGAACAAAATACTCACCCAGAAGGCTTTCCTGATCCAAGCAGTGCTTCAGGAGATATCTGATTCCAAAATCGTGCAGCAGACGTCTGTATAATGGGATCCATCGGGGCATAGACAATGCCGCTCCTAAAACTGCATTAATTGTCCAAAAACTCACGTTTTTCACCAATATTCCACCATAGTCCACTCCAGGTTAGTCCTCCGCTGCAGTTTGTGTCACTCCAGACAGCGCTGTGTGGCTGTAATGACCTTTGAACTGACAAAGACTTTGTTTACATTTGCCCCTCAAAGAAAGGAGGAAGTGGAGTCAGCTCTCCAGAGAGTACTGCGCATGCGCAGAGGGGCAATCGTAAACTTAGTCTTTGTCAGTTTTTTCTAAAACAGGATTTTAGATGAAACATTACAAGAAAAAGCTTTTGTGTATCAGTCTATGGTGTCAAACTTTGGGGCTGTCTGAATGATGAGGTTAAACAATGTCCAAACGTGATGTATTTAGTGATCCATTTGACCATTATCATTATTAGTTGGAAGTGTGTAAATCAGTGATTACTTATGTAAGATGAAAGGGCAGTACCGGAGAATGTTTAGCTTCCTCACTTCTTTTTGAACATGCAAGTGACAAGCATATTTGCCTCCTTTTATTCTGTTAAGGGTTAGGGTTAGCTGTTAACCATTGTTTCTGCATTGTTTTTTTCTGTTTAAATATTTGTTCATGTTCAAAAGCAAAAGAAAGAAAGAAGCAAGGAAATGTTGCTCTTTAAAAGCTTCCGGCTTATGTCTTATAGCTTAACAAAGCAGGTTAAAGAGAATCTGGCTGTACTATAACAACAACACCAATTTCTCCTATCGATTCCACTTAAGAGTTTTAAACACAGTCGATTTTAATTCCACCTTGATTCCTTCACTTTACAATCTGACAATTTTAACAAGAGCGTCTTATGAGGTTTGTGTTTCTTGTACAAATTTACACACCGTGAAACAGCGGATTTGATCGTTATCCTTTTCTTTTCCTTTATTAAATTCACTTTATGACTATTTTCTCTCCACCTCTGCCTGGTGAGGCCTTTAATTCATCAGATATTTCAATTTAATTACACCTCTGGTTCTTTACTGCCCTCACAGTGAGGAACTGTAGAAATTTGATGCTGATACTTTCATACATGAGGAATCAAACAACTTTGGGGAGAGTTTCTGTCACTGTATAGTGTATAAGGAATGTGTCATATAGTCTTAGCGCCATGTCCCCACTTTTTGAGACAAAAGGTGCTGTTCAACTGCAGGCACTCAGGTCTACCCCCCCAAACTTTGTCACTGCAACAGCCTTGCTATCATCAGACTGCAGAGACAATTGTTGAGTCTGGGTGGAGACACCTTCCCTTACCAACACCCTTCATTGTCCAGGTGTACAGGTCTTCAAGTCATGTTGTGATGGTTGTAGTGTGTCTAAATTTCATTCCAGTACAACTGGTCCAGTCTTAGGTTAGTAATATTAAGATGTCTAGAAAGTGCGGACAAAACTTGGGCACAAGTGCTAAATAGTTCCTGGGAATGTTTTACCTGGATTTGAAAGTTCCTCAACCTTCTGGTTGAAAATCACCCTTAGTTCTCCTAATAGTTACTAGTTCCTGGGAAGCTCTTGCCGTGAAAAGCAGCATAAGTATTGGTAAAATAACTAGTTATCTTAGTTTGTGACTACTTAAGTAGATGCCACCATAGCCTTCAACTGTAATGCGCGGCCACATCGGACGCAAATTTAAACGTGCCTCAGCACAGCCGCACATGAATTCACGTAGAAAGTTCAATGTTTTCGACTTGAGCGTAGAGACGTCTGACGCCCCAAAAGCACCGACGCCCAAAACACACCGTGCAAACGCGTCCAACGCGCCGTCTAAACGCATCGTTGCATTGACTTTGTATGTAATCTCGACGCAAATTTGCTTTCGGTGTGGCCGTACCATAGTTCTTTGGGGATTAACTTTGATGGATAAAAACATGGACATTTCCAACAAATTCAATCCAAGTATCCTCTGTAGTGTCTAGATTTAGTTCAAGTGCGACTGATCCCCCCTTGACCTTGAGAAGGCCCCATTTTGGAGTAGTATTTAGAAGATGTCTAGAAAGCATAGACAAACCTTGGGGCACAGGTGCTCTAAAGTTCCTGGGAATGATTCACCAGGATTTGAAAGTTCCTTGACCTTCTGGTTGAAAATTGCTTTAAGTTACCAAAAGATTGCAAGTTCCTCAAGAGTTCTTGCTGTTGAAGAACACCCTTAATATTTTGAAACTGACTTGTTGTCTTAGTTTGTGACTACTTAACTCGATGGCACCATAGCTGTAGATTCTAGAGCCCTCAACTCTGGTTCCTCGTGTATTAACTATGTTGAGTTAAATTTTTAAGCTCAACTGTTGAAGTTCCACCCCTTGAAAAAGCCCTGTGTTGGGGTAGTACTTTTAAGATGTCAGAATAGCTTACAAACCTTGGTATACTAGAGCTGTAAAGTTACTGGGAGTTTTGTACTTCTAGTTGAAAAATGTCTTTGGTTCCTCAAAAGGTAACAAGTTCCTGGGGAGTTCCTGCAGTTGAAAAGCCCCCAAAGTATTTGTAAAACTAGTTATCTTGGTTTCCAGTTTTGTGACTCAAGTAGATGGCGCCATAGTTGTAGAATCCCTAGCACTCAACTTTGGTTCCATGTGGATAAACTTTGTTGGATTAAAAGTAAGCTTTTAAGTTCAACTGTCCGAAGTTTTTCCCCTAACTTCAAATTTGAAAGAGTCAGACATTTCCAACGAATTAAACCACATATCCTCTGAAATATGCAGCCCCGGTTGTTCCTCTTTTTGCCTGGTGGCAGAATTAAATCACACAGAATTTAGCAGATGGAATCAAGGAGACAGATTTCGCCGTCTGAGAGAGTATTATTTACATATCTAAAGAGCTAAGGAGAGCGTATCACGGCTCCAATTCCATCCCCCCCTTCGTGATTAATCATAACCAAACACTTTCTTCCAACTTCTCTTTGGAATGCAGATACTGGGGACAATTTCTCATCCTGCTGCTAAAATGAAGCCAGAGGAATCACATTATATCTGTGGGCAGTGAGGCACACCATCATTTGAATCCTCTTTAATAAGAAGCAGGCATGGCTTAATTGCAGCTTTAGTTCAAACAGGAGAGGAAAAAAAAGAAAAAAAGAAGACCCAATTTTTCTCCCACTCTGGGTTGCATTTGTTGCTGACAAAGGCGGCATTAATCGTGAAACAGCGTTTTTGACAACAGCAAACAAACAGGGGCGAGTGTTGCCACACAGCAAAACAAGCCAAATTTCATATTGTGCTCTGAGTTATGCTTCAAAGGTGCTATCTCTAACAAGCTTGGATGCTTTGAAAGCACTTTGAGGCAAGTTTTCTCATTAAACGCATACAAATTGGAAAACTAGAAGTTGACGTTGTGGTGTTTGTACCCATGCTAATGGCATACCTTAAGAGGAATTATTGGTTGACTGCTTGTACACAGAGAAGTTTGACCATAGTCTACTGAAAAAAAACAAAGAAAAAAAATGTAGATGTACCAAAATATCTGCAAAAAGTTATTTATATTTACTAATTATTGGGTGGAATTTACTCACTCAGCTCTATTAACTAGAAGGAGGACACAAATGACTAAACATCAGAAAACAGCAGGTAAGCATTTATTCATGCAACATTGTCTACATGTGCATTTTTAGCATTTTTTAAAAAAGATTTTTGGTGTAAATCAACAAATACAAAGTGATACCTAAATGTAGGAAGATGTCATTCTCATTCTGTATGCAGCAGGTGTGTACCAGACATAATTCAATGCAGCAGGCCACTGCATCCTCTCCTCACTCATGTTAACAATAACTGTTAGGTTACAAGTCACAGAGGCATTCTGAGTACTAACTTGAAAGTTGCATTAAGTAACTTAGACGCAATTGAAACATCTTACCTTGAGCAAATGGCAGTCGACAATAGATGTGGGCAGAACCGTACAGCGATTAAAACCAGAAAGTTCCCAGTAGCAGAGTAGCACTTATTGTTTTTTTTTTCATTGTTGACTTTACTGATGAAATATAACTAAAGGAGCTGTAAGGCGTTTTTAAGTGATCTCGAAAATGTCTTCCTTCTAGATATATGCCAGATCCCAATCCACACTTTAAAATGAGATTATTAGCACCAATATAGGTTAATCCCAAATGCTACTTCTCAGCTTTCCGATCGGGTCGGGCAGGATCAGATTGATTTACCGCATGTCTTAGTCTCTACAACACCACGCCAGCTGATGTAGTTTAGCAGAGAGAAGATAGACCTGTGTTTTTCACTGAAAATGATTTCTGTGATTGATTTTGTAGTGATGGTGGACACTGGAGCCTAACTGTCAGACAGAAAAAGGACAGAAGAGCAGAAGCAAGATGAACAGGAGAGAGAAAGAGCATGAGCTAAATGCCAAAACATGAGTGAAAGGCTACAAAGAGGTCTAAAAGCTAAAATGCAAGCTAAAGGCTCAAACAGTAACTAAAGACTTGAACACAAGCTAGAGTCTAAAAACAGAAGCTGAAGGCTAAAACAAAACAGGCTGAAGGCTAGAACATGAGCCACAGGCCATAAAAATTAGCTAGATGCTAAAGTGCAGGCTATAATATGAGGCAAAGACTAAGACACAGGTTTAAGGCTAAAATATTAGCTAAAGGCTAAAACAGGAGCTGAAAACCAAAATGTGGTCCAAAAGCTAAAACACAGGCTAAAGGCTAAAACATGAGATAAAGGCTTTATCACAGACTTAAGGACAAAACATGAGCCAAAGGCTATGAGAAGTGCTAAAGGCTAAAACACAGAGCAAAAACACTTTCTAAAGGCTCAAACACAAGCTGAATGCTAAAATACAAGGTATAGGCTTAAACACGAGCGAAAGAATTAAACAAGAATTTAAGGCCAAAACACACACTAAAACAAGGGTTGCCAACTTTGAGGCAGAGAGATACGGGACGGGACCGGGGGGTTGCTTGTCACTACCATGCAGTCTATGCTACACAGTACAGCGCACATACACTGTCTATGACTGGGACTGGGTCACATGACCATTAGCACTGCCATGGCAGGCAGCCAGACACACAATGCGTGGCGCACAGAGAGAAAAAATGTATGCATCTTGCCTTTACCTTTACCTTTACCTGCAGACGGGACGCGCCTCTTTTGGCTCAAATACGGGCTAATACGGGACAGTTGGCAACCCTAACTAAAACAAGTGCTAAAGGCTAAAACACAAGCTAGAGGCTTAAATAAAGGCTAAAGATTGAAAAACGAGTGAAAGGATAAAAGATAGGCTAAAGGCTAAAGCAAAGACTTAATCACAGTCTAAAGCTTAAAACACAAGCTAAATGCTAAAACACAAGCTAAAAACGGTGCTAAATGCTAAAACAGAAGCCAAAGGCTACAAGACAAAGCTAAAGGCTTGAACAAGGGTAATCTGTTTGTGCTAATGTTTATACCAACCCATAGTCAGCAGTTATTCTGCAGTGGTCTGTTCAAACTTGAGAGTCTATCAATAAAAACTGACAAAGTTTACTTGTTGTCACGTTTCAAAATGTGGCTTTAGGTGACTGTAATGATAAACACCTTACCTTGTGGCATAGTTTCCAGGAAAAAGTTGTCCTCAACAAAGAAAATTTGTTTCCATCCAATCTCCATTTAATTCCAAAACAAACACCTTTTAAAAGTCATGTCTTCACAAAAGTGTGTGTGAGACTCCGAGCTAGAAGGTGACGAGTCAGTCCAGTTAAAACAGATCCTCCTCATAGCATCTTTAAACTCTACTCAGGGATTTTAGCTGAAATTATTTAAAAAAGAAAAAAAAAAAGCATGAAGAAAATGCAACTAATAAATGATTCAAATGTGATTAAATCGACATTATAATATAAATAACTGAACGCAGTCATTTTTATGTATACGTTATTGATTTTTTTAAATGTTAATTTAGCCTAGTCACGCTTTTTAGAGTGTGGTTAGAGCTTCACCATACCAAGACGTTGTTTTGACCTTGGTTATCCCCTTATGTTTCATCCACTGCACTCAACCAATTTGAACCATTAGAGTGAGAATCCACATCTTGGCAAATCGTCACCTGAGGTTCATTTTTTTGTTGGAGGTCCAAATTTATTCTCTAGGGTTTTCTACTTTGCCTATGCTGAAACCAAATGTGCCTACTTCACTGCTCTGGGAAACTTAGGCACTCCGGAGACTCCTCACACTGTTAAGTCTGCTGAGTGCTGAGGGCTGTCAAAACCCACAATTCATCAGGTCTTCCAGAAGTCTCAGGCTGGCTTTCTGCTGACTCCAAGAACGGTCCACATGGGGGTTCAGGCTTCACCAGACCATTTGATTCAATTACCCAGAAGTTGCTGGAATATAAGCAGAGTCCTTTCAAAGCAAGCATTTCTTTACTTATTAGCTAGGACAGCTGAAGGGACATGGGGAATGTGGGGAGTAGATAGAAAGGGAAGAAATTCAGCTTGAGGTTGTGACCGGGAGATGAACCAGTGACTGCCATGGTGAGGACAATAGCCTTGGTGCGTGTCCTGTCCTCTGAATACACAACACACTTCACAGCTGGATAAAAAAACCTTCTAGAATGAATATAGCTGTGTGATGTCCCCTATAGAAAGATGAAAGTGTTAGCTTACGATTGTAACCTTCCTTTTAAAGATCTGTCCTTTACTTCTAGATACACTTGGTTGATCTATGTCAAAAATTTCGCCTCTGGCACAAGGCATCCCTCAGGGCTCTATGCTCGATCCTCTATTGTTCATTCTCTCCCTGCTGCTCCTCTGCACTATTATCTGCAAACATTCAGGTTTTTGCTAGCATGTGGTCTTTTTGTGCCTGCTTTTCTTTTAGCAGCATTCTTTCCTTGTAAAAAACAAGAATTCATGAAGCGGTACTCATCATTTGTACCTCTTTTCTTGATCCGTGTTCCATTTTCTAGCTTCTCTCGATCCATTCCTCTTTCACACTTTTCTGCCCAAAGTTCAAAGTAAGACTTGTTTACTCCCCCCTCTCCTTCAAACCATGCCTGCTCGCTCCTCGCCTCCCATCTCTCCCAATTTTCATCTCTCCCCCTCCATGACCCCCTGCACCTTTTTTGTCTTGACAGCATTCTGCAGCTCACCCCGGCGCCCCCTCCGCCGTCTCATTCTCTCCTGACTCCCGTAATTTCCTCTCCCCTGCTCGTCTTGTCATTTTCGCTTCTTCAATGCTCCTCTCTCTTTCTTTCTTCCCTCTCCTCCCTGCTCCCTCCCCCGTCTCGCCCTCATTCGCCCCTGTCTTCATTTAGAGACTTGGTGTGGCTGTGATTTCTTTAAATAGCGCTCATTGCCTCCAGGAGGTTGAAGCTGCAGTCTGGTTCTGCTAATAAATGACAGCGAACAAATGTGAATGCTGAATCAATTGAAGGCTACACACACACACACACACACTTGCATACACACTGCACACATCAGATCACACCACACTGGCGCACTTCTTTTGCATAAAAGTGACATGATGTGACATGTTTTGGCTTGAAAGACATTCATGGAAAGACAGCTTAAAGGTGTGTGTGCATGTGTGTGCGTGGCTGCTAAATACAGGCCCGGCCTATTCCATCTTAAATCTATTCTAATTCCTCCGTCCTCTGTGCACCCAGTGTGGAAATAAATGACAATAATGGATTGCACAGTCCTAGTAATTTTGCACATTATTTCTGAGCCATTGCTTTGCATAATGAATGCCTGCTAATGCACTTTTTTGTTAATTCACCACAAAAGCTTCAAAAAGTCTGCTGTTATGAATCACTGCAGAGCGATGCACATACCATTAGCATAGCATATGCATATTATCTCGTTGGGAAACTTGACATCTAAGTAAAAAGGAGTAGGAAAAGAAAGCTCGGCTTCTTGTCTGCAGCTCTGCTTCGCTCAGAATTGTGTTATCGTCTTAGTGGCTCTGATAAACTGCCTCCATATCTGATTCAATTTATCTTAAAGGATCAGTCTGGCTGGATTCCTAGATTTTGTCCTCATTATTTATCTTCATAAGTGGCTTACAGAGGCAGGGAGATAGTAATGGCAGCACAGCAGAGAAGAAAACAGCTTTCATGAGCTTTTAAGTCTTATAAATAAGACTTTTATTACCTTCAGCAATGTGCACTTCCTGTGCAGATGTGTAGCTCTTATTATATGGAGTCAAAACAATGAAATTTTGCGTTGAAAACACACCCTGAAACTGAAAAAAAGAAACACTGGCATTGAATAATGTTCATTATATAATAAATAAATTAAAAAACATCCAAACTGGAAATGGCAATGCCAAAGGTAAAACACGGACATCAAATGTCATATTATTTAATATCGTTGGCATGGTGGGGTGGAGTTTTAGAGGAAAGGCTAGGAGGTTGCAGTTTACATATTGTTTGCATATTGTCGAGGAATACTGCAGAACTCAGCTGGCCCCCACCAGACTTAGGAGACCCTTGACCTGTGAGACATCAACAAGTTCACCTGGGGCTCCAAAACCACAAGTAAGTCTGTTTCTTTAGGCTGGACATGTTTCATTATTATGGCTGTAAAATGAGCAGAAATGACCTGCATCTGAGTGGTTTAGCCACCCTTTACAGTAGTACATAGACTTATATTGCTCACATCTAGGGAATGATTGTTGCTCATATTATGAAAGTGTTTGCAGTATAAAAGAGGAAAAACACAGATTTCTTTTGGAGGTTAATGAAACAAATCATAAAGCAATGCTCTTTGTTGGTGTTGGAATTTTTTGGACTGGGCAAAAACTCTGGGAGTTGCGGTATTTGGAAGTGGTTCCGTGGTATTTCCAGTAATTTCCTTTGTGTCAAATGCTTGTGATTACTACAACAAACCATATAACACTAGAAAGCGCAAACTCTGTGGTTTCCACAATGTTCAAGTTTTCTGATTGCAAACATGGTGGCACAGTTACGGTAGTCACACTCTGGCCAAGGTTAATATGGCACTTTCACAATCGGTAAAGGGTTTATGTAAAAAAAAAAACCCATCAGTTTCACCACACTTGCTTTTCCAGCAATCCACAGCTGTTTGTACCACTTAAGCTCTATTTCAATTGACTGTTTTTACCTTTTACTGAATTTAATGAAGAAAAGCACAGTAAGTTTGGCATACATGGAAATTCAAGGCAGATATACCAGTAATTGATTGTTGCAGGACAACTTTTGTGACCTTGCAGAACAGGGGGTGACAGTAGCTCAGTCCATAAACACTTGGCTTGGCAACCAAAGGGACGCTGGTTCAAGGCAATGGACCAAGATTGGGAAGTTACCTGGAGAGGTGTAAGCATTATTTCCTGAATACTATTGAATTCAGAACCACACTCAAGGAACGCAGTATGACAGTCTAACAGTACAACACTATAACAGTTAAAGGTGTCTTTCTATGGAACACCCTGGACAAAGACTCTGAAGAAATCAAATCATTCAGTATCTTCAGTAAACATATCAAAAACAATACTTAACAAATAAAGGGATCAAGTATACCCTTAACCTTGCACCCGCAATGGAAAAATAAACCAACAAAAATGAAAAAATAAATAAATAAATAAAATAAACTAGATAAATAATAAAATATTTTTTAAATAAATAAATATTATTATTATCATTATAATAATAGTGATATATATATATATATATATATATATATATATATATATATATATATATATATATATATATATATATATATATGCATATCTAAAGGTATGCTGGCCATATTTTGGGTTATCTGATCAAGTGTCTAACAAGAATGAAATGAACACAAACTAAACTTAACTAGGTGCCCCCTCGAGCAATGCACCAACCCCCAATTGCTCAGTTAAAAGTGTCTGCTGTCAGTGGACACAGGCCCTTATAAGGCCTCTTTGATTGTTAGTGTGTGAGTGCTGAGGAGCCACAACTGTTCTCTACAAGTCACTTGACGACTTCATAAATGCAAATCAAGCTGTGTTCATTAGTTCCTACATGCTCAAAAAAACTGGTATCGATCTCTTGACTTCATGGCAGCTCACTCCATTCGCTTGTCTGCCAACAACTGCAATTTCTCCGTATGAAATTGCACACTGACAGCTCCAGTAATGACCGTGGATCACAGACACAGAGAAGAGCAGAGAGAGGGGGGAGGTAGTGGAAGGCTCTCAGAGCTGAGTGACCAACCAGGCGTGGGGCGCTTACATCAGTCACTATAAACATCGCCTTCAGCCAAGACGCCTATAAGTCACAACGTGCGCTCTCCATCTGAATGGGTAGATATGGATTTGATAGAAAATATGTTAGGACGCTGACAAGGATGTATTCTTGCATGCCTGTCTGTCACTTCTAAAGCTGGTACCTATTCAGTCGTCTGTCACTCCGAAGTTATAGTTACGGGATAACACCAGCTCATAGATCAACTCTCCGTCTGCTTCAAATTCTCCCAGCAACTTTTTTTTCTCCCACCCAACTCCCAAAATTAGCTTCGGCTGTTATGTGAGCCAGCAACAGAATATCTCTGCAAGTCGCAGAGCAGGAACCTGTAATTATGAGCACTTTCAAAGCCGTGTGAGAAAGAAAGAAGAGAGCGAGCTCTGCTTTGTTATTCAGATTTCAAGCAATTGTAATAAATACTGTAGCTCAGACGGAATAAGGAATAATGCCGCCAATGGTGTACAAATTGTTTCGTCGCCATTCTGAGTCGAAGTGATGCGCCGCTAATGCATTTCCAATTAAGTCTCAGTCTATTCTGAGTTTTTTTATTCTGCGTCAACTTGGCAGCAGCTTTAATCAAATCCCCAGCAGCTGTTTGACCCAGTGTCGTGGCCCTCCGTCTGACAACCTCTGACAGATGCTAATTTGTTATTTTTCCCTGCAAACAGCATCACCTGAAGGCATGATTGACACCACTGCTTACCAGCTCGTCTGTCAACAGAAGCTGCGCTTGACTGAGGGTGGTTTTCCCTCTGGTGGGAACCCTGGGAAAAACAATAAACCCACTGTATGTACGCCATGTATAGCGAGGCTGGTATTGATTTTATTTTTATTATTTAAGCTCTGCAACAGAAATTGATCCAACAACATGAGGTCATGTTTGCAGTAAGTCACGTCGACGCACGGCATTAGGGCTGCAGTAGTTTGCGATCAAAGTCTCTCTCTGTATCTTGATAATAAGGTGGGAAAAAAACAAGCAGGAAAGGTGAAGATATGTAAAGCACAACTCCCCCAACTCGTGCATGAACGCATGCCTGTATTTCCAGCAATCATCCTACATGTCATTCACAGTATCCAGGATGTCACACTCATGTCGACCATGGCACACACAGTTTGTCCTCTATAAATAATTCATAGCTCATAGTTCTGGTGCGTAAATGCTGCATGAACTAATGCATTAAGCACCTGCAGGAAAATCCATGTGAGTAGCTTAGCATAAAACATATCAATTATTGAGCATTCTTTGGAACTACTGGACTCTAACAAAAGGAGGATTATAATTTGTCTTACCCCTTTCCCTTGGTCCTCTGTTTTGATGCCCAAGGGGAAACGGGTGAAAACACATCTCCTAGAAACAAGTCACCACTTGTACTGCATTACACCAGTGATGAGACAACTAAGCTAATGATAGGCTAACACAGCCATATTATGTAGCTTCTGAATACTGTTACGTTAGCTTATCATAGCTTGTGTAGCTAATGCAGCTCCTAAATGCAGCATATCTGTCTAATCATTCATGAAATTCAGTTCATAGTAGTGAAGTCCTGGTCCGACATTAGTGTGGCTAATATTAGCTATCCTGTCTTCCTTATGTTCACTGTCCAGGAAGACAGTAAGCAAAACAACTTTGGCTCATCAAAACTCTGGACACCATGTTTAGTTCTTGAGCCCAGGTTTATTGACAATTGAAAGGGTGAAACTGAGGGAATACAAACATAATGTAATCAATACATGAATTAAATGATTTAAATAATATTGCATAACTCAATATAAATAATTTGACTATCAAGCATGAAAAAAGCAAAAGACTCTTATTGTCTAATTCCCTTCCTTAAAGGTCCTATATCTATTATTAACAAAGAAACCTGTTGCTCCTAATGAGCTGTATGCTCTTAATACGGCAAACCTATACTCACAATGGCCACTAGATGGCGGCAGATGATCAAAAATGAACAGCCATGCAGTTAAATGCTAGACAAACTTAAAGTCGTAGATCGTCTAAACTATAAACAGGCATAAGTTACAACTAAATAAGCTGTAAGGACTTTATCAAACACAAAAGAGGACTACATACCAAAGATGCCACAAAAAAACACAAGATGTTTGCTAGGACATGGGAAGAGCAGCGCAGAGCAGCGCAGAGCAGCGCAGAGCAGCGCAGAGCAGCGCAGAGCAGCGCAGAGCAGCGCAGAGCAGCGCAGAGCAGCGTCTTGGCCTGACTTCCTGACTGCCACGTGATCTACTCTGCCGTCTTTCTTTAAGGGACTGCTCACTTGACAAAACATTCAAATAAACTCACAAACAAACACAGGCTAACTCCGCTAGCATTAATAACAGAGGCAGGACATTATCTATCTAGCGTTTGCTAGATTTTTATAACAAGAAGTTTCAAAATACAACTAACGATTCAAAACATGGATAATGTTTATGTGTAGTAGCAAAGGATTGGATATCTGATAAAATTTTCAATATCTTCTAATATAGTTCTAATATCTAATATATATAAAATTATCTGCAATTTTGTTGTACTTGTTGCAATTACAAATTTTATTCTATTCTATTCTAAAAATAGGTCCTGATTTGTTTTTGCCTCAAGGGCTGTGCAGCTCTTCCCTTTAGTCCTTCCCCTTGATGTTACATGGAGTGGAACACCCCTTTATTAGACATGCATGCGCAAAACCAAGGGCTAAGAGTAAAACAAAGGCAAAGGGGCAGAAGTGGGATTGGCCCATGCAGCATGTTTGTTTTTCCCTTTTTATAGCACCATATGAACTACGGCCTGTGTCCATCAGCAGCATTTTTTTTTTTTTTTTTTTGGCACCTGTAGTGCCTGTACAGACTAAATTACTCAAGTATACAGAGACACTCAGTGGGAAGAAGGTGAGAAAGCATTGCTTGCTGTTAAAGTCAGCAAATTCCAAAAAAGATCATGATGCATCATGCTTTTATTGAACAAGTCTCGTCTTTTCTTTGGTGTCTTGGTTCGGTCACACATTTCTGAAAGATAACACTGTATTGATATAGGTTGTGAAATGATAAAGTCATCTAACTGGTGAGCCTTAGCTCTATCCAGCTTTGATAGCTAACATCAGCTTCTTCCCTCTGGGTGGAGGTTTCAAGTCCCAAAGTGTAGAACTAAGAGGTATAAAAACATTTGTATCCCTGCTTCTATCGATGAGCTGGGCGAGTAGTCACCTTATTTTGCATAAATGTATTTTTGGGTCATGCACTCATTTATTTATTCATTACAGTCCTACTTGGTTTTATCCTTGGGTTTCTTTAAGAGCTATTGATTTGCTGAGTTTTTAATTTGATCTTAATGGAGTGTACTTCACCCTCTTTGATGCCTGTTTCTGCTGTAATGATTGAACCTTGAGCACTGAAATGTTTTAATGTTTTACTAGATGTTGTAATCTCACTGACTGCAGAACAGATCTACCTACAGGTTCAAATAAGGAACCTGACCATGAGCATTTTCAAACTTTCTTTAAAGTCTCCACTTTAGGAAGTGCTGCACACCTCTCTTTATTGTTCAAGTGCTGTTGGGCAGATTTTCTGTCAGTGGACACAGTCCCTAATTTTGGAAAGATGCATAAATATTTCTTTTTTGGCTTTTAGTCTCTTTTCATGATACTCCAAGAGCACACGGTTGATAGTACTTGGTTTTTCAAAATACTGACACTCTTACAAGTGTCACTTATTTATGTCCTACAAATGACAATCAAGAAAGGGCCGGGCTTCTGGTAGCGACTGTGTCAATAACAATGGCAAAGATTCCCAATTTTTGTAGCTTCACTCTTGGCTTTTGTTTGACTCAAAGCAGACAGAGCGTTAAAAACAGTATGTGAAGCCTCAACCAACAACATGTGCTGCAAATATGCTTTGTCACCCACAATGCTGTGAGTGGAAACAAGCCCTAATTATGAAAAGGTGCATAAACATCAATGTTGCTCTTTATAAGTGGTTTATCTGGAGCATATATGGCACTTGAAAACATATTTTGAATCACACTGCAAACACGGCAAGTACCTTAGTTAGTCAAAACTCAAAACTGTTGTCAGTGGAAACAGGCCCTTATCTTGGAAAACCACAATAATATCCCTTTTTGGTTTATGTTTGTATCACAAGTGTACAGGGCATTTTAAAACAGGCTTGAAAGACTCACACACTGCATGTCCTTCTAGTATCTTTTTCAGAAAAAGATGCTATTAGTGGACACAGGCTCTCACTGAGAACAGGTACTTAAATACCCCTTGTTGCTCTGTATTTTGGTTTCATCTGAAGAACACATAGCATTTAAAAACAGACTTTCCGGTATCTACTCACTGCAAGTATCGCTTGTGAGCCAAAACTGCTTTCAGTGGAAACAGCCCCTTATTTTAAAATTATGCGTTAACATTCCTTTTTTGTTTAATAGTTAGTTTTATCTTAATATCTTCATTTTCAGAAGCTAAACTTCCGGTTTTGTGTCTTTCTTACCTATTTCTGACAATCTGTCCCGCCCCACTTGCCTCTGATTGGCCTCTTCAGAATACACAGTCAGAAGCACAGTCTGCAGTTCATCTTCCCCTTCATCTCAAGCATCCTGCTGCCTGTTTTTTGACCTTGTCTCCACCTCCTCGCAGACTTAATTGTTTTCCCTCCCTTGTCATTCTTCACTTGTTGTAGCAAACCTATTTGCAGTGGGCACAGGCAGATTTATTCGAACAAAGTGTGTCTTTCATTGTCGTAGTCTGTCTTTGTGTGAGCCCACTCTGTCCTGACACAAGGTTATACACAGCTGGGATAAAATCACTTCCTCTGAGGGACTGTGGAAGTTTGGGTCCAGTGAATTCAGAACAAACTTCTGCTGTGAAAACAGCAATTATCAAAAACATGATCATTACAGCAACTTTGACTTTATGTAAGGAGTAAATTATAACATTCACATGGTGGCAAAACCATTTTTAGAAGCTGCCCACCAGCTGCACACTGCGCTTAACAGGCTCTACATCACAGCCATAAGCACAAATTTACAGCATGCAAGCATTTTCCTCTTTGTCTGAAAATATCCCCTCAAGATTTTCTGTCTGTGATTTAAAGCCACTTTCTGGAGACATAAATTCCAGCAGTACATTATGTGAGATTTTCAACACTTGTATTATAGTTGAATGCTGTGTAAATCCACTCAAAACAGCAAAAACAGAACCAGGTAAAACCAACAACTTGGTTTTAGATCAAATAAACACTTAGAAAAGAGACATACAATACATTTTAAATCGCAACTCCATATTTCAGAACAATTTAAAGTTGTTCCTTCTTCAAAAACACTTTGTTTTTTTCATTTAACATGCCCATTTTTCTCAGATTTTCAATGTTAAACATTTGCAATGCTCTCCACATGATGGAAAGAATGTACTTCTTTGCTTTCTGCAGATGGAATTCTTGCATGTCACACAAGAGAAACTTGTTTTACTGTCCTATCAGGAGGAACACAGGTGCAAAAAACATTTAAAAATGCCTTGATGGGAGCCAAAATGCGCACTAGAGTATGCTCTTGGGAACCAAATGCACATTGTGGTGCTATACTGGGAGCCAAAATGCACCCTTATGTGTTGTTTGGGAGCCAAAATAGCGCTCATGTGCACTCTTCTACGCTAAAATGCATGCTAAGGTGATCACTTGGAGTCCTTTTTAGTGCTTGTGCTCTGTTTTAGGAGCCAAAACAGAGCTTACATGTCCCTTTTGAAGCCTAAACATGTGTTAAGTACCCTCTAGCATGCACGCTAATGTGCTCTTTGGGAGACAAAACACAAGCTCCAGTGACCTCTGGGGGGCCAAAGTGAGCATTTATGTGCTCTCTTGGAAGCCAAAACATGGGCTGAAGTGCTCTTTTGGGAGCTGAAAGGTATACTCAACAACCTTTGGGAAGCAAAATTGTGCTAAAATCACCTCTTGGGAGCCAAAGAACCTGCTAAAGTGACTTTTCAGGAGCCAAAATTCCAATAAAGTGCTCCCTTGGGGCCAAAACATGTGCCAAAGTGCCCTCTTGGTAGATAAAGCGCACACTAAAGTGACCCTTGGGGAGCCTAAACATGCACTCAAGTGCTCTCTATGAAGCCGAAACACACACTAAAGTGACTTCCTACTCTTGGGAGCTAAAGTGCACGCTAAATTACCTTTTTGGGAGCCAAAGCCCATGCTGAAGTCCCCTCTTGGGAATCAAAACAAGTGCAAAAGTGCCCTCCTGGGAGTCAAAATGCATGTGACAGTGGTCTTTTAGGTCTCAAAAATAGCTCTGAAGTGCTCTCTTTGGATATCAAACAAAGGCCAAAGAGTCCTCTTGCGAGCCAAAACGTGTGTGCTAAAGTGCTTTTTTGTTTCTCCTGGTTGGCAAAAATGTGCCAAGTAGCCTCATTGGGTGGAAAAACACACATACTAAAGTGCCTCTCTTTCTTTCTTTCTTTTTTTTTTTTCTTCCCGTGCCTCTTAAACATGTCTTTGCATGCAACTGGTGATGTATATAATATTGCATTACCATCTTTTGATGCCCATCAGAAAAAATTCCACCTCTGCACACACCTGGGTCTCTGGGTATGAACTGCTTTTTGAAGGATATCAAAAAATAAATAACTGGGCAATCAAAATAAAGTGCATCAAAGAAACTTCTTAATGTTTGATCTGAACAGCTACTTTTTAACCCTATTAAAGTGTATGGGTCAAAATGACCGAAAACCTCATCTTACACACAAGTTCATGACCCTTAATGAGGAAAAGCCACAAAATGTCATGAAGAAGAACTTTGGTCAACAGGAAACAGAAATGCATCAAACTGACTCTTAACTGGGTTGAGGGATAGACGTGCATGTAGCAACTTTAGAGATCAGGAAAACTTCCAAGAGCATGTTAACTTGATCAATCTTATTATCTACCTCCATCCTTATAATGCAACTTTATTGTTTACGTCAATTATAATTAATTAATACACTGTAACCATTTCCCGGCATGTCTCTCTCACATCACTGTGAGTTATACCCTGCTCTAAGTAAATTATCTGCAGCCCATAAGTGTACACAAAGGAAGAATTAAGCACCAGGCTGTAATTAAAAACCATAGTGTGTGTGCAGCCTGGATCTAATATAGAAAGTGATGGGTAAATGGGTTTTATAATGATAGCGTGACTTTTAATTCCATGCAGGACAGGTAATAACTCGCAAGTTATGGAACAGAGCTGTGCGGTATAGCTGCTATTAAGGGCGAAAGATTGTGCTGCTAACTTTATTTCAATTATACATGGTAATTTAATATGAAAGCATAATTATAATGATTTTACACCTCACCTCCGATCCTCCTTTTCACCCTTTTCTCTTTGCTCTGCTGCAGTCTTTGTTCTCCTCCTGCTTAGTGGAGGTCTCAGCACAGCTGGGGGATCGTGGCTCAGCTCCAGGATTGGCAAGGTTTTTGTGACTCAGTGAAGAGAGCTCTGTGATGGATGAAGCGTCAATACAGGCAGTTCTAGGAAGAAATCAGTGTATCTATGCTTTTAGCACAATTTGAAAACATTAAAGAGAGGTATTGTGATTTTTTTAAATTCTTTATTATGTCCCTATTGTGCCCCTGTAGTTGTTTAACACAATTCACAGCTCAAAACTATCCTTATTTTGATCACACTTAAGTTTTAGAAAACCCTAATTTCAGCCTCTGTCTCTTTAAGGCTCTTTGCTTCTCAAAAAAAAAAAAAAAAAAAAACCCTTCTCTCTGATTGGCCAGCAGTCTTGAGGCCTGTTGAGGATAAAAGTATTCACAATTCCTTGTTTTTGAAGCCCACTCTTTTTTAGTTCATGTAGTTTTGCTTCTGCAGGCCTCAAAAGGGCCCAGCCAATCACAGGGAAGGGGGTTCACCTTAAAGAGGAAGCAAATATGTGTTTTCTAAAACACCTGTGTGAGAAACATATGTTTTTTGTTTTTGTTTTTGTTTTTGTTTTTTTACATTAACTCATGTGAAACTACTACAGGGGTACAAGAAGGGCAAACTAACACTTAAACACAATCAATAATACCCCCTTTTTAAAAAAAAAAAAAGGTTTGCAAAGGTTTGAAAAGTGGAGTTAAGGATTATTTTTCGACCTCTACTTTAAAAATTTGACTGCTCCCTCTGACTGCTTCCAGTCTGATTGCACACTCAACCAACCGTGCAACCAAGCAAATGACCTGCGCAATATTTGGCTTAATCTCATCCAATGAGCACTGATTACAGAGGAGCAGGTACCAAATGACAGCCTCTAGACAAACTACAGCTGTGAAGAGGCTCCAAACATCGCGGTCCGCTTGACTCCTCGTATTTGTTAACGGGATGTCACCCGCACCTGACATGCACACAAGCTGACAGCCGAGCCTGCAAAGACGTTTGCGCGCATGCAGCGGCGACACCGAAACAACAATGAAAATATGTCAAACCAATTCTCGCCGTCCCGTTTGTTTGGGAGACACTTGTCATAACTTAATTGAGGAATCTCCCTGAATGCCAATCAAAGCGGCTGCTCTGGCTTTCATTTCCATTGTTGCCTCGTTTGTGCTGCTCGCTAATAGCAGCATCAAATGAGCAGCAGGCGTCTCCAGAGTAATCAAATTTGTATTTGTACTATTGCAAACTCTACGAGTGAAGAGGGAGACTTTGAAGTGCAGTCTGAATGTTTCCAATAAAGGGAATCAATTTGAGCTTTAAAAAACCCCACTCCTGCATTTGAGACCCCCCGCAAAGGCTGCTTTTTTTATTCTGCACAAATGTAGTTATTAACTTCTGGAACACTCAGGCTTCAGATTGCACCCACTTGACTTATAAGACCTGATGCCACTGGCTAGTGAGGTATAATTTCCTCCTTGCTCATTAACTTTGCATCAAAATTTAAAAAGAATTACAACCTAAAGCTTCACATCAGTGATGATCATTTTCTTACATAAGCAGGAGATGCAGTTAGATCCACATCACGGTTTTCCGCCTTGAGCCTGTGAGTGTGTTTATGAAAGGTGTGGTTGAAAATGCATCCCATCCCTGTGGGTGCTTAATCAGCAGGCCAAATTTAAGTTGTGTTCTGATGCAGGGCCGTGCACAGAGTTTTAAAGGGCAAAAATGGAGGAAAAAAGGTGGATAAAGAGCATTCTCGCCGCTCAGCAGTATAAGACAGCAGCAGTATTTTACTAACTACAAAAACAGTTGAGAAAACATTTTGGCTCCTAACAGGACAGTTTATCATGTTTTAGCTCTAAAAAGGGCTCTATAAACACCTTTTTGGCTCCCAACTGGGTCATTTTAGCACCTTACTGGCGCCAATGCAGGCACTTTAGCTGGCTCTTAAGCAAGCTGTTGATTGGGTTTTTACAAGTCAAGTGGGTAGTTTGGTTTCTTTTGCCAACCAGGAGAGCACTGGCTCTCAGGCTGGCACTTAAATTTGCAAATTTGCATTTTGGGACCCAAGTTGCACTTTAGCACTGTTTTTAGATCCACTGCAGGCACTCTAAAAAAACGTTTTGGGTCCTGACTGGGATTCAGTTCTTTGTACCCTTTGTTTTAGGTCTGATGTTGGACTTTGAGAGTGCTTTGCTCCCACGTGGGCACTTTAGTGTGCATTTTTGGCTTACAAGTGGCACTTTAGCGCCCTTTTGGCTCCAATGCTGGTACTTACGAAAGTGTTTAGTTCCTTAGTGGGCACTTAATCCGAGGATTAGGCTCTCAAACAGGCAGTTTACCCTTTTTGTCCTCAATTAAAGTAGACAGTATACTGTGTTTTGCCAAGCAGCAGGGCGTTTTTGCTCCCAAAAGAACACTTAAGCCTGTGTTTTGGCGCCCAACCATGCCATCTAGCACCCTTTTTGGCTCCAAAGCAGGAACTTCAGAAAGCATCTTTGCTCCCAAGAGGGCACTTTAGCATATGAAAATGAGTCAAGTGGGGAAGTAAGAATGTTTTGCCAACCAGGAGGGCACTTTGGCTTTCATGAGGGCACATTAAACAAGTGTTTATGACTCCGAGGGGGGCACGTTAGCACACATTTGGCTCCCAGGAGGACACTTCAGCGCACAGTTTAGCTCCTAAGAGGGCTCTTTGGCGCACATTTTGGCTCCCAAGAAAAACCTTTTCACACTTTTTGACTCCCAAGAGGGCACTTAAGCACATATTTTTGCTCCCGAGAAAGCATATGTGAACACATTTTGGTTCCCACAAGGGCACTTTAGCACAGGTTTTGACTCCCAACAGGGCACCTTAGTGAACTATTTTGTTCCTAGAGGGCACTTTATCACAAGTTTTAACTTCCAAGAGGCCACTTAAGCACACGTTTTTGCTCCCAGGAGTGCGCTTAAGCACAGGTTTTGACTCCCAACAGGCCTCTTTGGTGCAGCCCCCAGAGTTAAAAGTTTATGACAACAAAAAATTTAAAAAAAAATATTTGGCTACTACAAAGGGGGTTTTCCTCATGTACTTTTGCATAAAAGAAAACGTTTATTTTTAGCATTTATTAGTAGGCATAAATGAGACTTTAAAAGGCACTATCCCTTTTTTTTTTTTTTTTGTTGGGCCACTGCCCCCCCCCACCCCCCACCCCCACTCCTTGTGCACACCACTGCTTTGATGTTTCATTCATGTTGCATATGCAGCAGACAAATGTAAGGCTTTCAGTCTGGAGATTTGCAGCTATAACTCTTTGATAATGTATTCCATTGACGTTGCAAAGCCTCAAACAGAATGCATACCGTCATTTTTTCTCCATTGCACCTTTGAATTCCAAACTTTAAGCAGCTGCAGCCAAGAAAGCTTACCCGACATGACTCCCCCTTAATGCACTGTTTGCTTGGCCACATTACAACAAGAGCATTAGTACTTTATAGGAGCTGGGGTGGATGTGCATGGCTGAAAAAACTCCATCAGTCAACACTTATTGTGCTGAGTTTTTTACTGTTGTTGCTTTGTAACGAGGGGAAATCACCATACGCGCTGCGTTGAAGCAGATTGTGAAAGTGGAATTCAGAGAGGAGTGAGAGCTGCAGCTGGAAACACATCCCTCGTGGTAATGTGATATAAAACGAGGATATGTTTAGGTTGTGTGTATCGACAATTTTTAGTGTAGTCGTAGAAAAGCAGTGGGCCAAACATAGTTACAGAGATTAGGGCGAGTAAGCAAGGCAAAGTCATTCATCCACTCCGTCCCCGCCTGCGCTACACAGTCTGGATCGATAGAAGGGAGAGCTGCATCAGGCAAAACTAATTGTGGAGGTGGAGGTCGGGCAGTTCGTCTATTCTTTAAAGTGCTTTAAAATGTGCAGTGAGCCTTCCTTCCTCCCGTACGTGGAGGGCAGGGAGCCCCCTTCAAAAAACACAATGTACCGAATTGCCTATCTGCTGTGTCAGTGGAAAATAAAAGGATAGTAGAAGTCTGAAGCCGGAATGATTTGGAAGTTATTTGACTCTTTTACAGCAGGTGGTGGCACAGCGGTTAGGACCGTCACTTCACAGGAGACGGGCCCATCCAAGGCACTTTCTGCCGGGGGGGATTTGATTGCTCTCCCTGAACTCCTTCCTTCATTTTAAAGTCTGATTGATCGAACGCGGCGGGGACGAACGGGTGACTTCCTCCTGATGTATGCTGGAGTGCATTCAAGCTTCTGTTTTTTCAGCGCGGATTTATACAGCCAAGGAGTCCCTAAGCAAGACATTGAATGTCAGGGTGTGCTCCTGATTTGTGACCCTTGCGATAGTCTATCAAAAAGTACAGCTGTGTCCACACCAGGAGAAGGAGGTGGAAGTTTAGAGGAAGAGGAGAAATACGCTTCAAGTCACTCCAGTCTGCAGCCGCTCCTCTAGTCTAGTGCCTCATCTTCAGCTCTTGATTTAATCACAGGGATTATTGTGCAATAAGTCTTTGGATCAACTTCTTCTCCAGTGCCTAATAATACACATTTGAGAGCACTCCAGCTATAGGAAGCACTGAAACACACCCAATAAAGTCCAATAAACCCGCCGCTAAATTACATTATGTAAGAAAGAGTATTCTGAGCCTTTAACCAGCGTGCATATCTTTGGTTTCTTTCAATCCAATCACATCAATTGGATGTCACGGGTTAGCAGGGAGATGGCTTAATCATGCGTAGACGTTGAGTTTTCGCAGGCTTTTAATCCCTAAATTGAATTTTCAGTATTTAGACTGAGTTTGGTGATGGAAATTGCTGTTTCATTAAATTGTAGCTGACCCTGCTGTGAGTTGCTGAGTAGACGGAACTGTGAGAACAATTAAATTGTTTTTTAGTGCATATGTATGTGTGTTAAGTGCTAAAGCCAGCTGAATGGAATGATATTAAATTTTAATCTTGATATCAGAAACAAAGCCTGTCTAACTGTGTGCATGTCTGTTTGCAATAGGGATCCACCCTATTCTTAGAAGACCACTTTCGAAAATTAGTTTGGATTAAGTGGATATTCTTCATTTTCTGACCAACAGGCCTCATGACTAACAGGCCTCCTGATTTTCTGACTAACTGACCTTTTAATTTTTTGACTTATGTACCTCCTGACTATTGGGCCCTCTTTCTAGTGGTTATTCCTACTAGAGGACCTTCTGACCAACCGGTCTTTTCATAGTCTGACTTAATGGGCCTTCTGCTTTTCAGACTCATGGGGTAGGGGAGACTGTGGACAGTTGCACCAAGGGACGGTTGCAACAAGCCTTATTTCTCCAATCAGAAACATGCTAGAGTGATGACACTCATACTGCACTCATACAAGAAGAGAGAGGCCATATTGAGCATCTGGTCCTGCTTCTATCAAGTAAAGTTGTTTTGGAGGTATGAAAGAAGCTTTTTTCATGAGCTGTTTAGTCATACTGTCCAGACCTTATGTATGAATGAATCCAAACCTATCTAGATTGAATCACTTTTTGTTGACTATTAAATGACATGGTGAGCATGTGTCAATGACAATGTGGCTAGCTAGCACATGCCTTTTTGTCATGACTGGTACCATGGGGACAGTTGCAACTTTTGCAACTGTCCCCATGCTATTAGGTTAGTCATATTAGAAGAGACCACACAACCATAATTTTTAAGATTTTTAGTTCAAAATAGGCTAAATTAATATATTTTATTGCTTATGATGAACAGAACAGGCAATCATATGGAGGAACTAATGCTAATGATAAACAGAGTAATTTCCCAAATAACTTGTTGAGCAAAAATGAGCAATTCGTTATTGTTGTATGTTGTATGTGTCATATAAACTTGTCATATAGTGAATTAATCATCTAAATAGAGAAATTGTTATATATATATATATATATATATATATATATATATATATATATATATATATATATATATATATATATATATATATATATATATTTCATTCTTTTTGTCCCAAAATGCAATTTTGAGTTTTTATAGCTTCAGTAACATCTGCACATTGACTCAAGGTAGGCCCATGCTTTAGACAAAACAAAACTACTTAAATATACCTTAAAGCTGTACAGAAAAGAAAATTGAATTTGAGCCCACTCTGGATCGTGACAATAGTATTTGTCCTATTTGGACAAAACCCTGAGGATAATTAGTGAAAAGTTAATGTTTTTTTATATGTTGCAACCCTGATCTGTGTTGCAACTGTCCCCAGGTTTGGGGTCAGTTGCAACGTCTGAATTCCTCTATTCAAACGAATATTGTGATTAATATGTTACATGTAGCCATCTTTAAATGGTATGGGCATTTAGCAGACAGATGTAGGTTTAATATGTTAAGATTTGGTGAGACTGGTCCAAATATTCTCTGAGTAACTGAGAGTGATGTAAAAAGTGTTGCAACTGTCCCCAGTCTCCCCTACTCATTTTCTGACTAACAGACCTTTTGGTTTTCTGACGAACAGGCCTTCTAATTTTCAAAACTTACGGACCTTCTGGCTTGTGGTGCTTCTAGCTAAAGGGCCTTCAAACTAACTAATTTTCAGACTAACAGGCCTTCAGATTAAAGGGTCTTGTAATTTAATGACTAACCAGCCTTCTGGTACCCCGACTAAGGGGCCTTCTGATTTTCTGAAAAACATGACTCCCAATTTATGACTAACAGGCCCTCTAAATTTCTCACCAATAGCCTCTTTTTATATGACTAAAGGGCCTTCTGATTTTTTAATGCACCTTTTAACTATTGGTCCCTCTGACTAGTGTTTTTTCTGGCTAAAGGGCTTTCTGATTTTTCAACCAACAGGCCTTCAGACAATACGGATGTCTCTTCACAATGAGGCAGATTGCACTATTTTTGTTTCATAGCTTTGAGACACAAGGACAGAATTGACTAGGAAAGACTGGAAACGTGTTTCACACCATTCACCAAGAATAGTAAAATGATATGATGCCCACTTATCTCAGAAATCCACATCTCTCCTCATGTTTATCCTGTAATTACCTCTTTAGAATTCATATTCACACACACAAGATGAGGAGAAGCAAAGAAAACACCCCGCTGTTGTGAAAATAAAGATACTCCCCTGCCAGAATGAACACAAATAACACAATTACAGCGAGGAGGTCCGTAGCATTCTCAGCAAAAGAGTCCACCGCATGTGGTTGAAACTTTCATGCTTACATAATCTCAGACTGTAGCTTATTCTGAGGGAAAATGAGTCCTCAAGAGGCTCCTGTCAGATTCCAAAGGCTTACAATAACAACTTGACAAGGTGCTGCAGCGTAGGTGGCTGCAACAAAGGGCCTAAAAGTACGCAGTAATGCATTTTATATCCCCCCACTTCATATAGGAGCACACCAAAGGCCAAGCTTGGAAAAACCACCTCTGAGAGTTGCCTAAAGCAGTTAAATAAGAATGTGAAGGAGCCAGCAGATCATACCCTTAAATTAGTTATCAGTAGGATTTATGATCACTCTCACTTTTACTCTCTGTGACACTCAGTGCCAGGTGAAGAGGGGATGTGCAGCAGCCACCGCAGCAGCAAATGGAAAAGGCATTTCTGATAAAAAGTCATGCCAGAGGTTTTAAATCTGCGTCTCACTCATCCCTCCCCCTGGTTCTGATGTTGAAAGAGAGTGGTAGCAGTACAAAGGCAAGGCAAGACAGAGAGATGGATCCAGCTCTTAGTGGTGGGTCTCTGATGTCTTGAAAGACCTCCCTTGGATGTTCACGCAGTTTCTCCCTTCCTTTGCGGCGAAACAGATTCGTTGATTACCCCCAGAGATGAAACCATGCACGGAGGCGTGGATATTTTCATCTCTGTTATTGCACATGTCAGCTGCTATTGGACTATATGGATGTTTTCAGATTTGGTTTGTTTGTCTCCAGTTTTGTTCAGTTGGATTGAGGGATTTTGAAGGTGGAATGATTTTTGTTCTGGGGTGTGCATCCTTGGTCAAACCCTCTTGACACAACCTTGCCAATTTCCTACCCATCCTCTCTACTCATACAACCAGAATTTTCTACTTCCCCCTTTTCCCTAAAACTCTACCGAACCTATCGAGAACTCTTCGCAATTCTATTCCCAGGTCAAATCCCACACAAAACTCATCTATAGATCTGTACATTTGGTTGCTATATTTAGAGTATATCTCAAGATAGACACATCTCTTTACCTACATGCATAGGGAAACATCAAAACATCCTTACTATGAAAGCAAACATCAGCTTCCTGTTATTTCTCCATCGTGGCGTAACAGCAAACACCACATTCCCAGAAGCCTTTGGAACTTTTATGTCTGCTTCTAGAAGTCACCTTGGAATCACACATCACAAATGCAAACGATTTGATTTGCAAAGCGAAAGTACCCAAGGCCTCGGAAAAAACAATTTCATTTATCATTTTCTCCTCCACGTTTAACGAGGTACTTTTCTAACTGGAGCAAACACATTAATAACTGTATTTTTCAAATCATCTGTAGGGCTTTTCTTTAGCAGTTTTCCCTGCTGTGAGCTAATCTGGGGGTGCAGAGTGATGTTATGTCCCACCATATGTGTTTGTTATTTTTTTCTCTCATTAAATCTGGGTTGGGAGTCGAAGCCTGCAGTATCTCATGTTTTATTTATGCCAAAGATGTGTCTGCTCTGCTCGTCTTCAGCTCAGGCTTTTTGATCTTCTTTCATTAGAGGATGTTCAATATTTATCAGTGCAGTTTCCCATTATTCTGCCCATGGATAGGTCCAACTCTTTTAGCACTTCAGAGTCAGGCAGCGATCAGGGCTTTCCCGCAGCACACATTTGTTCAGGAAATGATAGTTATGCCCTTAAAGCACTCTTTGTGTTAAAAGAAGACTTTCAAAGATCTTGGAGGCATTTGACTGGATGCCAGTGGTGTTTAAAGTGAGCACTTTTCCTTGCTAGCAGAGTTCACTTTACAGCTGAAAAACACAGCATATCATGACAACAGGAATAAACCCGCTTTTTCCCAATCCTGCCCCCAATTTTATTTAGACACGTAAACCAATTACCCTTGAGGGTTATTGCTAATATTTTTCTTAAGTTCTTCTTACTTTATCCCATATTGGATCAAGCTACAAGGGTACTTGACCCTTAGCTTGTGGCTCTGCCCCTTTTTGTAATTCCACCTATAATGGCTGACTGTTTACCAGGGTCCCAGGCAAACTTAAAGCTAAAAAGAAAGAACAAATTTCGACTTTCCTATCTGACCACTTTTTACTTTAAACAAGATAGGAGCACCCTTTCTGGATACTTTGCCCTAAACTTGTGGCCCTGCCTCCTTTTGGGGGTAGAGAATCAAAAATTCATGGGGTTTTCTTGGGGTTCTTGTTAAAATAAGAAGGAAAGTCAGACTTTTTACTCCAACAAGTTCCTATTTTTACCCAGAAGAGAGCAATCCATTTGGATACCTTGCCCTCAACTTCTGGTCCTTCTTTTTAGGAGTCCATCTGAAATAACTTGCGGTTCCCAGGTTTTTGTAATTTTATAGTTAAAAAAAGAAAGAAAAACTCCTTTATTATTTCACAACTTCTTATCTGAACCCAGGAGAGGGCATTCCATAAGGATAGTTTGCAGTTAACTTGCTGCCTCATTTTTTGGGGGGAATCTAAATTGTCTGTCTGTTTCTCGGGTTCTTTATGTTAATGTTCAAAATAAAGAACACATTTCAGCTTTTTTTATCCAACAGTCTTTCATTTTTTACCAAGGTGTGAGCATCCTTCCTGGATGCTCTGCCCTAAACTTGTGGCCTCGCCCTTCTTTGCGGAAATCATCAAGATTTTGAGGGGCCTTCTTTTGGTTCTTGGCAAATTTAGAGCCAAAAATATGGAAGAAAATCGGACTTTCCTCCAACAACTTCTGGCCGCCTCTTTTTGAGAGTCCATCTGAAATGACTTGCAGTTCCAAGGTTCTTGGCAATTTTAAAGCCAAATAACAAAGACAAAGCTTGACTTGTTTCTTTAACTACTTCTTATCATGACCCAAATGAGAGCAATCCACGAGGATACTTTGCATTTAACTTGAGGCCCCACCTCTTTTTGGGAGTTCAACTAAAATGACTTGAGGTTCCCAGATTCTTTGTAAGTTCAGAGATAGAATAAGTAAGACATTAGTGACTATCTCCTAATACTCCTTACTTTAACTAACATGATAGCACCCTTTCTGGATGCTCTGCTCATTACTTGTGGCTCTGCCCTTTTTGGGGTCACAATCTTGTTTCTAGGCACCGCCCTGTTAGTTGCGGCTGCCTGTTGCAGTGGCTGGAGATCCTACATGTAACCATAGCCGCATTGTTTACATGTAAAATCAGCTGTTAGCAGCCTGTAGCATATCAATGCTAACTGGATCAAGGCCTGATGTTTCCCACAAGGTGAGAAGGAGGGTTAGGTGTAAGCTAAGAAGTGACAACATCGACCTGTCCTTCCATCCATTGTTGTTGAGAACCTAAAATCCAAGACCAATAGGATGGACAAGCTAGCTGTGCTATCCCAGCAACATAGGGAATACAAGACGGCAGAGTAACATTATGCTGTTTACTGACATGGCTAACAGAGCTAACACCAGACACCAACGTCACATTGGAAGAGCTTCACCTGCTGTGAGCAGACAGGATCCAGGAGACAGAGACTGAACAGACTGCTGAAGAAGCTCAGTCCTGGACCCTGTGGAGGTGGAGACTGTCTGAACTGGACAACGATGGACAAGCTGTCAGAAACTATTTTCTTATGGAGCTTTTTGCACTTTCTATACACTTTCTTACTTTAGTTTTCTTGATTGCTGCTGTGACTCCTCCTGAATTTCCCTTCGGGGATATTGTATTCTATTTTATTCGATTCATTTTTATTCTAATCTTAAATTAGTGGCATTTTCTTTGGATTTGTTGCAAATCGAAAGCAAAAATGAGTGAATAAAGCCAAACCTTTGCTCTGTGTATTTTACATTTTACTCAGATGAAAACACTAGTTCTCTATTGTCTTGTGACCCTGTCTTTTTTAGGCGTCCAGCTGGAGTGACTGGCTGTTTCCCATGATTCTTGGCAAATTTCAGAGCTAAATTTAAGTGAGACAATTCTGACTTTGGCTTCGACTACTTTTTATGACTGAATGATGAAAGTAACCATTCTGGGTATTTAGCCCCCAACTTGTAGTTCCACATTGTTTTTGGCATTCCACATAAGCATGTGGGAAGGCAGGGAGCTCCCAACACAAACTTTATTATTATTAATATCATAAAAAATTGATTGAAAACTGTCCCTCCTTCAATATATTTAATAGTAACATCTAGATGAATAAAGTAACCCCAAAAGTAGACTTACTTTTTTTTTTTTTTTTAAATATTTCTTCATTAACATCCACTGCATCACAGCTACAAATGGAAAGGTTGAACAAAAGAACAACAGTTCATGAACATCCATGGTGTCCTCCCTCCCCCCTTTGTTTTCTGTGATCCTGCAAGGCAGCCTCATTGCTACAAACTGCGGCTAGTCAAGCTGCCATGTTAGCAGTCTGACCCAGCTTGCCAGCTTGACAGTGGGAGCATGCCCGGCTGAGGTCAAGCCTTTCAGCGAGTGGCTGTGGGACGAATGTAAAATTGTGACCCCATGGTGGGATGTGAGTGGAGTGCTTTGTTCAATGCTTTTTGTGTCACGGTGACAGAGCGACCATTTCAGAGGGGCAGAAATACAGCGTGCGGTTTTGTCCAGCTGTACATTGGCAAAAGTATAAAAGGAGTGTGAAGCTGGTATAAATCACAGGAGTGCTTTGTGGGTTTAATTTGGCTTCATGCACCTGTTTCTGCAGTGGTTTGAATGAATGTTGCGAAACAGGTCAGTGCAGCACTTTAGAGCTGGAGTGAGCACTTAATTTTGGTACATGGACCAGTATCTATATATGTGAATCAGTAGTGTGCACAGGAAGGGGCAGGATGAGTAGTCTCCCACCTCAGGGCCAATTTGTTGAAAAATTACACTTGCTAAAATGCCCTGTTGAGCCAAAAGTCACGCTTGAGTGCCCTCTTGGGAACCAAACTGGGCACTAATGTGCCGCCTTGGAAGTCAAAATGCGCACATAAGGGCCCTTTTGAGCCAAAACTCATGCAAAAATGCCCTTTTAGAAGCCTAATGGCATGCTAATGTGCCATCTTGGGAGCCAAAATGATCTAGGATGCCCTCTTAGGAGCCAGTATGTGCACTAAAATACCCTCTTGGGATGCAAGACTGGCACCAAAGGACGCTGGTGGGTCAAAACGTTTTTAAGTTACCTCTTTATGGCATGCTAATGTGCCATTTTGAGTCAAAACATGCACTAAGATCCCTCTTTGGAGCCAAATGGGCTCTAAAATGTTATTTTGGGAGGCAAAACACATGCTAAAATGCCCTCCCAAGAGTACCAAAAGATCCCCTCAAGAGGAAAAACCTTGCTAAAGTGCCCTCTTGAGAGCCAAAGTGCATGCATAAGTTCCTTCTTGAATGAAAACATGTGCTAGAGTGCCTTCCTGGATAGTAAAACACACTAAACTGCCCTCCTGGGTTGCAAAAATGCAGGCCACAGTGCCCTTGAACCATACACTGTATAAATATGGACACAGTCTTCGTGATGTCACCTGTCTGTTCCAGATACAGTGAAATTAAGACAGGTGATGTCACCTCTGCCTCCTTTCAAACAGCTGTATGGCGCCCATCAGTCTTGTGAGCTAAATTGTGTCCCTAACAATCAGACGATCCTAATATCTTCAAAAACACACTGCAAAAACTGAAATCTTATTCAGTGTTTTGGTCTTGTTTTCTGAAAAAGAGGTCTTTTTAGACTGAATATGAGCCACATTCACCTGACCAGTCCAGAAAAAAAATGTCTCATTTCAAGTTAATCAAAGAAAAAAATAAGTTCTAAACTGCCTGTAACAAGTAAACATCTGCCAGAGGGGCAAGAGAAATGTGCTTGTATTAAGACATTAGTCTGATCTTGACAAGCACATTTATCTTACCCCACTGGCAGATTTCTTTTTACTCATTACAGGCAATTTAGACCTCATTTTTGTCTTTTAATAGCTTGAAATAAGACATTTTTCTGGACTGGTCAGGTGAAAAAGGCTCATATCAAGTCTACAATGACACTTTTTACTAAAGACAAGAGAAAAACACTTGATAAGATTTCAGTTTTTTGCAGTCTAGTCCTTTTTAAAGTGGGGGCTGCCACAAGGCACTAATGTGTTTTTTAGAAAATTGGAAGGAAGGGAAAAAACAACAACTTTTTTTGTCTTTTTCTGCCATAATTGCCGGATTCTCAAGTTTCAAATTCTACCTAATCTTACCTTGTGTGACAGCTGCAACTTCGGCATGACAATGTCATGATCTGTGATGACCTGTTGATTTGAGCCTGTTTGTAAGCTATCCAGAGGAGGCTCTTACCCTGTCTAACCAGAGGTGTCAAGTAGCAAGGTAAAAATGCTTTGTTACCTTACTTAAGTTGAAATTTGGGGTATCTATTCTTTACTGAAGTAGTAGCTTTTTAGCAGACTTTTTACTTTTACCCTTTACATTTTCAGACAAATATCTGTACTTTGTACTCCCTACATTTTAAAAATAATCTTGTTACTCCCATTTTATTTTGCCTTGTTTTCATTCCAGCCTGTCATTTAAATAATAAAATAAAATAAAATGAAATAGAATAAAATAAAATAAAATGAAATAAAATAAAATAAAATAAAATAAAATAAAATAAAATAAACTATCCATATAAATTGCAAAAGTGGGATAGAGTAGATTTGGGTTATGGCTGGATGAGAGGTATAAACATTACACTGCCTGAGCATGAGCCAGAATAATAAGGCAGGAAGTGAAGTTCTCACTCTTACACTTATTTAACCATCGCCAAATGAACGTGCTATGCATCATGACTGTCAGTCAACATGAAGAAGACCTGGTCCCGCACTCAGGAAACAGCACCCAATAAGTACGGTGCCTCCGATGGGAAAAACATTGTAATTCAGAAAATTACCCACAGTAACCTTAAATTACTTGTGCTTTGGTCTGGAACTATGTGGAAAATAAAACTAACTTGACTTACATAGGGGGAAACACTGCAGGTGTTGTGATAGTGTCTAGATAAAGTAATCAATTGTCTTGGCTAGCCTCAGTTAGTTTGAAGTAATCTAACCCCTGTTTAGTAAGACCCTACTGTTTAACAACAGCTGCTCCAAATTTTTCAACATTAACATTGTAGCAAAACTTTATCGTCACTACCTTTTGTCCTCAATGCTATTTGTTCCCCTTACATTACATTTATTTTCATACTTAAAGTAGTTTTGAAACCAGTAATTTTACAATTTCACTTACGTAAAAAAAGTAAAGTTGATACTTCAACTTCGACATAAGTCTTTTTTTTCTTTTTTAACCCTGCTATGGCGCGGTGAGAAGGTCACAGGTTCGATTCCCAGTGGGCCTTTCTATGTGGAGTTTGCATGTTCCCCCCAAGCATGTGTGGGTTCAGTCAAAATTGCTCATCAGGTTAATTGAACCCTCTAAATTGTCATTAGAGGTGAGTGTGTGCATGACTGGTTGTCTGTCTATGTATCAGCCCTGTATTTGACTGTCTACCCTGCCTCTCGCCCAATGACAGCTGGGATGAATGAATAGAAGCTAGAAGAAATGTTGTTAAAGTTGACATTTCTTGACATATTCAGAAGCTTAGTCTGTTGGTTTTCAAAGGGGGTCCCCAGCCAGAAGCAAATGCTGTTGGGCTGGGGTCACTGCTGGGGGACCTTGGCATAGTAAAGTTTGGGAACCCCTGTTTGAAACCACTGAGTTAGACCAAAATTCACCCCCGTACACTGAATAGAGAAATAAGCATTTCAGACCCAAGCTGTTTTGAGAACCAGACTGAAAATATGTAAATGCCATAAAAGTCTGTTTCTGTACTTGGTTTCCAGTCTTTCTGTTCTCAATGAACAGCAACTTTTAGCGCTCCTACATATGGCTTCATTTTGTCAACCGGATGTTGCACCTTGCAATTGAATCCAAGCGGAATTTAGTTACTTCTTCAGTAGCGAGGAAATGCTTTGTGTGCCTTTCTTTTTTTACCTTTTCATAAAAATGAACACTGATGTGAATATGCGTCTCACTGCATGTCCGACAGTGAGACGTATATTCATCCAAGGTGTCCACTCAGACCGCCCATCTACTTCTCCAGCTCAGCCTCAGCATGCTCATACGTCACATTGCACTTACTCTTACCCCGACCTCCGAGAACTCGTCAGCAGATGTCCGCGAAAGGGTTCTGGAGATATTTCTGAACACGCGGGTTCACTAAAATGGAACAGGTTGGGTGACGCTTGAAGTGGTGGCCTGCTGGCTGCTTGTCAGCACTGTCGGCCGGGGTACAAAGGTTGGCCGATGGTTTGCAGGAGTGCTTTCATGTGGAGGCCAGTTCTTGCTGGGGACACTTGTGAGTTCCAGATTGGACGTCTATGAAGCTGCACTTAGTAAGAGGGAACCATGCTGTGTGACTGCTTTGGAGGACAATGAGCTGAAGGTAGAAACACTCTTTAGAGGAAGTTTGTTGTTTTGCCCTCTTCAACTACTGTAGAACTAACCAGAACATTTCCAGTCAACAGGCAACACCTCCTCATTGAGTCAGAATATAAAAACTCAGTGTTCCTGCCTCTTGATTGCACTCCAGTGAAGGTTCAAAGCAAGGTGAGGCATGCATTTATAAAGACGGACTGTGACAGCTGAAGTAGCAGGAGACAGATGGCACCGACATCGTGGTTCAGGCAGACTTTTAATGCCTGTTATTTGCTTTTATTGTGCGAATTTAAATGATGTTCGGATTACGTGCAAGGTTACACCAGCACAAAAAGCTCAAGTTGAGTGATCTCTTTGAGCAGTGCTTTAAAAACACAGGTACAAAAAGGAAATTAGTCTGATGAAGTTAATTGAAGCATTTTCAACTTTTTCCAAACCCTATAAGCTTTGGTAAATAGGTCACAGCAATATAATTACTTTGCCCTTTCCAAAGGGATGACGTCCAAAATTAAATTTCAATTAAGCATGTTTAGCCGAAAGCGTTTCCAGTCATGCCCCTCTATCTTTAAGTGGTGTGATTCAGCAGGTACAACAGAGCTAAAGCTCTAGCACAGATTGTTTTCAGCCCATCCAATACACGAGGAACTTACTCTTCAATGAACTACCCTGTGCTCGAGCAGGGCGGCTGAGAAACAAGCGTGCACGGTGACTCATCGCGAGAAGCGAATGGAGCACCACCCAGGGGCACAATGTTCACAGTGGAGTCTAAACTCTTCATTGAGTATGACTAAGGCAGGTTTGCTTTTTCTCCGGATCATTCTTCTCAAAAGAGCCGACTCTGTGCTGTTTAATATCTGACTGCAGCCTCTCGCTCCATGAATATCAATCAATCCTGCTTCAATGTCATCTTTGTGAGCCGGTTCCACCTTGGTGAAGACCTCCTCGGATGACTTTCTTCTGCTTAAAAGAAAACTTTTGTGAATGGTTCTGATGTTCTGGCCTCCACCACCTCTGGAACATTTTATTCTGCAGTTAGAAACTGTTCCAGTAATGTCTTTATTCCCTTTTGTCCTTACAATGGTGAAACCAATCAAGTGTTCTTTTCTAAAGCTATTTATATTTCTGGAACATGTGAGGCAGACTTCAAAGCAGTGGCAGTGTTCTAACACCAATGGATCACAGATGAAAGACTGTTAGACTACATGCTTTTCATGTGAAACTGTAATTATGAGACAAGTGGAGACTATTTAAGGTGGGCGTAGAGACTGGTGCATTTTCAGGCTCTAACTGTCCCTCTTCGGGCTCTGTAGTAGCTTTCCAGGAATTTGGGCTCAAAAATAGCCCTAATTTATTTTTAGAAAACTTTTATTTCAGCCTCTTCATTTTAGCTGTTGTCTCTTTCAGGCTTCCTGCTCCAAAACCCCCCCCTCTTTAATTGGCCAGCCCTCTGGAAGCCTGTCATTGGGTGTAGCTATGGCCAGACGCTAGTGTTTGAGACTCTTACATGACATTAACCAGTTAGGAGATCTTTATGCAATGATGTCATCACTTACACAAGTCTCATGGAGATCTTATAAAAATTGTTGAATTTGTTGTGTCAAAATGAGGGTCAGGTGACAGCTACATTGCCCTTATTATGGGGTTATGAGAGTCACCTGTTGGTATGACAAATGAATTACAAGTGCTTTGTCTATTAACACTCAGGGCCAATCCCAATCACCCCCCCCCCCCCCCCCTCCTTCGTCTACCCCTTCCCTTGGCCCTCTGTTTTGAGAACCAAAGGGAAGGGGTGAAAACACAGCTGTTAGAAATGAGAGGCCACTCGATCCCTGCTTCAACTTCACCCCAGTCACTTGCTGGCTGTTGTGGAAGACCCGCTGTTTATTCACTTGCAAAGCGTTTGTGCAAAGTGATGATTAGAGTGACACATTTACAGCAAACAAGCTACACTACGATACAATGCTTTACATGCGTGATGAGACAAAAGTAAGCAAGTGTATAGAAAGTGCAAAAGGGTCCACTTGTCCATCATTGTCAGCCAGCCTCCACCTCCACAGGGTCCGGGACTGAACGTCTTCAATAGTCTGTTCAGACTCTGCTTTCTGGTATTCCCCCTCTAGCTGGGTTAGCACAGCTAGCTCGTCCATCTTATTAGATAGATCTTACATCTCCAGTCATGATGGATGGTAGCACAGGACAGGTTGATGTCGTGTCTTCTTAGCTCACACCTGAGCCTCACTTGTGGGGAAACATTAGGCCTTGTACAAGTTAGCATTGACATGCTTCAGGCTGCTAACAGCTGATTTCACATGTGAACAATGGGTCAACATATCAATGTTTATGTAGCTATTGCAGCTCCTGAATTCAGCCTAGCTGTCTAATCATGCATGAAATGCAATTCATTGTAGTGAAGTCTGCTTGCTGTGAATGTGTCACCCTGGTCTGACATTGGTGTAGCTATTATTAGCTTTAGTTGCCACAAAAGCAGCATTATAACGAGCAATTTCAAAACAGAACAATTAAAAACACAGCGAATTGTTACATGGAGGAGCAAAAGATTTGATATCTGACAAAAACACTGATATCACGAGAAATTTGTCAAACCACTTGGTTTCAAGTGACGTCCTGGTTTGTCTTCTTTTCAAAGGCTGTGAAGTGCGTCCCCTTAACCTTACAGAGAATTCAAACACCACTTCAATAGACAAAACCAAGAGCTAAGGGGTAGATTGGGAAAGGCCCTAGGTTTCTATTTTCTCCCGCACTAGGCGGTTAACCATCTCACTCTCCAACCAACTGTGGCTTCACCTCCCAGGTTTAACAGCCAAGAGTATATTACGCCATCACATGAAAGCCTCCCTCGGAGAGATGTGTGTGCACCCGGGAGCGGCACAGTTCATCATGTGCTATAAGAGCTCTGCTGCATTTATTGCATGCTGTCACTGCAGGTATATGAGGAGGTGTAATCTTACTGCAGTCAAGCCTGTGCTTAAGTGTTATGTCTTTACTTTCACGAACATGCAGCTTCTCTGAGTGTGCAGTGTTTCCACTCTTTAAAGTCATACAGATAGAAATAGATTACAAACAACTATAATTTCCCTCATGTATTGTTATCCCAGATTTTGGACTGCTCAGTTCTACTCTAAAAAGCAAACATTTCATTTATTTCTAACTGTGGCACTTTGGGAATTTTTAAGTTAAACTACTTTTTTCATTTGTAAAATTACTTTCTGTGTTTAATTATGGTACATAAGCGGAGCATAAATTCAAGCACACTCATTTAGGGTACCTAAAATTAAATATTACAAAAATACATGGTATAAATGTGCTACATCTGCTATGTGAAACCAAGCTCATGTGTTTGAATAAAATGTTCAAATCAAGGAAGCCTGTTAATATTAATACGCACATAGCAACTTTTTTATCACCCATATGCTCCATGCAGGCATGCCCAGACGCATCTTCCATCTGTTTAAAGATATCTGAGTTGAAATTGGGCCCGGTGAAGAAAAGGAAAAACAATCCAATGCACATGGCCTTCCTCTAATGGATATTGATTGCAGCCCATTTAACATTTGGTTGCATCAGAAGGAGAATGGATCAGCTCAGGCTGACCTGTGAGGGGAAGATAATAAGCACGAAGCACTCCTGCAGCACTGATTTTTCTCTGTGTATAAACTCCACTGCAAGTTAAACTGTCAAGATGAGGTATGGGGTCATCCAATTTAGGAGTGGGAGTTTAAGACGAGTCTGCTCAGAGCATAAATCAGGACATCTTCTGTCTTTGATATACTCATATTACTCTTATATAAAGTTGTTCAGGCATGCACCCTGCTTTAGATGTTCAAAAGCAACTTTTCGTCAAATTTCACCACCGTGCTACCAGTGTTGTCCCCAGTTGGCACGGTCACTCTGTACTGAAAAACACCTGTTGCTCTGTAATGGTCAGAACTTAATATAAGTTGATGCAAAAATGCATGTTTATGATGATGTATGTGTGTGTGACTCGTGACCTAGGGTGTGTCGTGCAGAACGTGCGCTGCATGCCGGGTGGTGGGTGTGACCAAATAAGGGTTGGACACAGCAGCATTGCTGATACCTTTTAGCTTTTGACAGGCAGGCTACACCCACAACAGGCAGAAAAGTCATGCACCACCTACTAACATTTTCATGCAGTCATGTCTAGTTAATGAAAACTCACAAACTTTATGTCATCAAAGAGCCATGTTTAGCTCAGCACTGTCTTGTTATCGTAATGAGAAAAAGAGGCATCAGCGTAAGAACTGCATCAGTGTTGACGTTAACAACTCTGCCTGCTACAGCCGCACCTTTCAAGCTTTTTACATAATGTGAATACATTTCAATCATCATGGTCTTCTCTGCCTGCTGGGAAAATCTCAACTCAATCAAGTAAAAGCTGAAGGAGAAGCATGCGATAATATGACCTCAGGAAATTCACCAAAATACCTCAAACGCGTCTCAATTCCCACTATCAATGACGATATCTGCCTTCTTGTTGGGTTTAGAGTCCTGGCATGATGGACTTTTTTATGGCTCTTGAAATTATATATATGCCTACCAAAATTTGTGCATGTGGAGGGAACTTGATTGTGGGGGGCGCTGCTGAGCCAAGCTTTTTTTATTTTTTTTTGGTATGTTAAAAACGTAAAATTTAACCCTTTCTGATGCCATTGGAGGGTTGTTACACGTGCCTTTTTGGGTTTGTTCTTTAATTCAAATGTCCCAGCTGTGCTGTGACACCTAGATATGCCCGTGACGTAAATTTCACAAATCTCCTACTCCGTTTTCCCCCTCTCTGATGTGCTACTCGTCACAGGGATCATCCCCTGGCCAATACTTAAAAAAAGCAACTACTGAACTATAACTCAGACAGCTAAACCCAACCAAGTACAGCGGGCTTTTCTCCCCCTTCCATATGTTAAGCCCCTTCTCTTTAATAGAATGTCTTTAATCCGGAGGCATGTTGTGCATCCAGTATGTAAAATCATGTTTAGGAGATTAGCATTGGAATCCTCGTTCTCCTCACCACAGCTTATCACTTGAGGGGCTTTTTTGATACAGACTGCAGGGCAGCGCTGACTCAAATGTTTGTGTGCATGCGCCGGTGTGAGTGTGTGTGTGTGTCTGCAGGGACCCACAAGTGGTGCATTACTCAGCAGTTTTGGCTGAGGCTGTTTCCCCAAAAGCAGAGTCTATGTACAGTTCAGAGCGACCCCTCCTTTTTTTAACACGCTTTCAAAATCCTTCAACTCTCCTCCTTTGAAACTTATTTTGAAGCACAATACACAAGCCTGGAAAAAGGTCTGAAAAACAGATTTATACCTTGTGTTTCAGCAAGAATGATACAAAGACAACAGATCAAGTTAGTTCTGATAGTTTGTAGATACCAGTGTGCTCTTTGATGCCCTTAAGAGGAGTTTCCAAGTTTAAAAGTGTCACTTCTAAAAATACACCTGATCCTAATCCACAATTTCAAATGAGATTATCAGTGGCAATATAGTTTATTCCTAAATGCTTCTTCACAGCTTCCCAAATGAGTCTGGACTGATGAATGGCACATCGATGTGTCTATGACCACACCACACTGGCTGGCTAAGCTTCGTAGACAGAAGAGAGATCTGTGGGGATCTCTCTGAAAATGATTTATGTGATTAATTTTGTCGTGATGGTGGAAACTGGAGCCTAACTGTCAGGCAGAAAAAGACAGAAGAGCTGAAGAAAGATAAACAGGCGAGTGATGGAGAAAAAGTTTAAGGCTAAAACACAGGCTACATGCTAAAAACATGGGCTAAAAACTGAAGACACAGGATAAAGGCCAAGGCACTTGCTAAAGGCTAAAACACAAACTAAAGGCTAAAACATGAGCTAAAAGTTAAAATACAAGTAACAGCCTAAAACCTGGGCTAAAGGCTAAAACACAGGCTTACAGCTACAACACTGACATAAGGCTTAAGAATTTGCCAAAGGCCATACTAGTGAGAAAAGGCTAAAACATAGGTTAAAAGCTGATTCAAGAGCTAAAAGGTAAAGTACTGGCTAAATGCTTGAACAAAAGCTAAAGATTAGAGCACAGACTAAAGGTTGAAACACTAGCTAAAGGCTAGAACACTTACTTAAGGCTAAAACACTAAATAAAGGCTAAAACACAAGCTAAAGGCTAACACATGAGCTAAAAGCTAAAATACAAGCAGGCTAATAGTTAGTCTAAAGCACTTACTAAAGGCCAAAATAGTGAGTTTAGTCTAAAAACAGGCTCAAAGCTGATACAAGACCTAAAGGCTAAAACAAGAGCTAAATGCTAAAATACTACCTAAAGGTTTAAACATGGGAAAAGGCTTAAACAAGAGCTAAAGGCTAAAAGACTGGCTTAAACAAGAGTAGAAGGCTGAAAATAAATAAATGAAAAACAATGCTAAAAGCTAAAATACAGGCTACGATTAAGATACTGACTACAGGCTTAAGTTTTTGCTTAAGGCTTAAACACTCTTAAACACTGAGTAAAGGCTAAAACACAAGCTAAAGGCTAAAGACACACAAAGTTAAAAACACAGGCAAAGGGCTTAAATAAAAGCTTAGAGGCTAAACCAAGCTAAAGTCTAAACAGGGGCTTAAGGTTAAAACAAGAGCTAAAGGCTAAAACAGATAAGCTGTTTGTACTAATGTTCATTCAAACCCACGTGCAGCAGTTATTCTGCAGTGGTCTGTTCAAACTTGAGAGAGAAAAAAGAAAAAGTCGAGCCAAAAAGAAGATCTGATGCATTCATTCATCCATTTCCAAAACAAACACGACTTGTTGAGAGGCACATCTTCATCACAGTGTGTGTGCAACTCCAACCAAAGATGTCGCTGCAGTCCACTACAAATGAATTGTCCTCACTTTAAATAAGTAAGCCCCATCCTAACTTCCATTCAGTCTGCAGTCTCCAGTGTGATGCACTGCAACAACACTCATGCAAACAGTGGTGTAATTAATGTAGTTATCTTGAGAGTCATGTTTAATTGATCGGAGACCTTGGTTCTGAGACACACATGCCATGAATAGCAACACAGCCAAGAGAGGAATTAAAAGATGACGGGCTCATCGAGAAGGAGAGAGAAGAGAGTGTTCTTTCCAAAGCCCTGGGATGGAACCAACTTTTAATAGTTTGACTGCTCTCAGTTTTAAATTAAAAAATCACAATTTTTTTCCTGAAATTACTGTTAAGATTGTATCAAACCAAATCAGCAAGTAATTCACCCGAACAAAAAAGTACAACCAGCAGTGGCAGCTGATTTGTGTTACTCCCTCAATTAGTTTTTGTTCCCGTTCTTAAATTAATTCAGTCTCGTTGCCTTTTATCAGCAGAGTCCTGAGACGTTTTTGGAATGTGAGTCAGTGATTTCTAAAATATGGTCTTTTTTCCCCACAAATATTGGACTGAATCGAGTTAAAGTAAGCGCAGTCTTCCACATGCGGTTTATCAATCAAGGCCGCACAGACCGAAGTGAAGCCACGCTGCATTGCAGGGGCATTTTATACATCATATTGAACCCAGCTCGAGCTAAGAGCACACCAAGTTTCAACTTAAGAGATTTATTCACCTCAAATTGAGGCACAAACAAGGCCTCAAAAAGAACCTTGCGCACACAATTATCCCCAGGCAAATTGGGTGACTCAGGCTTTGAGACTAATCCACCGCGGCACATTGAATGAAGGGAACAGGTGCATTCGCCGGTCAGTCTTAGACACTTTTGTTTCTTACATTGAAACCTCTTGGTTTAGCAATTTGTGTGTGTTTTCATGAGCTCCTTGAGTAAACTCAATCAAAACCCCCAAAGTGTGCCCAAGACAACTCCACAGTGACAGCTAGTGGACAGGTGAGGAATTGCACTCACCAGGACTTTAATCAGCGGGCGCAGCAGAGTAGAAAGGAGGGGAAAAGTTTAGCGGTCGTCATGGCAGCAGGTGATTTGGCTGGATGAAAGCAAAGACATCCCTATCCCAAATAATTAAAGGAAGCTGGCACCTCATTGACCCTGAAAGTTTAAATTACCCTCGCTGTTGGACTTCTCCTCTGCTTGAGGATTTAATGCTTATACCTAATTTAGTTCCTCAGTGTCATAACCTTAAACTTCAGGGGGCCGACTTTGACCAGCAGCAACTCTGAAGACAAATAAGGCAGAGGGAAGGATCACAGGCTACAGCCCCCTTTCTAACCATGACAGTGTCTCGTACAAGAAACGTACCATATGTGGTTGTGGCGTCTTGTTTTTCAAGATCTTTAATTGGAAGATGCTCAAGAGAGATTTTCCTTGGGAGGTAGAGGCGAAGCTCATCACATAAGCTTGCCACCCTCTCCAAACGCTTTGGTCAACTTGCGCAAAGCCTGTGCTGCTGGTGGCTTATGAGGATGCCCAAATTCAAAGCTCCAGGGAACTAGCAACATGCAAACTACATTTCAAGCCTTCAGCAGGCCATCTGTGACATGGGAAGGCAATTTACACATTGGTACAAGGGCTAACCTGGGGATTGGTCCATTATCCCAAGACAGTCGCATCTACCAGGCTTTCTATCCTCCAGCTGGTGATAATCTCCTGTGGGGAAGGTGCCCATTCTTGCCTGGTGGTGCCATTTGGAATCATCACGGCAATCAGGACCCCTCTGGAAGGCCTGGGATTGAAAAATAAATTTTCGCCACCCAAGGGCTTGTTTGGTTATCGAAAGAGCTCTGTCCAATACCCCTTTCAGGATTCTGATGAGGGTTGGACGAGGATGCTAAGGCTATATTGGCACACCTACACAACAGATCTCTGATTAATCCTGGCAGTTCTAGTCTTCAGTTTTCCTCCATTCCATTGTGACAGATCTTTTAGCATGGCATTTGACAGCTCACAGTCATCGAATGCAAAGTTGACCTGTGGGGTTCTCCAGGGGTCTGTCCTCGGACCACTTTTCTTCTGTCTTTATGTTACCCCTAGGACATATCATCTGCAGCCATGACGCGGGTTTCCACCTTTGTGCGGACGATACCAACTGAATCTGTTTTTAATGTATTTAAGACATTTGAACACACTGAGGAACTGCATCATAGTCATAAAATACAAGATGTTGGAGGATTTCTTAAATTTGCATCTTGATAAAACTAAGTTGACGATTTTCACTCCTGGTTCAGCAGGAAAGATTGCACATTGTGGGTCGCTATCAAATAGTATTGCTGCCAGTTGTAAAAATGTAGGTGTTATCTTTGATGAGAACCTTAGATAAACACATAACAGATAAGGTCATTTCTGGAGTGCAGATGGCTCAGCAGTCTAGGATGCACTCCATGAGGTTTAGTCCCTATGTGGGTGGCCTGGGTTCAAATTTTTCCCACATGTTACTCCCCACTCTGGCCCTGTTTCCCATTCTATCCACTGTCCTCTTCTTTCTGATTAATGCCTTAAAAGCCTCTCAAAAGAACTTTTTCAAAAGAAAGGTAGATTTTCATCAAGAATAAATCTTAAATTATCATAATGCTTTTGTTTCATTTAACATTTAACTCTCATTTTAGCTTCTCTTCACTTGCTCCCCATACATTTTAGAATTGATTTTATTGTTGACTTCTACTTTTGTGCCCTGTCATAACTAGAGGTCCCAAAGCATCAACATTTTATATTACTTTCAGTTTTTTTTTTTTTGTTTTTTTTTTGTTTTTTTTAATATATTCTTCTTTTGTTTTTTTAATTTTATATATTTTATTGTTTTTATTTTCTGGATGTTTTCCTTTCCTTTATGTGGTGGTGGTGGTTTTTAGCCTTTTATACTGTATACTGTATTTTCCTCCACTCCTCATATTCCTCTATTTTAAATCTCTTTGTTTTGAAGAGCACTTTGTATATGTCTTTGAAAAGTGCTACACTAATAAAGTTGATTATTCTATTCTTTTATTTCCCTCTAACTTCCTTTCTTTCTCAGTGTTTCAGAAGTGAGCACCGAACCCCACCGCAACTGAGCCAGCACTTGTAATGCGCCACATCAACGTGTCACTGCCTCCAAATGACACCGTTTTTCTTTCTCTACATGCTTGAGCAGGAGAGGTCTTCAGACAGTCAGAAACTTTGAGGTGCCAGATAAAACTCTGTGCTAAAACAGCGGCTGTGGCACTCCTCTCCCCGTTGAGCACAGTTGACATGGCTGAGAAAAAGCCCCCGGGGTTGTTCCGAAGTCCGGGGAAACTTGCAGACTTGTGAATGATTTGAACAAAGCTGGTGCAGCATGTGACGCGCGGGTTGCTCGGTTCAGTGTCACATTTGATATCGTTCAGCGGGTTTATGATGGCTTGGATGTGTTGATGCTTCATTCTGCGTGCAGTATTGTGCATGGTGTCCTTTTGATTCGACAGGCCAGGCATTCCTTTTCTGAGCAAGCCGTTCAATTCTTGTCACTCTGATTGGTTAAGTGAATCATGGATAACCTGATTAAGGTTGCACAATGGCATAACAAGCTCATAAAGACAAAACCTACAATGCTGTAAAACATCTCCTGACATCTTCCACTACATCCTACAGCTGCCTCATGGAAGTTCTTAAAGAGATAAAACTTACTTCGCCCATTAAACAAGATGAAAAAGGTGAAATAAAAGGGTGAAAAACTCAAAGTTCTCCAGGATCAACTCCAAACTGACCAAAGAGAGCTTTCACTTTATTCCACCGTGGCTTGCCGTAAGCCTAAACATGCATCAAAGCTGTGTCGGGCCAATTTGAAGTCTTCAGGAAGAGCTGACTTGCAAGGATTTCCTTCTGCAGTCAGCAGACCTGAACCCCACTGAGCATCTATATGAAAGGAGACGAGGGGAAAGAGAGTGCTGGGGAATATTTTTAGAGCCTGTGTATTTTGATTTCTGCCAAAGATTTCCACGTGAGCACTCAAACTTAAAAGAAGGGACAACTGGGCGCTATATGTGTGCTTCAAAATAAATAGCTTAGCATTTTATTCCATAGGAGGGCCTTTAAAGATGAAAGCAGGTTATGAAACAGACTGAATGAATACTGATGCCTGTGTGTGATCTATAACAGAAAAGAGAGTATCAGTGAGAACATGGAGTTTTTTTGAACAGTTATTTTTAAAACCTGTGAACGCCTGTCAGGGTGCCAGACAAGGCAAAAAACAACATCCTGCTAATGATGGCTTTAAAAAAAAAAATACGTTATTTATTTTTTTTTTTTTCTTGTCTTGAGATGAAAATTAGCTTCAGTCAGTACTCTTACTTGTTGTATTTACATAAATAAACAATGCCAAGGTAGTAAGCATTAGCATTCCTTTTTCACCCCAGGAAGGTTGTAACAGAAGAAGCAGCAACTCTTCCTGGGATCCACATGCACCAACAGCAACAAAGAAACAAAAAAGAATATTCACAAAACAACGCACAATAAACAGGTAAATATCAACTAGGATGAAATATAAAAAATATACACTTAAAACAACAAGCATAAAAAACACATAAAGATCTACAAAATTTAATAAAAAACACATGAAAATGTGGATATTAATCAGATTCCACTTAGTTTTTCAGGCACCAAGAATGAGCATCATGTTATTTGAGTTTTAAAACAAGGAGAAAAATCAATTGTGATGAATCTATGATTAATTGCACAATTTTTAATTGCAATTAATCACAGTTTTAACTGCATGTTTTGAAAGCAACAGTATCGACACCTGAAAGGTACTATATCTCATCGCCAGTGTGATATTTCATCTGTCATCGCCAAAACTTTAAAAATTGGTTCAACAAAATGTCTTCATCCGGAAAATAAAATAAAATAAAATAAAAATGCATGTTGTCTGAGAGTAAAACAGTTTAAAATGAAGAAAAACACAACGACTGAATTGGATTATAGAGGTTTAGTGAAGGAAAAAATGCAGCAATCAAACGTCAGGGAAACACATTTTACAGGAAAGTCTTAATTTTAATTTAATTTTACATAAATTAAATTACTTTTTTAATTTTATTTTAATTTTAAAAATATATACTTATTTTTTTTTTTATCTAAAGGGGACATATCATGCTTGTTTCTCCTTTTCACTATGCCAGAATAGGATGCCTGTAAAGCATTTCTGCCCTCAGTACAAGTTATTTAGTTCCTTCATTGCCCCATAATAGCGTTCTCAATATCCTCATTTCAAGCCATTCTGAAGATCTCGTTGAAACGCTCTGTTTCCAGAATGACCTGCAGTAACCTCGCAACGTCACTGATTGCTCTGATTGGTCAGTTCTATCAGAGGGGCGGAGGGGGTAGAGCCAGGGGGTGTTTTTTGCAGCATGGCAGTATTTACAAAATCGCCACATTGAATGGAGCAGACTGAGCGAGTTTGCTGTTTGCCAAAACTTCACCGTAAGGCATTGATAGCACTAATAAAATGGCAGAGTGTAGGATACGTCCTTTTGTATTGGACCCCGAGTCAGACCCGGACAGTTCTGCAGCTCAGGAGGAAGAAAATCCACCTCAACACAGATCATCTCAGGACGCTTCAGTGTGGTGAGTCAAACCGGTACTGTAACATGTATAGTTTATACGTGGAAATATAGGCAGACTTCACCGATAAACTATTTCTATAACAGGGCTCCATCCTGCTCCTTCACTTTTCTCTGTCTGTTTTATCCATCATGCTGAAAGTGTAGTCTAGAGATCACCACTACCGTCAGTTCCTCACTATGTTAGCACTCAGTCAAGTTAGCCAGAGCTAGTAGGGAGCTTTATTTATGCTCGGCTCTTGGTGGGTGTATCCCTCGGTGGCGGTTGTGTGACTAACTGACATCACAGAGGAGGAGCTGCTTTATCAAATTACTCAAATAAAAAGAAAGGATCCTCGTGTCGTCATGAAGGCCGAAATCTCGCGACCAAATGTCAAGGATCTATTTTCAGAGGCATCAAATCTCATTCCAGGATATCAGAAAAAATACAATATCTCATTTTTTGAAAATTCAGGGGATGAAAGGTCTTGTTTTCAACTTTATTATTTTATATGTAAGTATTAAATCACGGATCAGCATGATATGTCCCCTATAAATTTTGTTGATTTTTTTTTTTCGTTTTTTTACATTTAAAACCCTAAACCCATAAGTTGACATTTATGATTACTGTTGCTTATTTAGTCAACCCCTTTATTTGGGCCTGTTGCAAATTTGCGAGATGCTTTGTCAGGTCTCAATGCAACCCTGATGACCTTTGCATCCTACTACTGCTGATTTATTTAGATTTTACACATACCAAGAATCATATCAAAAACACTCTGTCACAAGTTTAAAGGGTGAGCTTATTGTATCTATAAATATTATTAGTGCTGTCAGGCGATTAAAAAAATTAATGTAATTAATTACAGGATTTGTAATTAATTAATCTAATTAATCGCATTTTAATCTCATATCTGCTTAAGGTCCCAAAATAAAGAATTTGAATTCCAGGACATTAAAATTACATTAAAATACATTAAAAAACATTTAAAAATAAGGTGGGAATATATACAACACATTTTTAGGTACTGTGAGGCATAAGGAACAAATGAAAAAAAGTGTTATGGTTCTATCTTTACAAAATCTACACAGTCCTGCACCTAAGATAAGCTGATTAGATTTTTAGGACGTTTTTTGCTTCTGTTCACATTTTTTACTCGATGTGGACTCAATTTTCACTGCAATATGAAATTCTATATTTCTATGAGGTCAGGAGAACCAGGGCTAAAGGCTAAAAACTGGGAGGAACTATGTACAAAACACTTAATTCAAGTCTTGGATCAAAGAAAAGTGAAGTATTTTCAGTTTAACATACTCTGAACACACAAACTGTTGCTCATTGGTGCAGAGCAGCCCCAAGCTGAAACATGACACCAGGAAGATGGAAGGAAATTTTCAAAGAATTCTTTAGATTTAAATACAAGACCTTTTTTGATCATTCAGGGCTTGTTTGATGCGGTAAAGAGTTTAAAATTACCTGCTTTTTTACAGAATTGAGCTAGAGCAAACAGTTGATTTTCTGTAGATTTTCAAAAAGAACGAGTGAATAAACGCGATGTGGACGGCAGTCCCCTTAACAGCGCTCTCTCTTCCCCTCGGTTCAAAGCATGTTGCTCGGTGTGATACATTCAGGGACCATCGGAAATTTGAAAATCGGACGAGAATACCACTTCTTTCCATGTAGGACAAACATTTTGTAAATGCTAGACATTTGAAAATATGTGCGTCTTTGAACGCCTCGCGGGTTTGGGATCCAGATTAATCTGCGTTAATTTTTATGACGCGTTAATTTGCGTTGTAATTAATTAATCTAATTAACGTGTTAAAATGACAGCCCTAAATATTATATAACCTACAATTGCTACTTAAATTAGTAAGAAAGAATGCAAAAAGATACAAAAAACAGTGTCAAGGGGTTGGCTTTACTCTTTACCTCAACAACTATGATGGTATAGATATTATATTCCCTTGTGTGCGTTTAGTATAACAATGTTTTAAAATCATCTCTATATTTTAAAAAGAACATCCTGGAGGAAAATCCTGAACACATAAATCAATCAATCTTTATTTGTATAGTGCCAAATCATAACAAACGTTATCTCAAGACACTTTACAGAAACATTCACAGGTCTAGACCCATATTGTTAATATAATTTTATTAGCAGAAACCCAATATCAAGACAAGATAAGGAGAAAAATGTGCAAACTGCTCTTAAATTTAAAGCCTTGCTTAGGAGTTGGGATGGGTACCACACATTTGAGACAATGTGGTACCCGCGCCTGGTACCTGGCAATCGGTATCGGTATTCAACCAGTACCAGTTTTGGGTTCTCTTGTGTTTTATGTGGTGATGAAAGTTTTTTTTATTCAACATATTTATTATCAATATGTAAACTTGCAATTCTGTGTTAATTTCCAGCATGGAAAATCGACTACTCTTCCACTCCCTCACAGTCCCAAGCATGCATTTAGGTATCTTAACATGGTACCATTTGATTTTACATGAAGTTGTACTTGGTGTCATAGACAGAATTCGGTCAGTACCAAAAAAGTCCATATTCAGGAGCAGCCTTGGATAAAAGGAAAAAAACAAGTGATTAATCGCAGATTTTTAATCATGATTAATCGCAGTATTTTAATCACATTTACCAAAAGCAGCTGTTTAATCTCTACTCTTTCATCTGATGTTTCATCAAAACTGCTCTTCAGTGTAACGCCTTGCTCAGGAGCAGCCTTGAAAGAAACCCTCTCACTGATCTTCAAACTGTTTGTTTGGCTTTCTTTCCTTCAGAATGAATTATATTACTTGTGGATCCAGATGCCGCCTCCAGTGCTGACCTTTACTTTAATGCTTAATCACTCTGCTAATCCCACTTTGACTTGTTTGTGTTTTTTTATAAGTTAGTGAATTAATGTGCTCGAAACAAAATACGAGCGACTCTCCCGGTGGCCCCGGTATCTCTGGCTTGGTGACGGTGATACATAGGGATCAGTTAATTAATACTGCAGTGTGTTTAGAATGTGTCTGCTTTATTTTAGATAACCACACCAGCAGCTTTCTCTCATGCTGCACCAAGCACAGCTCAGAAATGTTTTATTGGACGATGAACAAAGTCAACATCATTATTTGCGTCAGAACATCTCTCCTTTGACTCCGTCCTATTTATAAATCCATTGTGCAAAAAAAAGAACTTCAGGGTCTTGTGCAAACTCTGTTAGAAAGAGTTTCGTCGTGTTTTGATCCACTTTTGTCGGCGTTCTGTGATCTGAAGTGCCACAAGAATACGCTCCAGATCTCAAGGCCTCCAATTAGAGCTCTGCTCTTGGCTGCGACGACTCTAATTGTCTGGCTACTATTGAGTCAGCAGAGTCCTCATTAAAATCAAGTTTTCTTCGATTGTTGAGACTTTACTCGTCCCCAGAATGATTTTCAGATCAAATAAGTTTGTTGTAATATAATTACAGTTTTAGGAGCACTAAAGCCAGTGATACCATGTGAATTCATTCAGGTCAGGCAAAGCAGCTCATGCCATCTTGATTCCCATTGTCAGCATAATTGCTTTAAGCCTGTGAGTTTTTAACCGAAGCAGCTGTTGTCCACCACGCAGCGACACGAAACTGAGTAAAGCACACGCCGTCCAAGTTTTAAGAGCTTCAAGCCGTGTCAAAACGCAAAGGTTGTAAACGCGCTCTCCGGCGGTGTGCACCAGTGTCAGCCAGACATTCTCAGTCCATCTGTGGGATCTAATTATGTCAGCGTCAGCAGCTAATTAGAAAGGGAAAAATGTGGAAATGCCAGATGCTGAATGCCCAGATCAATCAGCATGGAATAAAAAAAAGAGCTGCTGCAAGGACGGTTAATTCTCTTTAGGAGCCACAAGCTCACACACTTCCAGAGTGTGTCTGGCCAAAACAGAATCACAACCCAGAGCGGGAAATTGAGAGCTTCATATATATTTATATATTTTTTTCCTTCTTTTGGATCAATTGTTCAAAAAATAATAGCGACAAGTAAGATTGCTTTTTTCGCCTGGCTACTATTATCCGAATGGAATCAGCACAGGAAGTTTCCCCCATTAATCATTACAGCAACCACTTCACTCTCCCTCACGCACACGCACACACACACACACACACACACACACGGCCAGAACTCAGGAAATGCATCCTGAAAAAAATATGAGAGCATTCAGACAGGCTCAGGGACAATAAAGACACACAGACACACCAGACGCAGTATACACACATACAAAGGCACAGGCACATACATTTACAGAAACATGTACCTGGGCTTAACGCATGTACAGAGACAGAGAAAATTCTAAAATTTCAGGGGTAAAATCCTGTTATGGTTTAATACCACACTGTAGGAGAAAATAATCACTGTAAAGTAACAGTAAAGTTGTTGTGACTGTGTGAGTTAGAAAGGAACGTGGTGGATATGAGACCCTGCATTACATTGATATGCTACACTGCGGGGGGCACAGGCTGTCTGAGCTCCACATGGCACGGACTAGCTGTTTGTGCTTAATGGCACGGACCAGCTTTCTGTGCTCCACATGACACAGGCCTGCTATCTGTGCTCAGTGGCATAGACCAGCTGTCTGTGCTCCACATGACATGGATGAGCTTGTCCGTGCCAAGTGAGGCACAGACTGCCATGATTTTTACATTGCCATTTTTAAGATGGAGAAAAAGATAAACTGATCTGATTTTTTTTTTTTTTTTTTTTTTAATGTTAAAATGTAAACTTCATTACCGGGGCAGAGGTTTAATTGGAGTAGAAACAAGACACATACATATACCCAGACACGTAAACACAGACAAATATACCCATGTGCGGCACAAGCACTTGGACATAGACATATGTACATAGACACATATGTGTAAGTAAGCACAGGTATGTATGTGCACACTGGGCATTCGTACATACACACGTTCCAGACACACAGCCACTGCCTGTGTGTCACTGAATTCCCAAACTGTTCACAGCAGTGGGTCAATGAGGTCAAAAAGCTGGTATAAAGGTGTGTAAGTACCGTGTAGAAGGCAGGATGTAAGCTGGGTCAAGATTAGAGAAATTTCCTTCCCAGCCAATCAGAGGGAAGGGGGTCCGTGGAGAGGGGTGCCTTCAAGTGGCAGCTGGTAAAATGGGGATTTTTTTTATTTTATTTTATTTTTATTTTTATTTTTTATTCTGCTTTAAACCATGTAAAACCACTACAAGGGCACAGAAGAAACAGAATAAAAACAAACAAAAAAAAGGGGGTATTGGGAATGTGCCTCTGAAAACCCTGCATTCTGCAGATCTTGTTTTAATTGTTACCTTCTGCTGCTACAGCAGATCATGCCAAACAAAAAGATCAAGACAAGGCCTCATTCCAACTCTATTCTGAGATTTTTTTTTTTTTTTTTTTTTTTTTTGCCTGAGGACACATTAAATACGACAAGAAGAAGACGTTCCAAACATGGCTAAGACAGCATGTTCTGGCGAGTACGATAGTCCTACTTGGAAACAAAAACAAGTTGTAACACCTCATAAATATTGGCTTGGATACATTTTTCTATGTGTGAAGGTATGGGAGGTGTGAGTTAATCCGTGCTTGTGTTCATGTGGTTTGTGCAAAATGATCCAACGTGGTGTAAAATCTGCTTTGTTGGTGTATCTATAGCAGCAGGGGGTACACCCCCCAGACAGCAAAGCATTTCTCTTACCGGGGATAATCACCGGTTGCTTATCCCGCTGAGGTCTTTCACCACTCCTGTGAACGACAGCGTCTTATTATCATATTCACTTGTGCTGAAGTTTTGTTTATTACTAAATATGGCGGCGGTAGAAGGTGGAAATTATTCCAGAATGACAGTAAAATGAGTCTTATGCTGCACTGTTTGTTGTGTTAACTGTAATTACAAAAAGCAGTGCAGGACAAAAAAAACTGTCAACATTCAAAAATGAAATTATAAATTTCCAAAAGAAATCATGTAGACTATTTTGCATAAAGAAAAACAGTACACCCCAGGCATGGTGGACTAATACGCAGCTGATTATGTAGTTTAAAGCTCCTGTGATGACTATTTCACAGGTTGTTAAACTGACTAATATCAACATGGATGTTTCTTTACAAGCTAACAATCACATCCATAAGAAGATTGACCATTTTTAAAACGGTTTCAAATTTTAATTATAAAGTTCGAATCCAGAGGCGAGAGGGTAGGCTTCAGACTCAGTGATACAGGCATTAGCATTATTACACAGAAAATGATCCAGACAAAATCATTTTGACTGTAAAAAGTGTTGAATGAGGATATCTGTCACGAAACACCACACTTAACTTATTGTTACGGACAAGGGTTCTGTTTGTATTGTTATCATGCCCCTAGTGGCTTATACACAAATTACGTTCCCCATAAAGGTTAGCTTATGCTTAAAAATGACTACAGTTTAATATAATGTAATGTAACTGCTAGCTTAATTTACTAGCAAGAAGAGCTATTAAAAAAATGTTGCTCCCTGTTAACTTTTTTTTTATTTGGTCATGTAACAGTTAGCTTGAGGTCACTAGCATTTTTTTTTTTTAAGTGGATTAATACACAGGTGCATAACCCCGTTTTGACAAGTGTGTCAGGATGGTGCTAAACAATGAACAGAATTATGCTAACTTGCAGATTAAGGTTGTACCCATACGTTGTTGTGGTGCCCCTGGTGGCTAAAACTGATATAACGTTTTTTGTTTGTTTGTTTGTTTGATTTTTTTATAATAATAATAATAATTATTATTATTATTATTATTATTATCATTATTATTATTATTATTATTATTATTATTATTATTATTATTATTATGAATCTGGTGTAAATGTTTCATCTAAGGGTTAGCTTTTGCTAAAAATTGACATCAGTGTAAGGTAATGTGAAGTGGCTTCTAGCTTTGCTTGCAAAATTACTTTATTATTATAATTTATTATTACTGCTTTACAAGCTACAACTAGCTAGTTCACAAAGTGGACCAATTAGCATTTAAACATGCCTTTATATTAACAAACATATTAAGTACAGTTGTGCCGACACTGTTCTGTGCTGTCCTTAGTGGTAGAAGAGTAGCTTTAATGCTAACATATGTAACACAAGCAGCTAAAACTTTAAATTTCTGTCCATACAGGCTATGTAGATGGTTAGCACAATGCTACTGGCTAACTAACATTTGGTTTCTGTCAGTTTTCTCCCCCTGTGACAAAAAAGGCACACACCTCTTTGCTCAATTTTTAAGAAGTCATCTAAACAAAATCTCATCCTGGTTTCTTTTTAATCATTCAAATGTATCATTTAGGGAGTATTGGGAATTGTAGTACAAGGCTGTTCATGCAGGCAGCTGTGAATCCCTTGTTTGACGTTTACCTCACAGCAGAAGCAACGAATAGTCAGATTGTCTTCCGTGGTTAATAAAGAGGCATTAATATTCAATTCAGCCTGGCTCTAAAACTCTTCCCTTGAGCTGTTTTTGGCTCATGCTTCCTTGTAAATTCAACCATTTGATAAAGGAGTGTTTTGATACCCACCTCTACACCCCTACCTGTGAAGATGCTTGCCTCCCTTTGCCCTGGGCAGACGGGTTGTCAAATATTAGCTCAACTTGAAGTGGGCCTCTTTTGTCTCTGCAGACACTTGATGTGGCCTTGGGAGTGAGTGTGCACTGTTCTTGGAGATATTTTCCAAGTGCTGAGTGTGTTTGTGCAAAGACAAAGCCGGACACAAAGGCGTTTGTGGTTCCACAGTGTAGCGTGCATACCCTTCAATGTGACTCTGTTGAAAGCCCACTCAGCTGATGATCCATGCAGATTAAAGCAAACACTACTAATTATTCGCAAATGATATTTGAGCTGGGACAGCAGCTAAACACGCTGACAAACAGGCAGGAGAAAAGAGCACCAGTGCACAAATTAAAGCTTTAGCATCCAGTGTGACAACATCTATTTATAGCCCCTGTCAGTTATTTCTATTTAGAGTGCATCTACAGGACCCCCTGTAAAGGTGTCCAGGGACAAAATTGGACACATCCAAGACCAAAGTACTGATGCTAACATTTTGTGAAGCTAGGCTGACACATGCCCATGCACACACACACACACACACACACACACCCTACAGGAGTGCACGCTCGAAGGGCTCATCCAATCTGTCAGCGCTCTGCCAGCATGCTCCCCTCTTCCTCTGCAGCATGACCTGCACGCAAACAGACGCTTTTTTACCAAATAATCACATCGTAAGGTGCTGTCATTTTCCCGTCATTCCAAAACGTGAAGGTCAGGAGTTGGATTGTGCCTATTTTAAGTGTTTGGGAGCGATAATATTTGAGATTTAAATACATGACATGTGGATGAGAGAGAGTGTAGTCACACAAAATCGTCAGCGAGCAGTTTGAAATATGGAGGAGTCATGTAAGGCAAGATGGAGGCCGTGAAACTTTCAAGTTAAGTATCAGACATGAGATAAAAATATCAGAGTGAATGATCAAAAGTTAAAAAGGTTCAGGCCAATTTGCATTAAAGCTTAATTTGAAAGTCTCAAAGAGGAGAGGGGAAAGGGTGTGGGAAAGGAAAGTTAAGGCTGAGGGGATCTGAAAACTGATTTTATAGATGTGTAGGATCCCGCGGTTCCCCTCAGAGTATGTCTTCTGACGGGAATCTGCCCTTTCCTCAGAAGGCCTGTTAGTAAGGAGGCTCATTAGCTGGAAAGACTGTACAGGCAGAGGGCCCACTAGTCTGAAAATCAGATTGGACTCAGTTGATAACCAGAAAACAAATCTAATTTTTGATTGATGGGTATTCTGATTTTCTGACAAACGGGTCCTCTAACAATGGAATCTTCTGGCTAGGAGGCCTTCTGGGGGATAGGCCTTCAAACAACAAGATAGGCTCCCTTCTGATATTGACTTTAGTCAAAAGGCTTTTTACTCACAGTTTGAAGCCCGTTCACACCAAGGCCTTTAGTTAAAAGGCCTGTTAGTCAGAGGGCTCTATAGAAAGAAAGCATCTTAGCCAAAAGGCACTACAGGCAGAAGGCCTGTAAGTCAGAAGGCTCAGTAGTCAGAGGCCATTTAGTCAGAATGCCAGTTAGTCAGAAGGCTCAATAGAAAGAACGCATCTCAGCCAAAAGGCTCTAAAGGCAGGCAGCCTGTAAGTCAGAAGGCCCATTAGCCTGAAGGCTCTGTAGTCAGAAACCTTTTAGTCAGAAGGCCCATTGATCAGAAGACCTGTTAGTCAGAAGAGTCGTTCGTCACAAGGCCTGTTAGTCAAAAGGCTTTATAGAAGAAAAAAAAAAAAAAAAAAAAACTGTCAGCCAAAAGGCTCTAAAGCCTGAAGGCCCATTGTTAAGATGGGTTTGTAGTCAGATGTTAGCCTGTTAGGCACATGGCCTGTAAGGTCTGAAGGCTCTAAAGTCAGAAGGCCTGTTAGCCAGAAAAACTTGTAAGCCACAAGGCTTGTTAATCAGAAGGCTCTTGAGTCAAAAGGCCTGTTAACAATAAGGTCTATTTATCAGAGGGCCCATAAGCCAGAATGCCTATAAGGCCCTCCTGGCACAAAGACGGCCCCGTATCGTCTTGGCGTCAGCATCAAAACATGTATCGCTGTTTACACATCACATTGTGCATAGGCTTGTGCATTTACATGACAACGCAAAACTGTTGTCGGGTTGCCCGTCTGGTTCTGCTCCGAGGCGGATTCCACGTCAACAAGTGGTCATGCACGCGTAACATGCTGCGTCTCTGCATGAGCACTTGTTGTTGTTGTCATAGCTGGTGTTGTTCATGCTCTCTAAGAAAATGTTGATATAATAGATATAATGTTGATAATAAAAGCAATATTTGTAGCTGCTGGAACAATATCAGAATCAGTCCGCCTGTCACCATTGTTGTTGTTGTTGTGTGTGACAACGTGGGTGGGGGGCAGGGAGTAGGAGGGGTACTATGAGGTCACCGTCTTTTCCGGACTTATCTGTTTATACCAAGTACAGCATGAAGACAAATACGCAGATATCCACCTGCAGACCCGTTTTCAAAAAAGATGCGGAGTCATGGACAAATACGCGTCTCTGTGTGTCAATATCACCGGATCAATAGTTTATTTTAGCAGAGTCGTAGAAATTCATACTGGTGTAAAGCCCACCTAAGTCAGAAGACACATTATTAAGAATGTTATGTAGTCAGAGGCCTCTTAGTGAGAAGGCCTTGTATTTCGAGGACTCTATATTTCAAAGGCATGTTAGTTAGAAGGTCTGTTAGTCAGTAGGCCAGAATGTCAGAAGACTGTATATCTAGAAATCCTTTTAGTCATAAGGCTCCAAAGTCAGATGGCCTGGTAGTCAGGAGGTCCTTTAATAAGAAGGCTCTGTAGTCAGAGGGCTTAACAGAAAGAAAGCCTCTTAGCAAAGGCTTCTGCCTGTACGTCAGAAGAACCATGAGTCAGAAGGCCCATCAATAAAAAGGCTTTGTAGTCCAAGGCCTGTTTGTCAGAAGGCCAAGAAAGTCAGGTTGGACTTGGTTGGTATTCCTTTATCCAAACTTATTTTTTGGCTAACATGCCTTCTAACAACAAGGTGTGCTCCCATCTGATGTTTACCTGATGCAGCATTGTGAATTATAAGATGTTACGCGGTCAATTTAAAAAAAAAACTTGAGCTAATTGCCGTTGCGGGAAGTCTCACTGGAGTGAGTTTTTGTTGATATAGAAGATCTTTGGTTGAGCGCAAAATCAGCTGCAGAAGTTGGGTCAATGGATGCAAAGGGGGGTTATTTATAATCATGACTGCATATTTTTACGTTCTTTTGGAGCCCATGTCCAGTTTTGAAAAAAAATTGCAGCAAGTGCATTGTTTTGAAAATGCACGGCACCACACATGAAAAGCACAATGTGGTGCAATGCACTACAACCCGGATGTTGACTGTCCCATCCTGACTGCAGACTGATGTTCCTCTCTTGAAGAATTGACTCATTTATCTCCCCTCCTTCTGTTCTTTTCCAAAGTAAACTTTTTTTTTCTATTTCTTTTTTTCCCCTTTTTTTACCAAGCATAACTGTCTCTCTCACAGACTTTTAATTTCACAGCAAATCAGAATAATTCCACAGAGAGCAGCGAGATGATCGCTTGTCAACTGCTTGTAATATCTCCCAATTTCTTATCTCTACTGACATTTTCTTTCACGGACCATCCATCGTATCAAAACAAAATACCTGGGCAACAACGTGTAGCATTACCATTCAAATTTGAGTTTTATTAGCTTATATACACAGATTTCACTTTTTTTTCTCTATGATACAGGGTTCATGGCAGGAAGTAAATGTGAGCTTCTGGATAGCATTACATGAGCCTAATGTATCATCTCCGTCTGATGAAAGCTTTATTGGCAACGCCCTCATACATGACATGCACCCCAATCCATATTAATGATCGCAGCCTGTTGTGGCTATTATTGCCAGATGAACGCAGACATTTATTAACCTCGGGTGTCCGTTGCAGACACAATATAAACACATCTATTATTTTAAGTGGTGTCAATAAGCCGACCTTTGCTGCGTGTGTTTAGCATGCTTGATTTAGTAATGTTTCCGGAAACAAGGCTCCTGCAGGGCCGGCGCTTATTACATGTCCTGATGTATGAATACTGATTTTTGCCTTTGAGATCCTATGATGATGAGTTTAGGTTTGATTAATACACAGTCTGGAGAAAGACTATCTTCCAGGCCGGGGCTTTTGCTCCCATGAGCTCCCTCCCATTAGCATATAATATCATTTCCCCTCCATGCTCCTTTTGATATGCCACGAATTTGTTTCAAAGAGAGCCGCAGAATGAGAACTTTCAAAGTGGAGTTGGGTCAAGATTAATTTCTAATCTGCTGCCCTGAGGAAAGAACGCATTTCTGTCAACTCACCATGTATCTTAATTTACATGAGGGTTCAAATGGTAAACTTTGGGGAAAGTTGTTCTGCAGTGATGATCATATTTATGTGTATGGTTTGAGCTAACAAAGAGCTTATTTTTGGCTACGGTGTATTATAATGTAAATGTAACTACTAGCTTAATGTCTCTAGCAAAAAACATAAAAGTGGAAAAATTAGCAGCTATGAAGCCCATTTTTGAACAAATGTGTCAAGACAGGGACCAAAAGGAACAATATTGAGCTAACGTGGAAGTTTGCTGCCTCCAGTGGCCAAATAAAGGGTGTTAACATGAAATGGAAAACAAAAGTAGTAGCTAAAGGTCACTAGCACAAAAACAAACAAAATATTTACCAAAGTGTACCAATTACCAGCAAAACACCCCTCATCTGATAAATGTGTAAATAGTGCTTTAAAAAAAAAAAAAAAAAAAAAAAAAAAACTTGAGCTAACATGGAGAATAAAGTTGTACCAATAGGTTGTTGTGAAGCCTCTAGTAGCTGAAATAGGGATTAAACTCTTCTTATCTTTTCTGAATCTGGTTTAAAATGAGGGTTAGCTTAAGCTAACAGTTGACTACAGTGTAATATGTGGTAAATGTGACTGCAAGCTTAATGTTAAAGGGGAAAATGGTTGTAATGACTAGCTAGGATACAAAGTAGTCAAATCAGCAGTTAGCTGCGCCCATTTTAAACAAATGGTTTTAGCTTGTATGTAGCATTGAGTTGTACCTACAAGTTGTGGTGCTGGCCCCAGTGGTTAGAAGAAGTGTTTTGAATTGCAAAAACATATGCTGCTATAATACATGCTGATTTATTGTTTTCATGTGTCTTTACCGGGTCAAAATAAAGGTCAGCTTATGCTAACAGTTCACCACATTGTAGTATAACCTAAAATGTAACCATAAGCTGTTATGAAATAAGCTGTTTAGAAAAATGAACCAGTTAGCAGCTTAATATCTCTTTTTTGACAAGTTTGTCAATACAGCACTAATAATGAACAAAACTGAGCTAACATTTCAAATAAAGTTGAACCCACGTATTGTTGTGATGCCTCTAGTAGCTAAAATAAGAACTATGTTCTCATTTTCTGAATGTGGTTTAACATAAAGGTAAGCTTATGCTAATAGTTGGCAAAAAATAGTATAGCTGTAATTGCTAGCTTAATGTTGCTGTCAAATGGAAAAAAAAGGTAGTTCTAATAAGTAGCTAGGATCCTCAGTAGACCAATAAGTACTGAAAATCACCCTTTCTTTTTAAACAAACATTGTGAATAAAGTTGTGCCTTCACTTTGTTGCGCTGCCCCTTTAGGTATAACAGTAGCTTTAATGCTAACATATGTAACACAAGCAGCTGAAATTCTAATTCATATTAATTCAGGCTATTTACATGGTTAGCACAATGCTACTGGCTAACTAACCTTTGTTGTGTGTCAGTTTCATTGCCCCCCCTGTGGCAAAAGAGGCACACAATTTTAATATCACACTTTATTTTATTTTATTTTATTTTTTTTATTTATTTATTTTAACATCACAGTTAGCATATGCTAGAAGCTCATTTCTAAAGCTCATTACATTACCCTTCTTCTAATCTGAGCCCTGGCTCCAGTACCTGCCTCTGTGACTTTGATGGATGGGTTAACGGTAGCAGCCCGAGACTTCAGCTTGATTGAAAAAGCGCTCGCTCAGCAATTAAAAGCAGCGTATGCACGCCTTGTTGTGTATGTGAACTCTGTTTACAGGCATGTTCATGTATGAATTCATGAGGGTTTCTCTTGTGGTGTGGAAATGCTTAAGCCCTGGGGTACTCCCTGCATCCATTACAGTACATCTTATTTAACGGAAGCATGATTAATTACAGGGCAATGCCTTCTTTGTCTGCAGAACTTCAGGCCTTTAAAATAATATAACGACTCATTATGCGTGTTATTGTAATTAGCTGTAAAATGGGAGTTATTTCCCAATAAAGTGGCAATAAATACAGGCTGAATGCACTTAAAGTTGTGTCTCTGGAAAAAAAAAAAGTACCACAGCTTTATGCAAATTAAGCTTGTGCAAAAACACAGCATCGCTATTTTAATTGCAGATGCATCTGCCGTCAGCCCCCGTGATGACTTTATGGATGCAGATATGCAAACAATGCACTGCCTCAAGATGAAAAGTTGCATATTGTACGTGTAAACCCCCTTTTTTTGTGGCCAAAATTTGCATGCCAAGCGAGGAAGCTGGGGCTCACACTGTGATTTGATGCAAGGTGACTGATGGTGTGCACGTAGGAGAGGAAATGGATGTGAAACATCTGCATACAACTAGCGGGCCTGTGTGGCTACACGTTTGTGCGCATCAGAGCTGATGGACACATACAATACCCCTCGTGGAGTCTTATATATGTGAATTACGCAGCGGCCGAGGAGGAGATCAAAAAGCAGCATCAGCAGACTTGATCTCCTCACCACTGTTTCGTATTCCGTTTCATCCTCCTCCCTCCTCTCCCCTCTTCTTCTGTGCTCTGCAGACAGCGGCCATGGGAACTCCCAGGGCTGCTTTGATCACAAGTATTATTTGTTTTCGCGAACACGATCAATGAGGAATTGAGTGGCCAGACTTGCTCAGACTGGCCCTGGGCGGATTGGGTCATGGTCTCGGGGAGGTTGACTCATTTCTAGTTTCATCACCTCAGGAGGAAGCAAACTCCCAGTCCAATATCGGAAACTTTTTGTTTGCTTAAGATTCCAGTGCACACTGTCAGTCTGTAAAAACAAGGCTGTGTAGAGCTCTACACGACTGCACGACTGTGTGGGCACAAAACTGAACGTACCCCAAAATAGCTGCTATAATGTAACCAATGTGGCCACTACTCCAACTGAGTCGTTTGACAGATGACTGAAGGATGAATGGACGGTTCGGAGGCAAATTTAGGACGATCTAAGAAGACTGACAGCTCCTCATTGCTGAGCGTACGTCACTGATTTGACAGCTCAAGAGCAATGACGACCATTTTTCATGCATCAAAGGAAAGACAAGTGTCTAGGGTTTTCAGAAAGACCTTTTCTACTGAACGTGACAGAGAAGACTGTTTAATTTGATTCAGAACTAAAGAATTATTCAGGAGAGTTGTTCAGTTTGGTTCAAACTGGACACGGTCCTGTTTTTAAAAAGACTTCTCAAATCTGAGATATACATTTGAAGTGATAACAACATTCGTACGTCCATCCCTGTATCATCCAGCCTTCAATCCATCATCCAACCATCTATTGTCTTTCTTTTTTTTCTTTTTCAACCATCAGTGTGTCCTAAATGTGTCATCCAACCATCCTTTATTTCCTGTCCAACCATCTATCTAACCATCCATCATCCAACTTTGTAGGCCATCCATCCATCCATCCTTCCATCCATCCATCCATCCATCCAACTATCCATTCATCCATCTATCCATCCATCTATCCATCCATCCATGCATTCATCCATCCTTTATGTATCATCCAAACATAAGTCTTTCCATCCATCCATCATCCAACTTGGTAGGCCATCCATCCATCCATCCATCCATCCATTTATCCATTAAGTGTTTTCCAACTATCCAACTATCCAACTATCCATCCATCAATTCATTCATCCCCAAGTGTTATCCAACTATTCATCCATCCATCCATCCATCCATCCATCCTTTATGTATCATCTAAACATTTGTCTTTCCATCCATCCATCATCCAACTTGGTAGGCCATCCATCCATCCATCCATCCATTTATCCATTAAGTGTTTTCCAACTATCCAACTATCCATCCATCCATCAATTCATTCATCCCCAAGTGTTATCCAACTATTCATCCATCCATCCATCCATCCATCCATCCATCCATCCATCCATCCATCCATCCTTTATGTATCATCCAAACATTAATCCATCCATCCATCCATCCATCCTTTATGTATCATCCAAACATTAATCAATCAATCCATCCATCCATCCATCCATCCATCCATCCATCCATCCTTTATGTATCATCCAAACATTCATCAATCCATCCGTCCACCCATCCATCCATCCTTTATGTATCATCCAAACATTAATCTTTCCATCCATCCATCATCCAACCCTTGTAGGCCATCCATCCATCCATTCATCCATCCATCCATCCTTTATGTATCATCCAAACATTAATCAATCCATCCTTCCTTCCATCCATCCATCCATCCATCCATCCATCCATCCATCCATCCTTTATGTATCATCCAAACATTAATCTTTCCATCCATCCATCATCCAACCCTTGTAGGCCATCCATCCATCCATCCATCCATCCATCCATCCATCCATCCATCCATCCATCCATCCATCCATCATCCGTCCATCTATCCATCCATCCATCCATTCATCCTTTTTTTATCATCCAAACATCAATCTATCTATACATCCTTTATGTATTCTCTGAACATCAATCCATCCATCCATCCATCATCCAACCCTTGTAGGCCATTGATCCATCCATCCATCCATCCATTCATCCATCCATCCATCCATCCTTTGTTTTATTTGACTATCAATTTAACCACCCTCTATGTCATCCAACCACCAATAATTATATCTATCCTCTGTCATCCAACCATTAATCTATCCTTCCATCTTTTGTGTCATCCAACCATCATTCTATCCATCCATCCTTTATGTTTCCTCCAACCATCAATCTATCCACCCCTTACAAATCATTTAACCCTTGCGTGTCATCCATCCATCCATCCATCCATACTTCTTGTATCATCCAATTATCCATCTGTCCATCCATCCCAATGTGTCCTCCAACCATCAATCTTTCCAAGTATTCATCATCCAACCATCCTTTATGAATCCTCAATCGTCATTTGTCCATTCATCCCTAATGTGTCCTCCTCCAACAATCAATCCATTCTGTATGTCATCCATCCATCAATCCATCCATTTACCCCTTAATTTGTCATTCAACCATGATTCTTTTTATCTTTCTGGCACTCACCCATTACTAATTCATTGATGCATCATCCATTCTTCTATCTATGTGTCATCCATCAATTCATCCATTAATCCTGTATGTGTCATCTTGTATCTGTCCATCCCCCTAATGTGTCTTTCCACCACCATCCATCTTCCATGTTTTATCATCCAATGATAAACATGTTCTTTATGGGTATCCAACCATCCTTTATGTTTTGTCCAGTCATCAATGTCAGTTCATTGTTTTGTTTCATTCAACCATCAATCCATTCATTCATCTATCTTTGATTGCCATCCAACCATTAATCTATCCATCCAAAATATGTCATTTCATCATCATTGCACCATCAATCCATTCTTGTATTTTTTTTTTTCTTTTTGCTATTTATGTGTTCATCATTAAGCCATCTATAATGTACCATCCAGTTCTTGGGTCATAAAAAAAACTCCCCCATCAGTGTGTCCCTTTTTTTTTCACTTGCTGAACTTTTTCAGATCATTCCTAACTTCAAACCTTTGATTTTAGACTTTTAGTTTCACAGAATCTTTTGAAGATGTCTTTGGGGGATTGTGAGGGCTGCATTTTACAAGTCTCAAATCTTTAATAATCCAATTATAAGTTGCCTTTCAGGTGTTTTGTTGTTAAAATTGAAAAGGAGAAGGGAAAAGATTCTCATGCGAGGTCATGAGTAGAACCAAGACCTGGACTCTTTTATTTGAGGTGTACGTTCAAGGGGGAGTGGGCGCATGAAATGTCCTGGGCAGGCCAAAATGTCAGAGCCTTGCTACACTGACCAGTCTCAGAACATTCATTATCCATGCTAATTAAAGTCATACATTCTGCACACACACACACCGTAGTTCTCTTTCTTTTAAATACCAATCAGCAAGAATAAAGTTGTGTTTACAGACGCTCATTAGTGTGGCCATTTTGTCAAGCAGTTCCAAGTTGTTGTTTCAAGTGAGCTTTTTGGTGTCTCTTGAAGTTGGAGGTCATGTCGGGTTGCTCTCTAATTGGGTGTCAAGAGGATTCTAAATATTTTCACACCCACACAGCAGACACACACACACACACACACACACACACACACACACACACACACACACACACACACACACCTAATACATCTTGGTTTAATTGGTCAAACAGGCTTCCCTGGCCGGTTGTACAAAATCATAAACCCTAACACACACACAGACACACACACACACATATTGTGGTGATGTACAGTAGAAGCCCCTAATAAGGATTTGTCAGGCCTGTAGATTTGCAGAGCAGTGGAGGAAAACCGCCGTTGCCGCTCCAGAGACAGGTCGCTGAAGCATTTCAACTTTGACTACCGCGGTCGCGCCTCTTCTCCACACTTACAGCCAATTAAAATGCAAGAAGAAAGTGGGGCAGACAATCAGACGGGCTGAGGTGCCTTTTTCTCTGCTTGTTGCGGAATTTGCGAGACAAGTTCTCGGGGTTGTTTCTGTAAAAGCTGCAGAGATGTAATGGATTATTTATTATCGATGTGCTGCACAGAGAGGCAGGCATCGTGCCTGGAGTTAGAACTCTGAAAGAGAGATTAAAAAATAGGCCAGAACAACAAGAAGTGCCAAATAAATCCTGACTCACGAGGTGTTTACCTTCATTTACAGCAGCAACAATACTCACGCTGTATTTGATACCGCTTTAAAGATCCCCACGCTGCTTTGCAACACCTGTTTTCAGAGATAAGGAACAGCTTTAATAGAGGGGAGGTTGATAAGAATGCCTATAATGTCATTTATAATTAATACACCAAATTCAATAAGAAAAAAAAAACAGCAAGGATATATTTCTTAAGAGTTGACATGGAATTATTTTCAGTTTTGTGGACTCCCACGTTCTGTCAAGCTCTAACAAATCTACTTTCGAGTGCTTACAAGAATCAGTCAATACTGAAGCCGGCTTTTCAGCAGTCGTCAGTTCGCATTACCAACAAGACATGTCTTCAATGAAACCCAGAAACTCTGGCAAGAATTCTGACAGAGCTGAAATAGACCTGGACAAAATGTAACATGATAGAAATCCCTGAATCTGTCAAATTTGCACAAGAAATAGCACGAGATCTTCACGAGATCTTGATGAGACTTGCTCTAATTATGTCATCACATGTGGATCTCCTTATTTTCCAGGACACATTGAAAAGAGTGAGCCTTAGACACCAAGGTATGCCCATAGCTGTCCCTGGATAGACCTCAAGAGGGCTGGCCAATCGGAGGGAAGAGAGCTTGTGGTGCAGGGAGATTTAAAGGTAGGGTCTGTAGTGTCAGTGGCAGCGCACATACCGCCTCTGACCATGACTACAGAGGAGGAGCATGGCTCCTTGTCCTGTGCTGCTCTCCGAGTAACCCGAAAGTTTGCCCAAGCTTCACCCTTGTTTAGGAAAAATCCTTATCTGTTTGGTGTTTCATTTCACTTTGGTTGTTTTTCTTCCTCCATGCTACGTCCACTATTGTAGCTGCTTTGATTAGCTTCTTCCACTCGCCATCATGAATATGTGAAGTCACTTGGTTTCCGGGCGCGATGTGTTTGGCTGACGTAACCATGCCTACTCTGGCCCAGAAACGTCTTGCTACAACTAAAACATCAACAAACAGGCAGAGGAGAGGGTTGAGGCAGACACAGACACACAGGTAAAGAGGCCCATAGGAGACAATTGAGCAGGATTGTTTCTGTAAAAGTACCAAGAAACCCTGGCAACAGTTCTAAATGAGCTGAAATAGACTTGGATTAACTTTAGCATGGTGGAAGTCTCTGAATCTGTTTTATCTGGAAATAAAAAGAATGAGTTTTTACAGAGAGAGACTTGCTAAATTGATAATGTCATCAAACAAGGGTCTCCTTATTCTCAATGACAAATCAAAAGAGTGGGCCTCTAAAGGACTGGCCAATCAGTCTTAGGTTTGTGAAGCAGCCATGGAGCTAGCAGCTAAAACTGAGACTTCAGAAAACCCAGAAACACTGGCCACAGTTCTGACTGAGATCAAATAGACCTGCTGAAATGATGTCATCACATAAGGGTATCTCATCATGACATGTTAAAAGGATGGGCCTCAAACACCAAGGTCTGCCCCGAACAGGCCTCTGAAGAGACGGCAGCTCAAACTGAGGCTGAGGAAAGTAGGGATTCTTTAGAGCCCTCTCCAAGTGACTCTTTCAGTAAAAACGACATCTGTTCCATTTAATTATAAATATGTAGCATTAAAAGCTAATTCTTTTGCATAAAAGTCTGGAAGACTCCCTCACAGAGGGAACTGGAGAACTTGTAAAAGTATATCACAGCCAAAAGTACCATAAACGCCCTTAACCATGTCAGGATGGGATAGAGAGGGGAGGTAGAGGTAATACAAGCCAGGAGTGATAGGCCCTTTTAGTATTTTTCACTATTTCACCTTTTAGCACACTGACGACATAAAAGTCATACACTCGGAGTCGGAGTATAACTTTAAAGAGGACTCCTAAAGTAGGCGTGAGGTCTCTTTACAGCGTTTTTGGTTTGTAAAGTGCGTCACAAATATGTCTAGACGGATCACTTTAAGAGGCTAAATCAGGAGAACAGATTGTGCAACAAAGGCCGGATGAGTATTTGGAGAATATGTGGAATAAATATGCTATTAGCATATGTGAAACCCTGCTAAATTTTCATCTGGGCTGAGTAGGCACAAATCTCATCAGCCGGGCGACAGCAAGAGGAGGACTCGGTGGATTTAGAGGCTGCGGCGCAGGAACAACAGCGCCGTGACGAAGACGTTTCAGAAAACAACACGTTCCTCCCGTTCCCATCTGTAGCTGGTGTCATCGGCGGCAGAGTAATTTGGGATGATGCACTCGGTGGCGAGGTCCTATTTTATATTTATCATGGCTCTAATGCAATCACACACACTGAGTTATTAGGGAAGAGAGGAGCAGGAGGGTGAAGCTGCAGCTTGGAGAGAGGAGGGGGAGAAATCTACAAGTGACATTCAATTTCAGCTGACAGGATCCTATAAACACCTTGATTTATACAAGTTCATAAGAGAATTTTAAGACGTGACGCCAATCCTCTGTCATTCATCTTCCTCAAAGTCTGCGCTGCCATTTGTTTTCTTTCAAACAAAAGATATAAATCATCACCATCAATGAAAGAAACTTTAAAGTAGTCAATAGCCAAACAAGCTGATTCAAAAGTCCGAAAAAGAGACGTCTTTGACCTGCAGCCTGACAGCACAACACTCCTCGCGTCATTATCAGAACTTATCCACTTCTCTGAAATTGCCTTCTGCCTGCTTGGAAATTAATGACAGGCATTTGTACAGTGACAGGCGGCACCCAGTACAACTGTAATCTCTCTCCCTCGACTGTGTCGCGAATGCCGCGGAGGACACAGCGAAAACAAATGGAGAGACAACAGGGCTTGTCATTAGTCTTGGCACGGGCTCAAGGACGCAGACGGGGAGGCTTTGTGAGAACAATCTCCTGACTGTTGTTTTTTTTTTACTTTTTGATGATGGGACTCATTTGGGAGCAGTGACTGCCGAGACAGACTCATCTTTGAAGAACAACAGTGAATAAACTCTTCCTGTTTTGCTTCTTGCTCAGTTTAATGTCAGAGGAACTTCTGTTGGAATCATAAGATCCGGCACCTTTCATCACATGTCAGAAGCATGATAATACATGGAATACATATGTGGAAAAGACACCCAACGTGAAGCTTTAACTGAAGGTCTGCGCCTGTTCTTCCCTTCACCTTTGATAAAGAGAGATATCATGAAAAGAAAAGGAAGGTTTTGCAGAAAGAAGGAGAAGGAGGGGGGGCTGCTTCTTGTTTCCTAGCAACGTCTCTCCGGAGAGATGTCTGTCGATGCGAGTGTAAGAATCTCCACAGGCCGACGTTAAAGCAGGTGGTGTGTGTAGATTTGTTTATTTGGGAACAGAGCGGTCATTTCCTGAGCAAGACGAGGGGAAAGCCTGAGGTGAGGGGTGGGGGCACATGAAGGCAGTGAGGCGTTAGGGCCTCTCTGACAATGGGGAAAAGGTATTTCAAAGATCCAATTAGGCGCGGACGTGTCGCCCATAAATCATTAGCGCTGAGGCTCCAGGAAGAGACAGATGGGTGAGACTCTCCTTCGCTTAAGAGTCACTGTCAGAGACGATTCTTCCTCCCCCGATTCAAATGGGCTCCTCAGGAGACTCTCCATCTAAATCTTAAAATTAGATAAAACGGGTGAAATGAAAAGCTTTCTCCAAGGAATCGTCCACCACTTAGTGTCATTTGAGTTTAGCTTGACTGGACCGTGGACTCGGCACATTGCCTTGAACCAACTGTGCAAATTACAGGACAGCAGTGTGCGCTCTCAAGCTTCGACCGGGACCACTTTGAGCTCTGCAATCAAGTCGAATGAATCAATCCGTCGTTGTATCAGAAAACAAACAAAGGTCTGCCGTGTTTTCAATTTTTCATGCATTTGCAGCCCGCTCTCTTGAAAGCACACACAATGCACTCAACCCTACTCGAGTATGCTGGGTTTGGCTTTGAAGAACTAAGTGTGTTACATCATAAAATGGATTACAGACCCCGACACAAACCTTGCGCCATACATGAAGGAATATAACGGCGCAGGCATCCTTTAAACATGAAGACAAAGTGTTTGAAATGCCAGCGTTAAAGCGTGAAATATATATATGCATGCATGAAGAAGTTGCAGCACGCCATTCAAAGTAGTCGTTTCCCCTCCGTTTCCCTTCATTTTCTCACTGGACCTCTCAAAGCAAGCCGTGCAAATGGAGTCAGATTTGTTGCCCTTTTGCTCCAGCTGAATTGCCTGTGAATACCTGCTGCATTGCCGCAGGGGATTTGACGGGCAATTTAAGATGTGTTAGGACCAAAAAAATGGGTTTTTGTGTCAAACACTGGGGCTGGAGACTGTCAAAGGGTATCAGCTCAGGAGGCTCAGGACTTTTCACACTCTGAGATGGACTCCAGTAACTGGAAAGAGAGCAGGGCATGACGTGTGACCACACAGCAGAAAAAACTGAAGTCGTAGCGCAAATTCTTTGATGGAGTCCAGGTCAAGTGAGATGGCCAGCCAATCAAGCAAGCACAGTTGTCAGTAAGTGTAGCTCGTTGCTGCAGCTCCCTCATCGTTCCTCTTTTCTCAGTTTGTACTTAAACCCTGTCATCGATCCTTCTGGCTCATATGTCGGCCATTAATGACAACTGGCTACACATTAGATCAGCTCTACATAGCCTGTAGCATGTTGTTACTAACGTGCTAGGCTCAATGTTCCCTATGAGCACGACATGCTGGAACTTGATTTTTTTTCTTCTTTTTTTGTAATTGGAGCTTGTCCTTCCATTTTTTTAAATATATATACATATATATATATATATATATATATATATATATATATATATATATATATATATATATATATATATATATATATATATATTAATTTGTCAGCCACTGACTCCAAACGGGTTATGTTCACAGGTGTTTTGACTTTATTGTTTTTGCTCCTGTGTGTGTTATCTGAGATACTACAAGTAACCATGCTTGCATTGTTAAGGTACAATATTTCACCTGATAATCCTGTAGTATGGGCTAGGCTCAACCAAGCATGCTTGACCTGTACTTCCATCCATGGTCTTCAATGAGATTGACAAGTTAGCTGTGCTAACCCAGCTGTAGCATCATGCGCTTCACAAATATGGCTAATGGAGCTAACACTGGGCACAAACGCCATGGGATTTCACCAGCTGTGATGGACAGGATACAGGAGAGAGAGACTGAACAGACTGGTGAAGAAGTCTAGTTCAGTCCTGGACCCTGAAGAGGTGGAGGCTGATGGGAAATGGCAGCCAAGCTGTCATCTGTGATAGACATTTTTACACTGCACACTTTGTGTTGCTGCTGTGACTCCTGAATTTCCCTTTGGGGATTAATAAAGTACATGCTATTCTATTCTATTCTATTCTATTCTATTCTATTCTATTCTATTCTGTATAATGGTAGCTGGTAATCTGATGGTCGTTTCGGCGTTGTCGGCAGGTGCAAAGTCTTGCAAAAACTAAAATGGGGAAAAAAAAAAAAAAAAAAAAAAAACTTTTCTTATTTTGTGTGAAGATTGCTTCTTGCAAGTAAAAAAATCTTATTTCTAGGTATAAAAAAAAAAATAAAAAAAAAATCAAAACTGATGCCTGAATTGCAGCCAGGCACAGAGTAAAACAGTTTGCGTGATGTCATTTATTGTGGTGCAGCTGCTTTGAAATGGATTTCTTTAGTGAGTTTTTGTCCTTAAATTGCACTTGAATGCATTTGATCTAAAGAAATGTGTCCCCTACAAAGAAAACATAACTTTAAAGTGATGGAACAAATATTAGGTACTTAGTGGTCAAGATTAAGCTTTACACTTGAATTTTAGCACTTTGATACATGATTGCTGCTGACCGCTCAGAGCAATAACAAACTCTGTTCGTCTTATCTACTCTTACTCATACTTGTGCTTAATTTTGAAGTCCACTCCAACAGGATGAGGTCGAGCAGGAGTCTGACTGGAGGGTGGAGGATGTTTGATTGGAAATAAAAACAGCTCAGTTGGTGGAAACGTTGAAAAGATGAGCTTTCTCGTGATAATGCGTCATATAATCACGCTCCCCCATCAGTCTGCAAAGCCATTTGTCTTTCATCCCCTTTATTTTATCCAGCAGCCAAATGTGCATTTCAGTTCAGACAGATATTCAGATACTCAATTTGAATCTTGCTTTCAGGCAAACCCACTAGAGTGCTCCTTAATTGAGAAATCATGTCCATTTCACCCATAAATCTCTTTCCACGTCCATGTTTAACCACTGTTTTCTCTGTTGTCATGGTGAAACGGGGTGCAAATGGAGAGTTCTTGATTTAAGCCTTGAAAGGTGTAATGAGTCTTCAAAATGATCCTGAGATTGAAAAATACTTCCATTTCAGACCATTAACATGCTTGAAGAATCTTCAAAAACTATCAAACCAAGCAAAACTTGTTTTCAGTGTGTATAAAATTTAGTTTCAATCATTCTTCAATTTGAGAAGTAACAGTTGACGTCTAACCTCACAAGACTTGTTAGAGTGGCTGACTCACAGCTAGAAAAGCTTTGGTTGGACCCTTTAAATGACAAAACCCAACTTTTTGTCCTGCAAATTTTCGACCCAAATTTGGTTGCGTTTCTTTTTTTTTATTTTTATTTTGTGTTTATTTTTCTTTTTTAAATTAGCTGGTTTAAACAAAAAAATAATAATAATGCAACTTTTTCTCGATTAAACACAACTTGTTTCTTAACAAACTTTGCAATTATAAAACCCTACAAATCACTGACGTTGTTTTTGAGGGTTTTTTGCTTCAATGTCCAGACAAATGTGAGAATTTTCATGTGCTCAGTTTTCCCTCAAAAATCTGCTTATTCATCAAAATTGGCTTGTTGAATAAAAAAAAGTACATTTTTTGTTGTTGTTGTTGTTGTTGTTGTTGTTTTTCAAGAAGTGAAACTTTTTCTTTAACATACAGTTTGCTGTTCAAAATTTTTGATGTCAAAACCTTAAAAAAGGAACAAGCACAGATCCAGGTCTGCCTGGATGAAGACAAAAAGGTCAAAAGACAAAAATCTAAAAAAAAGGGGACAAAATAGTCCAAATTTACCAAAATATAAATCCCGCACACTGACCAATTTCCAGAGAGAAGAACCTTTTTTTTGCAAAGCACAAATTCATACACCCAAGTACACACAACACACAAACACACACAGGGCCATTAATCTTAGTTTATACTGATTGATAGGCTTAGGTCAAAGAATCTTCAGTAAGATGCAAAAAAAAAAAAAAAAAAAAAAGAATAAATACATTACAAAAAACAACAACAACAGCAAGCCAGGGAAAGGAAATTTGACCCGCGAGTCGAGTTAGAAATCTCGGGTGAATGAGGGTGGGTATTGAACTGGTGTCCCTCTGGTTCAAAGTGAAATGCTCGTGGTCACCTCAAGGTGACCTTTTCCCCCTCCCTGGTACCCCTTGTGGTCATGCATGTCCAGAACAAGGACTAGGAAATGTCACCTGGGGCACCAACCTTTGGAAGGCTCCACCCTTATGTGTAAACATTCCTCCAGTGGAAACCCCTGTCTCCCTCACGGTCTAAGCCCAGCTCATGTCCCCTAACGGTGGGCCCAACAAGTAGGAACCCTGGCTCTGAGATTTTCCAGCAAGTTTTCTGCAATTATTATTATTATTTTTTTTTGTTTTTTCAGATTCTTGTGGGTATGATTTTTATTTCTCTTTGTGTCCCTTCTTTTTTCCCATAATGAGATTGTTAGTGTCGTAGTTCTTTCTGACTGAAGTCACTAAATGTTTGAAATTTTTCCATTTAAATGTTTTGTAATTGATCAATGAATTTACATTGTCTTAATTGTATTTTAACTTTTAAAACTTTTTAATGTGCAGAGAAGGGACTGTTTGGAGCCACACAGCCACTCCTATTAAAGATGGCTTTGTTGGCTGGTACACACATTTGCTTGACCAAGGTCTATGAATTATTGAAGTTTTTTTTTCTCTGGAAGTTGGCCAGTTTGCGAGATTTTTCGTTTTCTTCTGGATTCTAAAATCTTACAAATCTTGAATGATGTTTCTGGATTTATTATTTTTGGAATTTTCATCGCCAACACTATTCTGGCTCTTATTAAATCAATCAATCAGTCTTTATTTGTACAGTGGCAAATCACAACACAGCACTGTCTAGCTGGTTGAGATTTGATTCAATCAAATTTGAGACTTTTCTTCTAAATAGCTCATTTACCCCTCACAAGTTTATTACCCAAAATTAAGAACATTTCTTATAAATTGGCTTCTTGGACTTGAAAAAGTTGGGATTTTTTTTGTTGTTCTTCTGACAACAGGATTATACTAAAAAAAAAAATTCTCAGGAAATCATTACAGCAGCAAAACTGACTGGAGATGACTCATGGTTAAAGAGGGTGTTGAAGTCTTACACAGGAGGTCTCTTAGCCAATCATAGTTGCTTGGGTTGTCCAAATTGCCCCTTGCTGTATGAACAGATATGAACATGTTACCTACAGTGGGGAAAAGTATTATTGAACGCGTCAACTTTTTCTCATTACATTTATTCCCAAAGATGCAATTCAAACAAAATTTCTACCAGACATTGATATTAACTCAAATAATCCACACATGAAAAGAAATCACAACGTTCAGGTCCATAAATAATGATTATGTGGAATTGTGATAACACAGGAAAAAAGTATTGAACACACTAACTGAGACTCATCTAATACTTAGTGGAGAAGCCTTTGTTTGCAGTGACAGCTTCCAGAAGCGTCTTGTATGTTTGAACTAATGGCCCACACGGCTCAGATGTGATTTTGGCCAATTACTCTGTAACAAACCATCCTATTTCTCCGTGCAATATTTGAAATGTCACAACGCATGGACAGGCGGTGAATACCCTGGCTCCAGTAAATAGACGCACCCAGAGGTTAAAAGAAGTTAATTTACTCCCCCAGGCCCTGCCCGCTCACCCTCAGCCTTCTACACTGTAAGACCCAAAAGTAAAAGCTTGATTAAAAAGTTGAGTTCCATCAACTCATATTTTCAAAAAGGCTATTTGACCTCTATTTGAGTTGCTAGAACGAGATTTTATTTTTGAGTAAATATTACTTAATCACTTTAAGTATTTTTGGTCAATGTACTCAAATTATTTAATTCATCTAACTTTCACTTTCGGTGACGTCACGGTCACGCACGAACGTGCTCTCAGTGAACCGTCTGAGAAATCCGCCATCTTTGCTCCTCGCATCGGAGAGCTAGATCGTTAGAAACTCGCAGAGAGAACTTGAGAACGTTGTTGGTAGATAAATTATTATATTTTTTTCACCGTTGTAGTTTTTGTCGTTTGTTGGACCTTACAAAGGCTGCGAGTTAGATTTCCAGCGCAGGTATGAGAGATAATTCTCGTTATCCGTCTCTGCTGTGCTGGCACACTGACCGCTGCTGCCTTAATGTTGTCCAAAGGCGGGCTTTTCTGGTAAGTGAAATCTTCTTTTTCAACAATTCAACACTATTTTATGTATTTCCTGCATTAAGTACATCTCCTATGTCTGAAGTTACTTCGTGTGTGAACACAAAAGCATTTTCATACCAATTTGATTACTTTACTCTCTTAGGGCTCTAATTTCGTGGCGCAGCGCAGGGGGTGCAAGCCTGGCGCAGCCTGCGCAGTGCTAATTTTGTGCGGCGCACCGCCTTGCGCTGCCAATTCGACAATTTGGTAGACCGTCTGCGCAGAGGTGGGTGTTACCGCGCGCCAGGGGGAGTTGACGGCGCACCAGGGGGAGGTGTCAGCAGATTCATGTTGGCGCACTGACAATTTCGTGCCAAAAAAGTGCGCTGAAAGCTCGCCAACTCCAACCTGGTCTATCCTCGCCGCAAGGCGCAGCGCACCCCACGCAGCTGTAATTTGGTGACAGGCGCACATGTGCGCACGTCATCAAAGCCTCAGAGGCAGGTTTCCAGAGTGTCAGGCACATTTTAATGCAGTAAACAATCACAGTAATCACTATTTGATGTAACTGTCTGAACCAGCATTTACATTTATATCTATATTAACTGTCCCGTCACATCTGATGTCAGATTAAAGCCGTTTGTCATAATGGAAAGTTAACCTGAGGGCAGCTGGAAGTTTGATGCACATCTTACAATTAAACAATAAACAGCCTTAACATCTGATACTGAGTATATATCTGGTTCTCTCATTTCATTTAATTCAAAGAAAAGAGGGAGAGAAAAGACGAAGAAAAAACAGACAAAATAAATGTATGTCACTCAGGATTTACCCGTGATTTCCCATATTTCTCAGTATTGGTCTTTATTTCTAACGTGATCTAAAAAGATGGAGTACATTATTGTAAGGACGATGAGGTGGAGACACTGGGAGAGTATACAGTGTATCACCAAAGGCTCTGCTTGGCGATGACAAACCAGGAGTGCAGGTGGATCAAAAGTATTCTGAATGGATAAGCCAGCTGTGTAACTGTCTCTTCATTTTTTACTCTGAATAAAGAGAAAGGAACAGATTAAATCTGTCCCGGGAGCTGGCCCACACGGTGACGCGCGTCGTGTCCTCCGATGCGCCCCGCTGTCCATTGACCTGCTGCAGGGACGGCGCTGTGACCGTCTACGCTACCAGCACTCTCTCCGCGGTGCTGTAGATCAGTCAGACCAATCAGACGCTGCTCCTCAGTCGCAGGGCATTTAAAGGCGAGGAGAGGCGCTCATTTGATTGGTGAATACAGCGCTCGGCTGTGTTAAACCCACTCACGGCTTTTCTCCTCCCTCTCTGCCATTTGCGCGGAGGGAGGCGTGGACGCGCAGCTCTGCGCTCATGTGCGCCTGTACTGCGCCTCTCTTGGCAATGCAGGAAACTTGCAAAGTGCGCCGGTCACGCCCTGTGCGCACGGCGAAGGCCGGCGCAGGGCAGGTGCGCCTGCGCCTGGTCTACGAAATTAGAGCCCTTAATGTTTGCCCCATACATGTCAGAACATTTTAAACAGCTGCTCGGGGAATTGAGATTCAATCTTTTTTTTGACACATAAAGGGGTAAATCTTTACTTAGTTTTAAAATGTTAAGTTTGAATCAGGCCACTAATTCATTTCCAGACACTTAAGGGTTAATGACCGGAACTACCGTTGTCCTTAGCGTGTCTCTCAGGACAGGTTCTGATGCAGACAACATCAATGGTTATCACAAGGCTTTTCCAGGGGTTTGTCTCCTTGTTGTATTTGTGCTGCATTTTCAGATGGTGAGTAAAATGAAGCAGACTGTGTGGCAATATATTCGCCATGACACTGTGCGCAGTGAGAATTACCAAGTCTAACAGGTGTTAATGGACATTTTTAAGAATAACTAGTATGTTAAAATATGCCTGGTTTAGAAGCAACAGTTTTTAAGCCCAGAGTTAAAAGAGCCCCTCAGTGTATATTTTAGTTGTCCATTCATTGAATTTAAACAGTTAAGATTTAAAAAAGAGCAAGCTGGGACATTTTTCTGCCCAGAGAGATGATTTTCTCCAAACATACTTCAGGTTTTTTGACTTATTTTTAACTCTCATTTGCAATGAACACCTCTCTGAAAACACATTTTATTGGATTTTTATTTATTTATTATTATTATTATTATTATTTTTTTTTTTTCAAATTTAACTGTTTTCTAATTTTACAATTCTTTTGTTGTATAGTTTCAAATGGAAGCAACGGACTGATGCAAGGAGTCTCCAGTCAGGTATTGAGTTCATTATGTCTATAGATTGTGTAAAATATCCCTTTTTGCACAGTGGCTGTCATTTGAAATCTAATGTGCTGCAGCAAATTTAATCCAAATCATGTTTACTGACATGTAATTCCAAACTTTGTAAGTCAGAATTGCTATTCCCCTGTGTTTAGAGTTCTAATAGCAAGCGCCACAACACAACGTAAGTGCAGCCACAAATGAAGTTAAAAGAGATAAGTTTTTCCAATGGACACAGAACAAGAAGTAAAGCATTGTTTTCTTTTTTAACTTCAGCTAACAAATGTAGCCTGTAGGGGTCCCACCTTGTGATCTGCTTCGTGGCACTTATACTTCTATATTAACCAGTTGTGTGTCATCTTATGTTTAGCATTATGAATCTGTCATGTCATGATTTTAGCCTTATAGCTACATTTATCATAGCTGGAGTTAAAAAAGAAAACAATCATTTACTTACTTTCAGCTTCTGTGTCTGTTGGGATAACTGACCTCTCCTTAACTTCTGTTGTGGCTGTACTTCCGTTGTGTTGTGGCGCTTGAATTTGTGTTGTTCTGTGGGCAGTCATGTTGTGGAGTTTGCAAATTGACACCTACTGGCCACAGTACATGTCAGTGACTAAATTTGTTGAAAACTTATGAAACAAATTTACACACCGAAATAGTTGTGACTAGTGAAAATGAGTAAAAAGTAAAAAGTCAAAATTGTATCCAGTAATTTAAGAATACATTAAAAACAACATGAGATGATGGAATGTCCATTTTATGTCACATTGTGCTTTTTACATTGTAAGTTATCCTTTCTTTACAGCTACATATGTTTTTTTTCTATTTATTTTGATTTATTCAGTGTGTCACAGAATCACAAACATCAACCTGAAGACTGCAGCTCTTCGTCTTCAGAGTTAGTGGGGGAAGAAAGCTGCTTGCACAGAGAAGAGGCAGGAGTCATAGATAGGCTCTCCAGCTCCTATGACCTCCAGGTGAGGGTTTTTTGTACTTTATGCATGTTGATAGTGGAACTTTGAGTGTTGATGAACCTCTGTTGGAGATCCTATGACTTTATACTACAGCAGGGCTGAATGATGACACAATTATTGACCAACATTGTTTTATTACTCTTCACTTTGTCATGTGAAAATTGGTAAGCATCACCCAGCCGGACTGCAACCATTGTGAGGTATTTCCTTTGATCAGTAGCTGTATGCCTACCCTATCAAGAATCCAAACCTAAGGATGCTTTCTCATTGCCCCAGAACAAGTTGATGTTAATGCTCAACATGTTGCTGTCCCCCATGCCCTTCCTACATAGCTGTGTTAAGAGTACTCTGGATTTATGTTTCTGGATTCAATGTTTGTTAGGGGTACACTTTCGCTCTCAGGCAACCATGTTATGTTTCTTTGGTGTTCATTTTATAACAGTTCTGTTATTTTCTCTAGGTGTCACAGCCAGATGGACCACAGGTTGATGACATACCAGTGACGCTCCTCTCAGTCACTTCCAGTTCAACAGATACTGAGGTCTTCTGCCCTGATAAGGTTGCTGCTGTGCTTGAGAACATAGCTGCCACTTTCCGAGACTGGCTGAAGGGTACGTTGTGCTTTTTGGACTGATATATGTTTTGCTCTGAGATACACAACGGACTTCACCCATACATCTGACTTGAAACAAATTCTTGATGGACCTGGAGGATGGAGAGTCAAAGCCTGGGGTCTTGAGCCCTAGTAGTGACCTTTTGTCAACCAATTGATTTCAATTTGAACCACGGAAGTTCAACAAATTTGACTGTTTCTCCCCAGAAGACTGTGTACTAAATCTTTATTATGTGGTTTGAAAATATTGCTGTTCAATTTTAAATTGAACTCCTTACTGTTTCAGGCGTGTTTGTTGAGTCAAGATATGAAGCAAAATGAGCTCAATGATTTTGCAGAAGTTGCTACTTCTTTAGTGTTAAAAGTGCCCATGGGTCATTATGCAGTTCTATTTTTTGATTAACTGTGTGTCCTGCAATTACTAGACTAGTGTTTTTTAAGTTAAAATGTTTGTTTTTTTTGCCTGTAAGTGTAAGAGTAAGTGAGGTCGTGTGATTTAAAAAAAAAATAAACTTGAAGTTTTGAAGTAACTGACTGGTTTGCTGAACATTTTTTTTTTCAGAAGTGTTGGTTGGTAATGTTTCAGTCATTTAATAAAGTGACTTGCATTTGAGCTTTTTGTGTTCACTCACAGTTTGTGTAAGTGAGGTGTGTTTTGAGTTACAGCAACTTAAAAATTTTTATGTAATCAGTTTCAAAGAAATTTTTAAGCACTGCACATGCTTTTTTTATTTTAACTGACTGAAATCTTTTAACTATAGGTGAGTTAGCATAGGTTAATTAAAATAAAAAAAAAATAAGTTGGATTTACATAAACAAGTGTGGTGAAGCTAAACAAAACATTTAAGTTGATAGTACTTAAACCCTCTTTGTTATCTAAACTCAAATAAAACCTACAAAGTTTCTCAATAAAAAAAGTTATCCCTACTTGTTAAATTAAGTTAGTGTCACTCAGAATAGCCTTGTTACTTTAATTTACAAACCTGAGTTAGCATAACTTAAAAAAAATTATGTAATCAGTTTCAACAAAATTTTTTAGTTCAGTTAACTAAAGTCCAAACCGAAAATCTCCCGCGCCCTCCCGCTGCCAACTTAAGTCACTTATTGCCCAGGAAAGAATGTGTCCCGAAGTCCGTCGTTCCTTCAAAAGTAATCCCAAAGGTAAGGAGTCCTGTCTCAGTCCAACGAAAAAGTAATCCACAAAAAATAAAGGAAGAAAAAAAGTAATTAATCCGCGACTGTGAAGGACGCGTCCGCCGCCGCCACCACAACTGCCACGTCGACGCCACCGATCTCCTCCACAGAAAAAGCTTTCCCTCAGTCCATGGAGCTCCCCTCCCAGAGTAAACTCCCAGCAGCTCCCCAGGGACCAAACGGCTTGTTTATTGCTGCAGAATTGAGTTTCTCTGCGTGCAGGTACAACTGAATCTCTCCTCCAGCACTGCCCAGGTAAGACTCCTCGCTCCTCCCTTAAATCACCCTGGGAGTGGCCCTCACACACACATATTGAAGACCAAAATTTAACAAACGAGGGTCAAACATGACATAAAAAATACAAAAAAAATAACAATAAACCCCCCACAGCCCCCTACCCGAGTTCGTGAGCTGCCTACCTTTACCGTGGGCCTTACATCTCTGCACAGATTGTCTTTAAATCCTGAATATTCTTTGGTTCCCTCTGGTGAACCCTTTTCTTTAGTTCTTTCCACAAATGTTCAGTTGGATTTAAGTCAGGTGCCATGCTAACAGATTGATTTTCTTTTTTTAAAACCATTTAAGAGTCAACTTTGCCGTGTGCTTTGGATCATTGTCTTGCTAGAAAGTCCAGCCACGTCTCATCTTCATCATCCTGGTGGATGGCAGCAGATTCATATCAAGAATTTCCCCATACATGGCTCCATTCATTGCTCCGTCAGTTATATAACGTTTGCCAACACCATGAGATAAGAAATAGTGTTTTTTGGGTGATGTGCAGTGCCATTTCTCCTCCAAACATGGTCTGTAGTATGACAGCCCAGAAGTTCAATTTTGGTCTCATCTGACCAGACAACATTCTCCCAGTATTCTACAGGCTTGTCAAGATGCTGTTTAGCAAACTTTTCTGGAGGAATGAAGCCTTGTGGGCTGAGCGTCCATAGAGGCCATGGCGGTGGTGTGCATTGCCTATTGTTTTCTCTGTAACAATTGTACCTGCTGCCCCAAAGTCTTTCTGGAGCACTTTCAGGGTGGTCCTTGGCTTGTTATGTATTCTTCTGACTATCTATCTGATAGTTAGAAATCTTACAAGGAGCTCCTGTGCTGTTGATGGTAAGGTGGTGCTTCTTCCACTTGCAAATAATGGCCCCAACGGTACTGACTGGAATATGCAGGTGCTTTGATATAAGTCTGTAACCAGTTCCATTCTGATGCTGAGCAACAATCAGGTTGTGAATGTCTTCAGAGAGCTCTTTGTCTTTACCCATCATGATGTGTGTCATATATAACTGCTTGGTAAAAAAAACAACCTTTTTTTATAGGACCATCTAGCCCAGCTGATGTTGGTTTGCACCAAATGGAAGTTCAAGTAATAATTACTGACAGATTTCAGGTGGTATGGTGCATTTCCTTGCCAAAGTATACAGCCTTTCCATGGTGTGTTCAATACTTTTTTTCTGTGTTATCGTACTTAATTCAACACAATCATTATTTACGGACTTAAATGTCATGATTTCTTTTCATGTGTTGATTATTTGAGTTAATACCAATGTCTGGTAGAAAATTCTTTTGAATTGCAGCTTTGGGAATAAATGTGGTGAGAAAAATGTTGATGCGTTCAATACTTATTTTCATTCATTGAAAATACAGTCATTGAGGATTTTGTTTTCTTTGTTGTGAATTAGATGTACAGAGTCTGCTTTAAAATTTCAGAGCACACAGATCTGACTTTAGTAGTATGGAGCCTTGCAGCAGTAAAACAATGCAGGTGGATATGATTTACACCCTGGATTGATAGGTGTTTAAGAAATCAGTAAGTGGGATTTAAATGACAATGGTGTGAAATTAATTTCTCACACGATGGAAGAAAGAGACAGTTGTTTGAAAGGAAACGACTCCACCACAGCTCAGCATGAGCCAGCATTTGAACTTAATCAGATAATGGCTTCCCGGGCGAGCGTAAACACAGTGCTCTGATTTCCATCACTCCAGGCCGAGCTTGTGCACACTTATGTCATGACTCTGTGATTCACATCGATGCGCAGCTTCACACCTGGAGGCTGCCCCGGGGCAGGCGTAAGAATGTAGCGGTAGCCGGCTGAAGAGCAGCAGGGAGCCTGCACGGAGGGCAGTGCTGTGTTAATTGGCGACAGAGAGGAGGGCAGGACTCAGTCACCTCTCAGTCTGTCACAGATACAAAGTGATCCCTTCTCCCAGCTGCAGTGTGCAGACTTATCCGTGTGCATCTGAAAAAAGAGCATATATTGTGACAATGTCTCCTTTGCACGCCATCTGCACTTCAAGCCTGTTGCTTCTCCCTCTGTTAGAAGCTTAATTAGTCCGTCGCTGAGCCACTGCTTGCCGCCGTACGCTTTATGCCGTGATCATACACTTGGGCATTGGGCAGCTGGTGTGCTCTCAAAGCAATGAGTCATAGCAGATGAAAATGTTTCACACTCAAACAAGGGCACAGAAAGATAATGGCCGGCTCTGGCGCAAAGGACGGGGACGGAGACGGAGCTGCAGAGTGTTTGTGTGCGTGCATGGATTTTCATGGGTGATGAATGAGCTGAAACAAAATCACAGTGCTGAGTTTGCTTGTCTTCTCTTATGGGAAGACATTATCCTTCCCTCTATGTGTGTGTGTGCAGCTCCATTTGTGTGTGTTTTCTGCTTCTGCAAACAATCTCCTGCAGGGAGGGAGGGAGCATCTAAGCGCCAGTGCTCTTTCTTCATTTGTTTATGCCTCGTGAATGCATTCGACCTCGTGCACAAGACACAGGCTTGCCGAAACTCAGCAGCCTTGTTATGAAAGCCCTCTGGGTTCTCTCACATAAGGCGAGCTGTACATTGCTGGGGCCTAACCATCCCTTATTTATGCTCCACCTCGGGCTAGCTGTCAGCCGGAGCTGCTCTCCCCTATGTATCCCACACTCTGCTAGTCCTTACAGTGACAGGCTTTATCTAAAACAGCTCTGTTCCACCCTAATGCTGCTCCCCCTTACATAAACACTCCCCCCTCTCTTTCTCCTCTCCCAACCTCAGGATCATTAAACTCAAAGTTTTGGGCAAATTCTTGGCAGAGAAATTCACTTGCAAGCAAAATTAAAGTAAGAGATAAGACTAAACCCTCCTGTGGGTAAAATGATTTCTATTGACAAGTACCTCAAACAACCCCTCTTTAAAAATAAGAAAAAAGAAAAAAAAAGTGCTGTCTCTTTAAAGCAGAGTATTCAATTATGTTTGCCAACCAGGCCAGATTTAGAAACCAGAAAATTTAATGGCACAGCATCTGCAGCAACATTTATCATCATTTTTTATTGATTGATTTTTTTTTTTTTTTTTTTTTATACTTTTGTTAAATTGTGACTTTTGAGAGAGGGTATGTTGTGTTTTGTTTGAAGTCATGTCCCTCTGGTTCCCCTGTAGTAGCTTTATATGATTTACAGCTCAAATTATATATATATATATATATATATATATATATATATATATATATATATATATATATATATATATATATATATATATATATATATATATAATAAAATGTGACACTGGTGTTTAGAAACCCTCTTGTTAAATATATATAGCTGCTGCTCTTTAAGGTTCCCCGCTTTAGTAACTATCTTTCATCTTGTTGGCCAGCACTCGAGTGGCCCATCAGGGGTGAGATTTAGTCAAAGGCCCAGTACTCCCAGATGTAATGAACCAGATTTAAGATCCTTAGGTGATGACCTCATTGTTTATTGAATTTTGACTTTAAAAAGGGGGTATTATGTTTTGTTTGTTTGTTTGTTTGTTTTTTGAAGTCTTTGAATTGTACCTATGGTGCCTCTGTAGTAGCTTTACTTGATTCATAGCCCTATTAAATAAATAAATAAATAAATAAAATTTCACACTAGTATTTGAAAACCCCTACCCTCCACTTTTTTGTAGCTGCTGTGTGTTTAATAGTACAGATGCGTTTGGACACTGATTCGCCCCAGGTGTTGCGTTGGACGCGTTTAGGGCGTCAGAGCGTTTGGGGCATCAGCGCGTTTGGAGCTTTGGCTCCTTTAGGTCGAGTCGAAAATTTGAACTTTCAACGCAAATTCGCATGAGGCTGTGTCACAGTAGCCAATCAGCGATGACATCCCCCCCCCTCAACATCATTCGTTCAATAACGTTGGGGGGGATCTGTCACCTGCTCTGTCACCAACCCCGCCAGAGACTGGAAAAGGAGTAGGCTTGGGTGAAAGTCACTGAGGAGAAAGGTTTTGAAGGTAAGTTCTGTAAATATTAGTTTCCAGCTGGATTTGCCTGCACAGGTTATCACCGAGTCTGACTGTGTTTTCCTCAGTGGAGATTTGTCGTAAAAGATGGAAGAGCCTCAGGGACACCTTCCTGATAGAGAAGAGAAAAAAAGGAGAAGGGCAGGGCCAAAGCCAGGGAAAAGATGGAAGTTCTCTGTGGTCCTCTCTTTCCTCGACCCCTTCATTATCCCCAGGGAGACCTCTGGGAACATGGGTCAGGGGATCGAGGATGAGGTCGCAGGGAACAGCCAGGCAGGGACAGTGAAGGTGAATTACCAGAGAGAGGCAGCAGGTCTTGATTGTGATCTCCAAAGCTTTCACACACTCTCCCATCATGCTTTTGAAACCACAGCTCATTGTTTTTCAGCTGCTCTTTTGGGCTTTCTGTCTTTAATGAGCGGGCTCTCTACTCCGCATGCACAGTGACGCGTGTCAGCCCCTCAGCTTGTCAAAAAAGTCCAGCGTCCAACTCTAGTGGCCTACCAGGGGCGAGATTTGGGCAAAGGCCCACCAGTCCAAGTTGAAATGATCCAGATGTAAGATTCTTATTTGACGACCTCATCATTTCAATTCATTCCTCATGTTGATTTTGTGCTATTTTTGGAACGGGGAGCTTTGATCAGTTTACTGTACAATTCTGAGATTTTTATAACATATGAATGTGTAGTGGATTAAAAACTGCACACATGTTTTGGGCATCTAGCATTGATCATTTTATAGCCATGTGTACAATATGTGAGAGCAGAGTACCCCATCTTTAAAGTAGTACACCCCCTCATTAAAATAAATGAAATTGAATGCATTGAATCAGAAACGTGGATTACTGCTTTACATTTGTCATCGAGGAAAGTTATGGCCAACCTTTAGTATTCCGCTATCACCACCATAGCTGTGCAATGACCTCATAAGTCTCATACAGGTCTGGCAAAGGTGTCCTGCTTCCTTTAGAGTGGTGTGTTTCGATCGATTTAAATAAAGGTTCAGGGATTTCCATAACTTGTGAATATGTAGAGGTTTGGAAATCTTCACACATTTGTTTTTGACTTTTAGCATTTTTTTTTAAACTTTTTATCCATGTTTACAATGTATGATGGCAAATTACTCCCTCTTTAAAGTAAATTAATTTGAATACTATACTGTAAAGCATGTACCATTGCTTTATACCAGTGTTGAAGAAAAATTGTTAGCCTGTAGTGTCACAACCTGGCTCTAGGCCATGACAAAGACACGGAGACGTGCGGTTTCAAATTAATAAAAGGATAAATTTATTAACAAAATATTAATTCAAAAGGATTCACAAATGAAGCAAAATCAACTAAACTTAACTAAAGAGAGCAATAACGAAATTAAGGTGCAACAAGGAAGGACTGCGCCCAGCCAGGCACGCTAAGCCTGGTAGTGCTGAGGGCCAGAACTTATGCACCCAGGGATCCACCCAGGTGCACAAACCACCACAGGGCCTGCAAGGACACACATTACACAGACAAGGGAGAACAAATAACTGCAGCAGCCCTTGTGGCAGGAGGCCGTCACAGTAGTATTTTTATGAACACCATCATAGCTGTGCAATGACATCATTATCTCAGTAAGATCTCGCAAAGGACCTTTTTTTTTTTTTTTTTTTGAACAGGATGTTTTGATCAGTTTTAAGACAGATTCTGGGATTTTCACAACATATGAATATCTAGAAGTCTGAAAATCTGTACAAGTTCAGCTGTGACATAAAGCACTTGTCACCCCGTGTCCATGTTTATAATATGTAAAAGCAGCATACCCCCTCTTTAAAGGAAAATACCCCTCTTAAAAATAAATGTGAATGTTTTCACTGAACTACAAACATGTATTATTCACATCAGTTTGGAACAAAAGTTTACTTTTAATATTCACTGTTACACTGTCATAGCCCTGTGAACCAATCAGAACGCTCCTCCTCTATTTGATTCTGCCGCTCACAAAGAATTCAGATTTGTGTTTTAAACTGACAAGCTGTTAGTCTCTGCTAGCCTTTCAGCTCCACGGTGAGTGTCACCTTGTCACAGCATGCATTCTGATGTGAAACTGACGCTCTGAACCTGCATGACTTCAAAATAAAAGCACAAATCAGAGCGTATTGTCCCTCTGGAGTGGGTTCCAAAGAGTTGACAAAGTTTTCTAAAGTCTAAATTTAGCCTGGCATAATATTGTGAGAATGTGTTTTGTTGTTGTGGTTGACTCGGCCAACTTCTGCAGATTTACTGGGCTCTTTCCAGCACACACACACACACACACACACACACACACACACACACACACACACACACTTATTCCCACCATCTGCGAGCGATGGGAGTGATGTGCTGCGATCAGCTCCCTGGTGTAAGGAGCACACAGGAGCGCAGTGCGCAGCGTTCTGGAAGCCTCTGGCTTGGTCGCGCCTGGAGTCGATTAATGATCTACAAGGCCGCAGTGCTCACGGGCAACACGTGCGCGTGAGCACACACGAATGCAAAAGACATGATTAATGGAAGGGCTGATATGATGAGAAAATTAAAACTGCAGCCCATTTGCTGCAGTGGGGAACTGTTTCCACACAACCATGGGGTTGAGATCAGACAGGAATAGTTTTTCAGACTTGATTTTCCTTTGACATCTCGAAAACCCTTCAGACTTTATGACTTCTACGAACCTACAGCTCCCATCCTCGACAGGTAAATACAGAAGATAATTACAGAATCCAGTTCAGCTACAGTAAGCAGTTATAATAACCTGTCATATAATGTACCTCTTTATAAATGTGGGGCTGTGGGGTCACAATAACAGCGCCCAGCTTTCAGATTCATCTTCAGTGTGCCTGCTGGTGTGTGCACTCACACTTTTTCTTTCCTCACACTATTTACTGGAGGAAAATAGAAACATATGGTATCACTTGCATTGTTTTGCTTCGCACTTACTGTGACACTCAATACAATGCCAGATCCACACATGCGTTCTCCCGCTGCACATTTATGAAAAATATCTCCACAATATTGAAGTCATGCAACAGGATAACAATATCCTGACAAATTTGAGACTTTCTCTAAAAATAATTTGCTTGTTTTCCACATCGCAAATTGGCTTCTTTATTCTCCAAAACCTGAAATTTGTGTTTTGCTAGCTTGTGTTTTAGTTTTGCCGTTTTAATTTTTTCCTTGAATTTTTCTCATATACACACAATATGTTTTGTTACAAAATTCTCATTTCTAAACTCTAAAAAACCTTTCATGATTTTCTTTTTAGTTTAATGTATTTTTCTTCTCTGTGACACCATCCTGAAAAATCTGAGGCTTTTTACCTGAAACAGTTGATCGTTTTCCCCTCACAAATTAGCTACTTTATATTATCTCTTTTTTTCTTTGTTTTTCATTTAAACAAATTTGACACTTTCTCACATTATTTGGAATTTTACCTGACATTTTTGACTAGTTTTTCTTTACTTATCTGTTCTTATCTTTTCAATTTGCTTGTTTCCTCTAAGTTGAACCTTTTCTCGTGAACACACAATAAATTTTAAACTCTTACCATACTTCAATGATTTTTCTTTTTTGTCATTCTTTTTTTCTTTTTTTGTGTCAATATCCTGACAAATGTCAGACTTTTCCTGTTTAAGAAGTTTCACATTTACCCCTCACAAATCAGCTTCTTTATTCCCAAGTACTTATTCTTTACAAATATGCACCTTCAATTTTTTAAAGTAAGACGCTTTTTTTCTATCTCCATTCCAAACATTTTCCTGACATTTTATTTTACTTTATTTTAATCACAAGTTTGCCTTGCTTTTTATTATTTTTGTAATTTTATTTTGCTTGTTATCAGAAATACCGTATTTCATCATTAATACTAAACTCAGTAATAAAAGGTTTGCAGTTAAAAATCTTCAGTCTTCAATCATTTTTCAAGTTTGTTTTGCAGCAATTTCCTGACAAGTTTGAGGATTTTCCTGGAAAGAATTTATTAGTTTCCTTTGAAAAACTTGCTTTATTGCTGTCGGAAACCTCAATATTTTGTTTTAATTATTTGCTTTTACCTTGTGAGAAACTTTCCTGACATTTAAAAAATTTTCCTTCAAATTTGCAATATATTTTTCAATTTGCCTGTTTATTCTCAAGTCTTTTTTTCTAAATGACACATGATTTGTTGCTTCCAAAAGTTTTTTTTTGTTTTTTTTTTTACAATATCTTGACATATTTGACACTCTCCTCTAAAATGTTGCTAATTTCCCCCTCACAAATGGCCTTCTTTATTCTCATGAAGGTAAAACTGTTCTGTTATAAATATTTTGTTATTCAATTTCACAAATTTGTGGTACTTTTTCTTTTGTCAATTTAGATGTTTCCCTGAAACTTTCAATTTCTGTTCACAAGTTTGCTCTGACCTATTTCTGCTCAAAGTTTGAATAATTTTTCCATTTTCCTTTTGCAGCAATACCTTGACGAATTGGAGACTTTTCCTCAAAATAATTTCCTCTTTTCCCCTTAGAAATTGCCTGCTATACTGCCCAAAATATTTTCCCTTAGTAGTTTATAAATTGTATTCTTTAACTTCACATGTGATAAAATAAACGATCTGCAGGAAGTATTTTCAAGAAAGCTTATCGACCTCCTCTCCAGTAGATGTCGCTGTTTGGCTTCCTCATCTTCAAATGTGCATGCATCCAAATGTGATGCGGGACACTGCTACCATAATTCACAACTGTGCACACTCACATGAACAAAACCTACAGTCCAAAGTCGGAAGGTCACGAAGGCCTCGTTGTCAAAACTCCTGAGTCATTTCATTTGTCTGAAAGAGCAAAGTGAATCCGATTTAAATAAATTACAACCCCCTGCTACATTGTACGTCCTTTCAGGTGAGCAGAATAAGGTTAAATATCCTGCGGCACAGCCACAGAGGGACCATCACTCACCGCTGGTGACATATCTATCCAGGTGTAATGTGGTTTTGGGGTGAGAATTGGTTGAGGGCGTGTAATAACATCATATTTCATGGCATGGGGCAGTCTTTCAGCTCTATGTGGCGACTGAACGAACAGGAGGGGTGATATCCTTTGAAGAATGTGTCACATGTGGAGGATTTTGTGCTCTTACTGGGAAAAAAGCGAGTTTAAAAGGTGAATCCAAACTTAAAGCAATAAGTAAGCATGGAACACAACAAAGAAGGAAGTTATTGTTTAATTTAAGGGAGATTTGGGCAAGTATTGTTCTTCTTCCCTCTCTCTAACTCCTGTGATAAAAGAGAAGTTACCTTGTAAGCATAATTGAACACACCCCCTCCTCTCTTGTTCCAGCTCCCAAGCTTCCTGCAGACAGCTTTACCCCAGGGCGAGCTAACGAACGGCCTGCTCGATGAACCACGGCGGCTAAATGACTTGTTGTTCCGGCACCGCGCCTCAAAGCCAGGTGCTTTTATGGCAGCGTGGACGGCGAGGTGTTGGTGAGATCTGAAAGAATGCTGCTTGTTAGTGTCAGTGTGTCAAGTCGGGTGTGGAATAAACGAGGGGGATGCACCAGGGCGGGAGGATCAAGGTGATGAAAGCAAACTGGAATCAGGGGGAGGGATGATGGGGACAGTGGCAATCTCCTGGACTTTTCGTTTTTCTTTTTTACCTTGCAGAGAGAAGGCACTGTCTGTGCCTGGAATGCAGGACAGGACCCAGTATTAGTTCCTTCAGAGATGAAGTGCAAAGTCTTTAAAAGTACAGCATTCCAGGCTTCATAGAGGCACACTTTGTCTATTCATTGCAGTGATAATAGTCTGATTATTTTATAAAGCCTCTGGCGTGTGGATGCCGGCCTAAACATGCAGCCAGGAAGCCAATTAAACAAACACCGGGCAGTTTGAGTCGCTGGTAAACAGTCGGTAACACAAGGCTTCAGAGCGGAGTCAACAGAAGCCTCATCAGGCCGGCCGTACCGCCAGCTGCTACAATCAATCCTTCCCAGTTAACACCCATGGCTGTGCATAATGAAATAATTCTAAATAGAAGGGGAGACTATCTTGTTGATTTGCAGAATTTCAATCTCATTTTCAAAAAGGGATTAGCTTTGTCAGTTTCAAACCGCGGCCCCGTACTAGCTCCATTACACAAAAGTGCAGAAAAAAAGGTTTTTAATTAATTCTAAAGATTAGCTATGATCTCTGAGATTGCATTTGCTAATGGAGTCATGGCACTGTGGCAGCCGCTCGCTCCAGTCCCCGCCTTTGTGCAACGCACAATCGCTTGATACAATCGCTTCTGAATAGAAGGGAGAAAATATTGTCGTCCATACTAAGTGGGGGGAATTGAGTTGATTGGAATGCCTGATTTCATTTAGAGGGGATGTAAACTAACTTGTCAGCTCAGAAATGAGAAGTGAGCGGAACTATTCCAAGGATGCTGTAATGGAATGAAGATTCTGTTCTTCAAAACTTCTACATCTATAAACCTCAGTGAAGACTGAAGAGCGACTTGCTGAACGGGGCTTAGGAATTCAATAAGTATGTCCTTTAATGCCTGAAATCTGAAAATAAGAAGGAAACTCAGAGAGATAGGGAAGTAATTCAGATGAATAAAAGTGTGTCATTTTAAAAAAGGTGTGATGTGTGATGGCAGTGTGGATTTTTGTAGTCAGAATTACAGAAGCACTTATTTTAGACAAAAAGGTCCCAAATTTTTAAAATTTTGCTTTCACATTTTTAATATTGTGGGAATTGTGGAAATATTGCAGCAGTTATGTGAAAGGTCCAGGCTCAACAATAGAGTACAATGTTTTTTTGTTTGTTTGTTCTAGCATGTTATCCAGTATAATAGAGCAAACTCAAAGTAGAAGATACGTAAAATTCTGCTGCTGCAGTTTTGTTTAAAATTATGAGCAAGAAATGTGAAAGAAAAAGCAAAAAGACCAAAAAAAAAAAAAAAAAATGCAGATGTGTGATTTGCCATGTTCAAGATTTTTTTTTTAGATCATAAACACTCAAATTTGAGATTAAAGTCAGGTAAAATAAAATAAAATAAAATAAAGGAAAAAGGTGACAAATTAAAGTGGCAAATATGTGAAACAGGTCAGGCGCAAGTTTGTTGTGATCAAAGAGTCTGAAACTTCTAAGAATACAGATTTAAATTTAGAAAGTCAAAAAAATTGCTTGACAGGGTGCAATTTGTGAGGTAAAGGAAAATGCAAACAGTGGAAAAAAAGGCCCAAATTTAAGACAATGAAGTCGCAAATTTTTTTTTTTATTTTATTTTATTTATTTTTTTTTATTTGTCACTTCATAAAATTACAAATTTGCTACAAAGAAAATCAACTTTTTGGGAGGATTGTTAAGTTAAAAGTATTTAAGACTTTGCTGTTGGTTTCTCTGTTTTTTTAAGATCATAAAGGGAAAAAGTTGAACATTTTAAAGAGAAAAATTTAACACTTGGAATGAAGTAAAAGTACTTCATTAGAGTACTCAAAGGTATAATTGTTAGTTTGATTTAGATACACTTTTTGTTTTACTGGTTAAAATGATCTAAATGTCCCAATGGCAAGCAATACATAATGTGTTCTTGAATAATATCCGCTATCTACAGCAGGAGAAAACCCAGGAAAACATCAGCCAATTACATCGATTAGGATCCAATCTGTCAAACCAATCAAATCCCATCCTGCCGTTTTGGCCCTCCTCCTGCGCGTACATTTCACCGGGGCGCACAACCCTTGACTCAATGCGTTTATCAGAGGTTAGAGGTGTACAGGTTTGCACTCAGCAGAAGAATAGCAGAGAAACTACCCATACCCTGATTACTGGTAACCGCCCCTCCGCCTAAACAGAGCAAGAAAATACAAAGACAGGCTGAAAAGGTTGAAAATAGAAAGAAACTGGACAAAGCCAGGTCGAAAACAAGAGTCAACATTGGTCAGAAGAGGTGCTTGGCTCCGGGCCGTAGTCTGGATTTGAGTCTAAAAAGCTCTCACCACAGGGGTAGCATGCTAGCATGACAGTCTTGAGTACAAACAAAAGTCACGTTTGTTTATTTGCTTTTTAGCTTTACGTCTTAACATTTTGGTGTTTCCTTACCTCTGAATGAGACATGACTCGACGTAGTGGAAAACATAAAATGATGAGCTGAGTCCGTCTTTCACTCATTCACAATCAAAGTCGCGAATCAGTGGCGCTCATGCATGTGGGCGGGGGTGTTGCTTTGTAGGAGCTCAAAGGGGAGGGGGAGGAGGGGCTAGGCGGAGTCCTTACGCAATGCTACATCCAAGTTCATGCTGGTTTTTCAGGACTGCCAACCCTGCCTTGAAGTAGGTTTTGGGAGGATTTATACTTTACTTGAGTTTCTGTATTTATTGCAACTTTCACTTTCAACTTTTAACATTGACAAGACAAAGATGTTACTTTTTCTCCACTACATTTACATCGTCACTGTCTTTACTCTCTACAGAATAAAATGTGAATCTAATTTTTCCATTTTGTATGAATTATCAGGACCACTCGTTCTTAGTGAATAACTGGCACTCTCATATGAACGTAAGACTCATCTCAGCGAGACCGTGGACACCCTGAGGATATTCCTCAGTGTCTACAGTGTGATGGAAGCACCCTCATCCACTGGTGTTAGTAGACACACCACCACACCACCACCACCTGCTAGTTTAGCTTCAGAAGAAGACAAACACCTGTCGCCATATCTGAAATTCATTTTTACTTCTCTTAGGGTTAAAGGTTTGTCCTACGGGATGTCCCTGTTTGCTAAATATTGGCGTTCCTGAATTCAACATCAAACTTTAAAAAAAAATACAAAGAGGCAAAAGGTGAAGGAAGTTGAGGGGGAATTAATCCTAATAAAGCTTGTGAGAGGAATAGCTATTTCTGTTTAATTTCTTCGTACTTTTACTTAAAAATTCTACTCAAGTGACATTTTAGAAGCTGACTTTCACTGTTACGGGAGCAGATTTCAAGTGAGATATCGTTCCTTTTACTCAAGTATGGCTATCAAGTATTGTATACACCACTGCATGAGAGTAAAGGTTTGCAAGTTTTTGATATCATCAAGAAGACTTGTGTGGGAAAATTTGAGACAAAAACACTTGTAAACTTGTTTCAAAAGTCAAAACTTTCAGGATTAGAGTATAAGACATTTGTGAGCTAGAATACTTGCAAAATTTTTAATCATAAAGAAGCAGATTTGTGAGGAAAAATATTGAACTAATGGAAACAAAAGTCCGGTAAATAAAGGACACTAACATTAAGGCTTTGATGACATGTTAAAAAAGGTTTCTTTTCTTTTTTTCTCCTTTTTTCCCCATTTTTCATTTTCAATTGGACAGTTTTCGGTCTGTGAAGATTTTGGCTTGTTTGTTTGTTTGTTTTTTTGTTCTGAAAAATAACAAGTTGGAGAGAACTCCCTAAATGGATACAATATAAGTTGCAAATTTGTGAGATTTCAAAGCAGCATTTTTGCACTACACTCAACAAAAACAAAAAGTTCTGTTGAAGATTCGAATCACCTTCTACTTTCTGTTTTGCTTTAACCTCTGAAACTTCTTCATTCAATCAAATTCAGTGTTTCTGTATGATCACGGATCGTTCATTTCACAGTGTGTTGGTTTTCCCTCATTTCCTGATGGCTTCTGAAGTGTATCCAGGATGTTCCAAAGTGAAACAATGTGCCTCCAGTCTCCTGATGTGTAATCTCTGTGCTGTTTAAGAGTACACGTGCTGATTGAGAGAGCCGACCGTTTCGTATTGTATTCAAATCAGCGCCGCACTAATTAAGCATCCACAGGAAACAGTTCATGCATGTAATCCAGTGTAAATTCGTTTAATTGGTAGCAGCCTCTATGTTTACTGTGCACTATCCCAGCAGCTTATCAGGGAGCTGCTGGTGCAAACAGATCATGACACCAGTGGGTTAAAATAACAGTAGGAGTGAGACACCTAGTGGACAGGTGTGGAACAACAGATGACGTCCCCACAGCTCCATTGTTGTTCGTCTTTATCCTGTTTTTAATGCCTCTATTGTACCATTGTGTTTTTTTATTAATGCAACCCCCCGCCTCAACCCCCCCCCCGAACCTGTGCACAGCCTTTGTTGCTCAGCACATCCGCCATGTCCGCTGACTGTTGCGATGAAAGGCATTTGATTTTTACAGCAGCTTTCATGTAAAAATGGCAGCAAAGTACACGCCGTGCCCGTGCGCCTGTGTGCGCCTGTGTGTGTGTGTGCACAAATCCACTAGAGCTTTGACAGTCTGAAAGGTGTTTTATCAGTGTGTTGTAATATGTTAGCAATTATTCATTACAATAGCAGGCTGTGTGCATATTTAAAAGGTCGTCAAAGTGCAGAATTAGATTGTCCAAAAAAGTGAAGATAAAATACAGATAAATGAACTTTCATGGATGCAGAATCCTCATTGAGATTCCAACAGCGTGCTCTCAAATCCACACACACACATTTGGACAGATCACACATCAGAGGGACGCAGGACAAGGATGTGAGAGCAAACAGATGAATCTTGCAGCGTGTGTGTCCCGGCGTGCCTCCGCTCCGAGGGAGCTCCAGAGTGCTTTATCTGTCATCATAAGGACAGACACAAAAAGCTGCACCGGCTGCAAACAACAGCCGCGGTCAGGACGCGCAGACACAGACACGAGCAGACGGTGTGTGTTCAGGGGTTTGGGGATGTGACGACCTCTCTGTTGTTTGAGAGTTTCCAGCCAGTCAGCTGACGCGAGTCTGTCGCTGGGAATAGTCGGGCATGTCATTCAAATGCAGGTTTTAGGATCAGATGATGAACTTTGTGGTAAAATGACTTTGCCATGCAGACAGGCGGTGTGTCCCTCATGTGCCAGATTTTATTCCAGGCCTACCTCATGATGCTCAAACGTACTTTTAAAGGTCGGCATGAAGGTTAAGAAGATAATTTGCTCATTTAGTGATATGATCTGCATTTTCAGGTTGTTAGCCCGAAAAATTTGCTATGCAATGATTGTTTTAAAACCTTTTTTTTTTGGTTTGTTTGTTTTTGTTTTTTTCTCTTTTAGGCCAAACATTGTGAAAGTGTTACATTTGCCTTAAAGAGGGGTATATATCCTTTTTTTTTCTCTTTTTTTTGTCTTTATTCTGCCCCTTGGGTGCCTCCTTAGTATCTTCTACAGCTCCTTTTTTATTTCATATTTTTATGTTCTTACACTGGTGTTAATTTCACCATGTTTCATCAATACCTTGTGCTATTTTAAAAACAGACCAGCTTTAGCCTTTTCCAATCAGATTCAGAGATTCCACCATCACATGAACATGTAAAAGATGTGTAAATCTAATCATGTGTTGTGTGCACATCCAGAATTATCACTTTAAATACAAGTATAAAATATTCCAAAGCAAAATACCCCCTCTTTAAGTTTAAATACCCCCCACAGCCAAAAGTCATGTTTGCAAGGTAAGCTGCTCACACTCCAAGGATGCATCATGCCTCTCCGCAGCTTGGATCTGGAGGATCTGTTCAGTATGAATATCCAGAATTTGTACTTGGGTTTAAAAAATGGGAGAGTAGAATGCATCCACTTTAAAGCAATATACCCCCTCTTTAATTTTACACAACTTTGTAACAAATTTCATCCAAAATCTAATGTAATTTTGAGGGATCATTGTTTCAACTTCAAATCAGATTTTTTTTTCTTTTTTTTTCTTTTTTTTTTTTGTAATTGTTCCTCACAGATACTTGCAGCAAGAAGGTTTCTTCGTTTGGTTCCTTGCAGTACTGTGCACAGGAGGGGAGCAGGTCTGCATCCCCCTTCTGACCCAATTGTTTAAAAAAGAGGGCCAAAACATGCGCTAAACTTTTCCTTTGAGTAACATCTCATGCTAAAATGCCCTCTAGGGGCAAAAACACAAGCTAAAGTGTTCTCTTGAGATCCAAAACGTGCTAAAATGCCATATTTGGAGCTGAAATGCACACTAAAGAGCTCTCTTGGGAGCCAGAATGTAAGTCTGAAGTCACTTTTTGGAAGCTCATCATGTGCTAGGTGAATCTTGGTAGCCGAAATGTGTGCAAAATTTCCCTCTTCGGAGCCAAAATGTCCTTCTAAGGTGTCCATTTGGAAGCTACATTGTGTGCTTCAGTACCCTCATGGGAGCCAAAACACAAACTAAGAAGTCCTCTGGGTAGCCTAAATGTGTGTAAAGTGCTGTCTTGAGAGGCAGAAAGTAAGCCTAAAATCTAATTTGTGAGCCAAAATATTTGTTGTGCCCTCTTGGAAGCTTAAATGCCCTTTAAAAGGTCCTCGTGGGAGCCCAAAAGCATGCAAAGTTGGGCTCTCGGAGGCCAAAGTGTTTGTAGAATGCCCTTTTGTGAGCAAAACTGCTCTCTCAAGTGCCCTCTTGGGAGCCAAAATGTTTGTGGAGGCCCATCTTGGGAGCCAAATTGTGTGTATAGCGCCCCCTTGGGAGCCTACATGCCCCTTAAAGTGTCCTCTTGGGAGCCCAAAGCATGCCAAGTTGGGCTCTTGGAGACCAAAATGTTTGTAGAGTGCTGTTTTGGGAGCCAAATACACCCTTAAATGCCCTCTTGGGAGCTTAAATGTTTGTAGAGGGCCCTACTTGGGAGCCAAAATGTTCGTAGAAGGCCCTCTTGGCATCCAAATTGCTCCCTGAAATGCCCATTTGGGAGCCAACTCATGTGCTGAAGTGTCCTCTTGGGAGCCAGAATGTGAGCCTAAAGTCTCTTTTGGGAGCCAACATAGCCCTAAAGTTCAGTTTCAGGACCCAAAATGCCCTCTTGGAAGCCCAAATCTGCATGTGTATAGAGTGCCCTCTACGGACGTATGTTTTTTTTTTTCTAATAGCCCCTTCAGAAAGTCTGCATAGGCCACTGACTGACTGTGTAGTCCCATACATGCTTCTTCCTACAGCCCAAAGACTTGCTCACATGATAAGCTGCCATCTCTAGAGGACGCACCATGCCTCTCTGAGGCTGATCAAATTGTGATGCAGTTTTTTTCCATTACTAAAATTAGCTCACCCTTAATTGTCTCTCAGAAATGACACTTCCTCTCAGGATGGCTTTTCACGATGGTGCCAAGTTTGCTTTAATGACTGCTGCCTTTCACACGGGCAACACTTCGATGAGCTCTGTAGAGGCCAAAAAGGCTTTCAATGTGTGATACTGGACGACTTTGCTCAGTGTCCGGTCGCCCGTCTGTCGTGGAGCAGCAAACAGAGGTGACAGTTCAGCGATAGTGTAACTGGGAGGCAATGCTGAGGCACGGCTGGATAAGAAATCCATGCAGCTAAACAAAAAGGTTCAGACGCGGTGAATTCTGCTGCTCCAGAACTGTCGTCTTCACCCTGCATCCCTGCTCTGTTTTTGCACAATCTGTCTGGACATCGAGGGTATTATTTCCAGTCCAGACCAAAGCAACAACCCCCCACATCTCCCACTAATGATCAGGAGCAGTAAGTGACTTATCAGCAACCCAAGCACATATTGGTACAACAAAAAGCCACCACCTTGGCTGACCCTGATGTGATAAAGCAACCTGCTCAGCGGTGCAGCAACATTTAACAAATAATCAAAAGCTAAAGTCGCAATTGACCCTAACCAGCATGGTTCAGGATGCACACAGCATCATAAGCGTCCTCTACTGTGTGGGTAATCATGCAAGCAGCTGTGGGCCGGGTAAATATTTACTTCCCCTGCTTTAAACGTGCATGTGCTAAATCTGTTAGCTCTCAGGCTTACGTAAACCCGGCGTCTTTGTCATGTGCCCACGAGATGCAGATCTGCTCCTCGGCTTCCTGCTGAGTCGTTGCACCCTGATACCCTCACACGCAGCCCGTTAGTCACACGAAGATGGAGGGAAAGGAGGAGATGGCGAGGCTCACAGATGGCGTTCAGCTGAGAATGTTTCGCTCGGGGCCAGTGTGTGAGACCTCTGTACGCTTGATTCAGAGAATGTCATTTGCCTAGTTAGTCAGCAGAGCACAACAGCAACAGAACATGCTGTAAAGTTTGCATGTGTGTGTGCGTACCTCAGCCCACCCTTGATATTTCCCTCTGTGTCACTCAAGAGCTCAGCACCGAAGGCAAAAGTCCTTGACCTACAGTCCTCTGGCTGTGATTTTCTCTGTCCTGCACCAAACATTTGCTTATGAAATCTCCTCGTCTTATTTAATCTGCTCTGGTAGTTTTCTTCCACAAAGTTTTCTCCTCCTTTTCAGGCTCCTGTAGTTTCTGCGTGAAACATCGGACCGCAGCATTTCTCCATCTCATTTATTTCACTCTAATTGACGCAACGCTGCTGCCTTGTCCTGCCAAAGTAATAAGCTAATGCTCTCTGGCATTGACTGTTTGCTATTGATAGTCCCCAACTGCGTGATGCACACTGGGGAAATTAATCATTTGCCATCACACGGGAGTAAATATAGTTCTTTTATTTGTTTGGCCTGGCAGTCATTAACTCAACATGCTCTTTATTTCCTGAAAGTTGAGATCATGCGTCTGCACCAAGCAGTGTTTACATACACCAGACACCTCATACTTTCATTCTCATGCTCTTAAGTTTGCCCCTTGACTTTAGCTTAAAGGGACCACAACCACATTTCCAAGTTATCTTAAAAAAAAGTCTCTTTTCTAGATACATGCCTAATCGTAATCCACACTTTAAAATAAGATTATCGGCACCAATACAGGTTATTCCTAAACCCTATTATGGTTCAAGCAGGACTGGATTGATTTACAGCACGTCAAAGAGCACCAAACTGCCAGATGAAGTTTAATAGAGAGAGGAGAGATCTGTGTATTTCTCTGCTGAAAACGGTTTGTGTGATTAATTTTGTAGTGATGGTGGACACTGGAGCCTAACTGTCAGACAGAAAAAGGACAGAAGAGCAGAAGAAAGTCTGAACAAGCTGAAGGCTAACACATGAGCTAAAGGCTAAAACACAGGCTCAAGGCTGAATTGCAAGTATGAATCATAGGCAACAGGCTAAAAAATGAGCTAAAGGCTGAAATACAAGGCAAGGGCTAAGGAAAACTAAAAGCCAAAACACTAGCTAAAGGCTAAAACAGAAGCTAAAACTGAAGCACAAGCTAAAGGCTAAAACAGCAGCTACATGCTAAATTAAGGGTTTAAATACTTAATTATAAGCTCATGGCTAAAACACAAGCTCATGGCTAAAACATGAGCTGAAGGCTAAAACAGTTGCTAAAGACTAAAACACAAGCTATAGGCTAGAATAAAAGCTGAATGTCATAAAATGAGCTATAGGCCTAAACCAAGGATCTCAAACTCATGCCATGAAGGGGCAAAAGGCTGCAGGTTTTCTTTCTGACCAAAAACTCCACCAGCTGACTTCACTGATTAGTCCCCGCTCTCTGCTTCAAGGTGAGGTAAACTGTGAAATCAGCTGTTGGAGTTTTTGGTTGGAAAGAAAACCTGCAGCCTCTTGGCCCTCCATGGCACAAGTATGAGATCCTTAGTCTAAACAAAAGCTAAAAGGTGAAACACAGGCTTAAGGCTAAAATAGAAGCTGACGGCATTAAAAAAGGGCAAAAGACTCATACAATAGGGTAAATGGTAAAATGTGAGATATTACCTTAAACAGTAGATTATGGCTTAAACATGGGTTTAAAGCTAAAACAAAAGCTTATGAATAAAACATGACCCCCCCCCCCCCCCCCCCCCCCCCCCCCCCCAACACACACACACAAAAAAGAAAGAAAACCTGAAGGCTAATGGCTAAATCACAAGCTAAAGGCTGGAAGGGTTACTATTTTAGAACTAATTTTCATTTCAACCCACAGTCAGTATTTATTCTGCAGTGGTATGTCCAAACTTGAGAGCCCATCAGTAAAATGAAGAGCCAGGTTACGTTAGTTCTGCTTGGTGAGGTTGGAGTTGGTAGATGAGCTCTGATAGGACAGAACCAGGATTCACTAACGTCACATGTTACAGACACGTCTCAGAGCACCTGGCTGTGAGTGGAGCTAAATATAGCCGGCTTCTAAACTACAACACAAACTGACAAAGTTAGCTTGTTGTCACGTTTCAAAGCGTAGCTCTACCTAACTGTTGATAAAAACCTGGCCTTGTTGTGTTGTATCTAGTAAAAAGTTTTTTTGAACTAAGAAAAGTAGAGTTAAAAAGAAGGTCTGATCTCCATTCATTTCAAAAGAAACACATGCCTTGTTAAGAGTGAGATCTTCACCATAGTGTGTGTGGGACACCGGGCTAAAAGGTGTCAATGCAGTATGATTGAAACAAATTGTCCACACAGCATCTTTAAGATAATGAATGTTGCTGACATTGTCGTCTTAGTATGTCTTGGCCTATTTTCTACATTATAACACACATGACTCTGAAGTGCAAGTCACTGCATGGGCTCAAAATGACTTTGAAATGTTTGAATTTGTGCTAAAAAACACAGAAGCAGCAAATTTTTGCAGGCGAAAACTGCAAAAGCTTTCGAATGCAGCAGGTTTAACTTCAAAAACAGGGGTCATGATAGCTGCAAATACACGCCAAGCAGTATTAGTCACATAAGTCACACCTCTTTAAATAGCCAGCCATTTACTCTCCCTTTCAATTCCACACGTGTTGGTAACGGTCTGTATTCTTCACTTGATCATCTCCGTCTATCAATTTTCTGCAATCAGTGAGCACGTTTTTGATACCCCCGCCGAACATATGACATGCACTATGAGCGGTGCTCTTAATGAGCGTACGGATGGAGCCCCTCCAGTCTCTTAACAATGAAAGAGAAACGGCTGAGCTCCAATCATCCCACGGCTCATGAAAGGAAGCGCTCATTAGGATCATTTTATTTCCCGTTGCTTAAGAGGGAGTTATTTTAATCATTATGTATTATGGCGCTTGACTTGAAAGGGGGGCTTTTTCCGCCATTATGTCTTTAAACCGCACCGTTAAAGTAGAGCAAGTGCATTATGTGATCAAAAAGTGGCTCTGTTTCAGACTGATGTGACTGGAGATGGAAGCTTTGAGAAGTGTATCACTCTGAGAAGTGAACATCTGCCATTTTTTACTCTTTAGATCCCTCAAATTTATAACTGACGTGTCCCTTTAAGCACTCTGTATCAAACTGACCCAGTGTCTTCCTGCTTCCCGCTACTCTCTTAATGAAAAGTATCAATATTAATGCACTTTTTAACTGCATTTTTTACTGTAACCAATTGTCAGATTTCTCATTTCACATGTCAGAAACACCTATGTGTTCATTTTTTTCATCAGTACTTGTGTCGTCTTGTTTACATTTTTAACCCTAATGTTCTGTTCTGGTGAATTTTGACAGATTTGAAAGTTATATAGAGTGAAATTTGCTCAAACTATCTTGAGGCTCCATGACTCTGTCTCAACAGAGTTTTTAAACCAAACATACCAAATAAATTGATTTGGAAAAACTTTTGTGTTTTCTGTTCTGTTTTGTTTAACTCTTGGTGCTCGTTCAAAAACAACCAGTTATTGAAGTGAACAGAGGAGAGTGTGAAAATGAGTTTAAAAAAACAACAATACTGACTTTTACAACATCAAAAACCTGTTTTTAGCCTGGTTTTAAAAACAGCTTAGTTCTGAAACACCAATTTTTCAATCAGCACACAATGTACACGATGTGAATTTTATTTTCTTTTTTTTTTGTGATATAAGGATTGTCTGATTATCCAATCAAAGACACAGCTGAGCTCACATGACTGACAAGCACCCTACAGCTCTTAAGGAGGAAGCTCAAAGCCTGTGTCATATCCAATGTAGCTGCATCTGTGGATTGATTTTATTTCACTGTTTAAAGAAAAGGCATGTGAAAAAAAAAAAAAAAAACGGCTCCCCCTCGTGGCTGGCTTGGTCAAAAAATCCAACTCCCCAGCCATTCCAGATGGGCTGTGGTCAAACCTTAAAAAAATATTAAACCTCATAGAAATATTTCTCACATCCGCGTGTTGTGGTGATTTGAAGACATAATCTGGGTACCTTGTTTTCAGTTCCTCTGTTTTCTGAGAAGTTTTGGTTGGGTTGCTAGGCGCCGCCCTGTTGGCTATAGCTGCCTTTTGCAGCAGCTCTCTCTTCTTTGTCCATTTCTTGTAATTTTTTTGTCTCTTTTTTGTGATATTTGTATTTGGAGTGGATCATTACTTTGTATGGTTCATTGTTGGTCATGGACACCAAACTTTTTGTTGCTTCAGTGATATTTTTACTACTTTTTCTCCTGTGTTTCTCTGGAGATCCTACATGTAACCATGGCTGCATTGTTTACATGTGAAATCAGCTGTTAGCAGCCTGTAGCATGTCAGTGCTAACTGGCGCAAGGCCTGATGTCTTCCCACAAGATGAGGAGAAGGAGGTGAGGAAGACGTGCTGGTTCTCAGGTGAGAGCAAAGAAGTGACGACATGGACCTTCCATCCATCATTAATGGGAACGTCAGATTTATCTCCAATAAGATGGACAAGCTAGCTGTGCTAACCCAGCAACAGAGGGAATACCAGAGGGCAGAGTAGCATCATGCTATTCAGACATGGCTAACAGAGCTAACATCAGACACCAACGCCATGTTGGAAGAGCTTCACCTGCTGTGAGCTGGCAGGATACAGGGGAAAGAGATGGAGCATGACGGAAGAAGCTCAGTCCTGGACCCTGTGGAGGTGGAGGCTGGCTGAACTGGACAATGATGGACAAGCTCTCATCATCTATTTTCTGATGGACCTTTTTGCACTTTCTTACTTTTGTTTTCTTGATTGCTGCTGTGACTTCAATTTCATTGTACTTGTGACAATGACAATAAGGTTCTATTCTATCCTATTCTATTCTATTCTATTCTTCATTGGTTATAAGAGGTTAAAATGAGGCTCTACATCATGTATGATTATAGACAGCTGCCATTCTTGTGTACTTTTTTCAGGATTTTAAAATATGTCAGGAGAGTGAGGCAAGCAGAGGTTAGACTCTTGAATTTAAAAAATAATTATTAATTTGGCCCCACTCAAGTCCAATCGTCGGAGTCAATGAGTGACTTAAGGCTCCCCTTGTGACATTTGGACCTGGTTCACAGATGAGTGTGACGCACTCAACCCACATATCCCAAATCTGTCTGATCACTGCCAGTTTGTCTTGTAGACAGCCTTGGAAAATGTTTCTGTTTTTTTTTCCTATTATCAGAGAAAAAAAGATATGATAGCATGATACTATACCATACTATACCAGCTTTATTTATAGAGCACTTTTAAAAACAACCAAAGCTGCAGACAAAGTGCTGTCAAATGATGACAATTATATTTTTTGCCATTCTTTTTAGCTGTTCTTTCTTTGAAGACATTGCTACCATTGATTTTATCAGGGTACTTTTGGGATAATTTCCTTTGTACATAAATAAAATGTTCATGGTCACTTTTGATGTGACCGTCAAAAACTATAAAAATGTTTCAAAGCAAATGCCCTCGGTAACTTTGACCCAAAGTAGTCTGTGATGATGAACATTTTACTTTGTTTCATCTTTTTTTTTTTTTTTTTCCTCAGGAATAATAAAAAACAGAAATTAAACAGAAATTACGTCTTTCAGAAATTGAATTCAACATGTGTAAGCTCAGGCCATGAAAAGCAAAACAAGTTGAGAATTTCAAAATGATCACAAGAAATGAAATTGGTTAAAGACTCAGAAAAATCAAAGATGTGTAACATAACATGAGGGTTAATTGGTGACCTTGTAATTAGTGGGAGAATGTATAATGAGCAGATGGATATGCAGAAGAGAACCCCAACATGGTTGGATAAGACCCTTTGCTTTGTTAGGATTCAGTTGGAGCATTACATTTTAGCTTCACTTTGCACGACTTCTCCTCATTTTGGGTTTATTTCCACTCCTTTGAAATCCAGTCTGCCCACGAGGTGCCTCCTCACCTAAGAGGATGTCATTATCCTGTATTAGAGTATGAGACTGGTGTTTTGCAGCCTTTCCCATTCTGCTAAGAATGAAGTGCCACCGAAACGTTGAATACTAATAATCTGTGGCAGAGAAAATAGCCGAATGCGCCTCTCCTTGTGTGCAGCCAATGTTGAGCCAGCTGAGCCCTGGTCAGTCCCAGCTCTGCCCTCCGGCCGCGTTGAGAAGCCGTAATGCATCAGCGCGTATGACAAGTGTGCAGGGCGTCCTTATGCCCGGCAGGCCAGTGGCGACTTAGTGTGCAGCATGCCATGGAACAAGCGGATAGGCGCTGGGAGAGAGATGCAGCCGACTAAAACCAAGTGCTTGGCTTCCAACTGACCCGCCCGGTCCACATGAATGAGCGTCAGGGTTAACAAACTGGAGGCGAAGTGAGCGAAGCTTGTCAATCCATACGACAAGCTTCTCATGAGTGTAGATCTCTGCAGGCTCGCACTTACTGCTTGCTATGATGCTGTAATCAAGAGTTTAAAGACTGCTGAAAAACTGGAAACAAGAGGGAAAGCAACAACTCCTACAAGTTGTTTTTATACCTCAAAAACAACTCCAGGCCTAATCTAAGGTTTTAGATATGACACCTGGAGCTTTTTACACAATCCTTTCTGTTAATGTTTTGAGAAAACACATGACATGTTGTAAATGGCTGTCACCTTTTGTTCTAGTGTTAAGCAATTAAAAAGTTTGCAACAAAAACAGTACGTGGTCTAGAGTTTGGCTTTCAGATTCTGCTTTTAAAGTAGAAAATCAAAGCAGAGCCTTGGAAAATACTCCTTGAAATCACAATAACTGGAAATTATATGATTAGAATATGATTAATTGTGTGATAAATCGATTAATTGCAATCTTCTCTTTACTCAAATCATGGCTGACCTTGTGTTAGGAAACTACTGCTGAAAGCTGCATGGTACTTTTGATAATAGTATAGGTGACTAATTGCACACTGAGAATTGCATGGCTTTTATTTGAATCAATTTGCGATTAATAATGTGATTATTCGATTAATTGCTGAAATACAGTATTCGCATTTTTCTCTACACTGAAATCCTGGCTGAAGTTCTTTGTTCGTGTTTAGCTGACAACTTCCCCCACTGCTCTTTAACTTCATGTTTACACACATAAGATAGAATTAACCGTTAGCCATTTTGAAGACTGTCCCAAAGCGATAATTGTGCTCGGAGGAGACAGGAGTGAGGATGGAGGAGACTGATCGGAGGAGCTATGATCGAGGAAACACGAGAGCTGGCTTTGCGGAAGTCTTTTCACTAACTGACACGGCTCCTTATGGAATATCACTCTCTGATTGGACGCTGCAGCGGCCCAGACTGCTCTACATGAAACTTCACAACACAACAATAGAGTTTAATGAGAGAGAAAAGGCGAGCTGAGGACAGGCACAGAGTATCGTTCAGAAACTGATCATAAATCTGGTAATGTTAAGTGTTTGTTGTGAGTTTAAAGCACAAAACACTGAACACAACCATCATCAGATCAATATAATGGAGGATTTTTACTGAAATCTAATGAATAATATTGTCCTGAAACACAGTAAACTAGCTTACATTGATAAGTTTCAGGGTTCACAATCTAGATAAAGGCTAAATTATTCATAAATATTCTAACAATCACGCATTCTACCGGTAAAGTGATCCTCGAGCTTCTAACCTGCACACAGAATAAACAGAGAGCAGGTTTTCTTCATGGCAATGTGTTTGTTAAACAGGTTAAAGGAACAGACAGAACTCTGTTACTGTTTATGTTTGATCCGATTTATTACAGCGCACATGTGCAGGCACACAAACAGATGTTAGAGCTGACTGACAGATGATCCAGAGGTGATCAGCTGATGCCGTCATCACTGAAACACGTCGCTTTGTGTCACGCTCCGGAGGAGAGGATGTCCCTTTCCTCTAAAAACGAATCTCCTCCATCCTCTCTCCTCTCTTCATTTCCTCGCGTCTCTCCCACGCATCTCTGGTGGGAGGGACTAAGACGCATGTGAACGACGCAAGTGGACACATTGTCTCTGAGTTCTGCGTGCTCTTTGTTGGTTTATTGTTGCTGTTTTGGTGCCACCCTTTGTGTCCTTGTGTTTCCTTGAGCGTCTGTCAGTTTTTCAGTTTTGTCTTTTGTTTGAGTTTCTGATTTTGGGTTTAGGATTTTTGAGTTCAGTTGAAATAAAGTTTTTCTTCTTTCTGCTATTGGGTCCTCCTCTCTTGTTTTTACACTGTGATTCATGACAGTTCTAGCCCTAAGTTTGGTAATTGTTTATAAAAGCTGCATGGTATTTGTGATAGTGGTATAAGTCTTGACTCATATTTCACTGAAAGTTACATGATTAATTGGTTAAGCTGTTATCGATTAATGTATTCATATAAGATTAATCAATGTATGTTGCAAACAATCACTATGAAACATTAATTTGCTAATTTCTCTCCCCTAGAATCCTTGCCAATAGCTGCATAATATTTTTGTACTTTAGTATAAGTCAGTTTTAGTCTTTTTGAGAATTGCACGATTATTCAGTTAATTGATAAGTTGCTAACAAAGGTTATTTTCATTTCTTTCTTCGCTTGAATCCTGGCTGAAATTTTTGGATTGTGTTGAGGTGAAACGTTTCCCACTACTTGATTACTTTATATTTTCATTCACAAGACATAATTTAACCACCTTTTAATTTCTTATTGATTTAAATTATGACAGATAAATTATTTTTAGACTGGAGACAGCAATTGAGACCCCTTCAAGAGGGTCAACCCCAATGTTAGATAGCCCATCCAATCCATTCTAGTTTAATTAAGTTACAAGGTATTTGGCAATATGACAAAATACACAAAAATAATGTAAAAGGTCAGTAAAGCAATATGATAAGAGCGGGTTTTAAGAAGAGATTTTAAATGTGGTACTAAGTTTTTCTCACCTTCCTCAGCAAAGATAATGACGCTTGGTGGCCAAAAAACTTTGGGCTTTAAGAACAGGATGTGAATCTTAGAATCAGTAATAAAAATTACAGGTCAGTGGAGGGAACAAGGACTGGTGTGGTGTGGTCACCTCTAGTAGTGCTGTTTAAGAGCTTGGCAGCAGTGTTTTGAAACATTTGCAGTCTTTGAAAATTACTTCTGCATATGCCAGAATAGAGTGCATTACAATGGTATATTTAAAAAAAAGAAAACGCTTGAATGACTTTTTCCAAGTCTGCATGGGATAGAAAAGACTTTTTCTTAGTGAGCAGCCTCAGTTGTGAAAAACAGGACAGCCAACTATCAAATATCATCTCTAGGGTAGAGGTCAGGGTATTTGCAGTATTAGCAGTGGAGCCTAAGTGGGTAGTTATGAGAACCTCTGATTTGGAGCCATTGAGTCGAAAAAAAATTCTGGACGTTCAGTTCTTGATGTTGGACATAGGGATGAGTACCTTTCACATGCAAAACTATACAGTACCATCGGTATTGGTACTCAGCTGTGTTGATGAAATAAATATAAATAAATATTGATTTATTTGATGATTAAATCTCAAAGATTTTCAATTCAACATATTCATTTCCCAGTATATAAACTTAAAATTTTGGGTTCATGTCCAGCATGGAAAACAACCTACTCTTCCACTCTCTAACAGTTAAAAATGTGTTTAGGTAACTAAATATGGTGCTATTTGATTCTACATGAATTGGTACCCAGTCCTACAGACAGAATTTGGTCGGTACCCATAGAAGTACCTGAGTTGGTGCCCATTCCTAGACAGACAGGACACAACGGGTGCGTCGCAAAGCTCCAAAGTTCCATCCTTCCTTCCTCCACTTGCGTCGTTCACATGCGTCTTAGTCCCTCCCACCAGAGATGCGTGGGAGAGACGCGAGGAAATGAAGAGAGGAGAGAGGATGGAGGAGATTCGTTTTTAGAGGAATGGGACATCCTCTCCTCCGGAGCGTGACACAAAGCGACGTGTTTCAGTGATGACGGCATCAGCTGATCACCTCTGGATCATCTGTCAGTCAGCTCTAACATCTGTTTGTGTGCCTGCACATGTGCGCTGTAATAAATCGGATCAAACATAAACAGTAACAGAGTTCTGTCTGTTCCTTTAACCTGTTTAACAAACACATTGCCATGAAGAAAACCTGCTCTCTGTTTATTCTGTGTGCAGGTTAGAAGCTCGAGGATCACTTTACCGGTAGAATGCGTGATTGTTAGAATATTTATGAATAATTTAGCCTTTATCTAGATTGTGAACCCTGAAACTTATCAATGTAAGCTAGTTTACTGTGTTTCAGGACAATATTATTCATTAGATTTCAGTAAAAATCCTCCATTATATTGATCTGATGATGGTTGTGTTCAGTGTTTTGTGCTTTAAACTCACAACAAACACTTAACATTACCAGATTTATGATCAGTTTCTGAACGATACTCTGTGCCTGTCCTCAGCTCGCCTTTTCTCTCTCATTAAACTCTATTGTTGTGTTGTGAAGTTTCATGTAGAGCAGTCTGGGCCGCTGCAGCGTCCAATCAGAGAGTGATATTCCATAAGGAGCCGTGTCAGTTAGTGAAAAGACTTCCGCAAAGCCAGCTCTCGTGTTTCCTCGATCATAGCTCCTCTGATCAGTCTCCTCCATCCTCTCTTCTCTCTCTTCCAAGCACAATTATCGCTTTGGGACAGTCTTCAAAATGGTGACTAAGAAAGTACTTCTGAGGAGATAGGACGGGGGAGGCACGAAATTAACACATTGAGACACACCCTAGGTTTGAAACATCTGTTGAGCCAGACCTGAGATGGTAATACAGCTGGATGTCATCAGCATAACAATGGAAATCTATACCATGATTGTGTGTGATTGGCCCAAGATGGAACTTATAAAAGGTGAAGAGGACTCAAAATTGATCCTTGTGGATCACCATAAGAGGAAAGAACCACTGCTGTGAGCTGCATGATATTTGTGATATTGGTATTAGTGTTGACTAATATTTCAATGTGAATTGCGTGATTTCAATTTTATTAATTCTATGATTAACTGATTCATCGCTTTTATACATTATTTGCTAAGTCCGCTTGGCTAGAATCCTGATGTGGCTTTTGGTTTGCATTTAGCTGAAAAGTTTTTCCACTGCTCTATAACTTTATATTTCACATATTTTTGAGATGTTAAAAGAATTCAGGTCCTCTCCCTTCCAGTCCTTGTCTTCAAGGACTCACAAGTACTTCAGAGGACACGCGAGTAAGTTAAAGAAAGGTTAAGTATCTGGCAGAGTGTTGCACTTCAAATCAGCAACAGCCTGTTGGAGGACTTTTGGAAGTCTGAACAAACACCCCCTTATCTACATAAATAACACAGGGTTAGAACGGGTCAGTTTTATTTTCCACCCATCTCTGAGGACACTCGCTTGGACTCGTGCTATACCTTTCCAGTGAAGGATCTGCTTCTGTATGAGGAGGTGAAAGAGAGCCAGCTCCTGCCTCTGCATTACAAACAACATCCTGGTGCACCACATTAACTCTTCAGCTTCCACTGGAGAACTCTTACACTTTGTTAGAGAACAGACTCACCCCTTTTGAATGCATGGACACTTTAAGGTCTAAAAGCTCCAGTTCTTCCAGAGTGCTCAGATTTGCAGCTTGTGTCAGCCATAGCTTGTCAGATTCACGCCTCCCTCTGTTATCTGTGATTTTGTGTTTTTATTTGTAGCACCGTGTAGCTGACAGATCTCGCAAAATCGTCCTCACTGTTTATCTCAGCCCGTGCTGCTTGATTTATGCGGCCATAAATAAATGATTCATGCTCGGAGAGTGTGTGTTGCAGTCATTACAGATTTGCTGCATCATTCCTGTCTGGGTTGAAGAAACAGCCCAGGAGCAAGACTCACCAATTTGACAACAGGCTGATCTGTTACACAATCTACGGCTGCGTCGAGTTATATGTTTCTGTTTGTGTGCACGTGCCCTCATCCCTCTCTTTTTCTTTTTTTTCTGCGTTACATCATTCTCCCAGAGGTTGCAGTCACCTAGCAGAAGCACAGCGTGGTGGTCTCGTCTGTCTGCTAACTGGTACACGCACACACACTCAGGTGCTTGGAGTGGTGCAGATGTCATGTGCCAACAGAAATTCACAAACCTTGCAGAGGAGCCTCCTAACAACAACACTTGGGATGCATTTAAATCCCCAGAGAGGTGCATGAACGGCACCTTTTCAAATTTGGTCTGGAAAGGGAATCCAGGGGACACTTCACTTGGATTCTTTCCAGTGGGCGTCGAGCCGTGGAAGTGGTCTTAGTGCTTGATTGCTTGAAGACAGCCTTCCTCCCTTTTTTTTTATTCTCCCTTTTTTTTTTCTTTTTTTGAAGTAGTTGCTGTAATCGCTTGTCTAAGGATGTTGTCATGAGTAAAATCCACCAGCGAGGGTAATAATGGATGTAATTAGCACAGCAGGGTGACTGATATGATGTGTCAGAACCGCTCCTCCAGACTTCTCCTTCCTACACCTCTCAGGCTTTGCATCTCTCGGCCTTCACCTCTTTCATACTCTCCTCATCCTGCAACATTTCACACATCCCCCCTGCCTCCTGCTCCCACTGTCCCCAGATCAACAGCCCCACCCAGTGTCCTCCCCGTGCACTGCGTCTGTTTTTACATAACCATTGTTGATGAGGTTTTCATTTTGAACATCTGCTCATACCTCGTTTTTTTCTCCCCTCACTCATTAAGGCTGTTAGCTTTTTATTGATGTCAGCTTTGCCACCGCATTAATGATTTATATGTGTGCCGGCCGTAATAAGTTTGATTAATTGAACAAGACTTCCTTGTTTGAGGTGCCTTCTGGGTTGCACCCGTGACACTGTTTTGCTTTTTCTTAATGACAGTAAATTGGAGGAAAAAATAATATTGTTGTGCAGGTAGCAGCTTGATTTAAACATGGAGTGTGTGATTAAATCATTTTAATTAATAACACCTCTTTGGGACTTGGAGCCAGCTCTGAAATGCTCCATATTCGTGTGTTAATCTTAGAAAAAACAAAACAGAAGAATAAACACTGCGACTCAGTTATGCTTTAATTATGCATCAGATCTAGAGCTGCACAGTTTGGCAAAATTGTGCGATTGCAATTATCTTGGCGTTGTTGCGATCGAAATTGGGAATTGTAAATATAAAGTAATACATGAGGCTACGTGCTTGTTGTAAAGGAATATGCAGAGATTGTTGGTTGATTTGCCTCTTCATTTTAACAGTGCTGTTGGGTTACTCTGTAAACAGAAACGTGGCCCCAATTTACCTTTTCACTTTTACAGGGCTGTGTATGCAAAGGTAAATCTGGGCACTTTTGTTAATTGAAAGAAGTAGCCATAAACAAACAGGTAAATCTGGGCTACTTTTTAATGGGGAAAAAACCTGAATGGTTAATTTGGGCAACTTTTGAAAGTTTTGTTGAAAGCTCAAAATGAAAAAGTAAATCTGGGCAACTAGAAAAAAATAGTCTAAATGGGCTACTTTAAAAAGTAGCTTAGAGTCAAGGCAAGGCAAGTTTATTTGTAGAGCACAATTCAAACGCAACGCAATTCAAAGTGCTTTACCGCTAACATAAAATGAAATCACAGTAGGCAAAATAAAATCATTGCATAAAATCACATCATAAAACATTTAAATGATTAATTAAATTAAATTAAAAGAGGAGAGTGCAGATAAAATACTTTCAGTTGTTGTGTGCTTGCCAGGGATAAGTTTGGGCTACTTTAAAAGAAGTCTCATGGGAAGTGGTAAATTAAGGCTACTTTAAAAGTAGTTAATTTTAGGGGGTGAGCTTTGGCTACTGTAAGAAATACTCAAAAATAGTAGGTAAATTTGGACTACTGTAATAAAAAGGTAAATGAAGTCTTGAAAAAGGCTTTTTTATCCAAAAGAAAACAAAAATGCCCAAAATTAACAGGTAAATTATGGCTACTGTAAAGGGTAGCCAAAGGTACAAAAAGTAAATTTGAGCTTCTTTAAAGGGTAACAGGAATGAAAAGGTCAATAAATCTCTCAATCAAGAATAGGCAGATATTATTTTACATATTTGATTTAAAAAAACAAAACAAAAGGATTGTGCACTACTGTTATCGGTACATAACAGTTTATGGTTTAGTTTAATATGCTTATTATGTGTTTATTTTAAATCATTTTAGATGTTTCGGTTTAGTTTTGTTTAGATTTCTTATGCAGTTAGTGTTCATAATTTTTTTTTGTAATCTTATTTCTTCATTTTTAATGGAAATGCTGTAGCCTATAGAGGGATTATCAGTCTATGTCATCATAAAGATGCGCACACATCTCAACCTCAGAAGCAGCATTTAGCACCATTCATTCTGATGACTTAGCGATTTTCAAACACTGATTTCAACCTGTTAGAAGCATCAAAATGTACTTTTTTTATTATTATTATTATTTCTGTGGACAGCTGTCAAAAAACAATACTACACAATAGAGGTAACTTCTTTCAAGTTTCGACCGTTACAGTGCAACCGGTGTTTTGACGTTAATAGCCACCATGCTAACTAGTGACTTTCAGCCAACAGCAGCTGTGAATAACGGTGGAGAGTCACCAGTTAACAGGGTCACACTTTACACTGATACACCAGCGACGTCTGCATGTTGTCTTTATCCAACCCCAGTTAACCAGGTTTGACTGCAAACAAGCAATAATAAATGCTGATACTCAAATACAGATTTGACTTTGCTTATTTAATGAAAAAGTTGGTTTGGGGCTGAGGTTCTGACTAAACATGGACTCAATATTGACAGTAAATAATGAGTGAACCTATGAATTATGATTAACAGAAACAGATTTCATGACCAAAGTAAAATTAGGGAATATTATGAAATGATGTTAACATCCTGGTCTGTCACAGTATGGTAGGTGTCCACGGATAATGCAGTCATGAGCATCGAGTGACAGTTGTGTTTCCTCTATGCTAGGTTTCTCTACTAAAAACGTCTGTCCACCTAATACCTGTCCACTTGCTGATCTCTTCTGTCCACTCACTGCTATTTCACAAACCTGGGTACATTTTGCCGTATGTCAGAGTGATGACACTAATTTAAAAAATGTGTTTTTTGGTGGTTAACTCCTCCACATCAGTTGACAAACCGTTATACTTTGAAGTGCTTCTGCACCCAAGTTGCACGTGCATCTGCCGTTGTTGATAAACAAATTATCCCTCTCTAGACTTGTGTTTGTTGTACATAGCTGAAATAATAAATGATATGTATTGGAGCAAGGCTTTCTAAACTTCAAGCCACCCACCTTTGCATTGTCATAAATCTGGTCAGGGCCCCCCAGTATAAGAAGTCTGGACACGCCCCTGTCTTTCTGTCAGAGTGCTTAGTGTCATAAGTAAACAAAGACATTTTTATGTCTTAATGCTTTGTTAGTTATTGTTCACCATCACAGCTGTGTACATAAACACACACAGAGTCAGAGCAGCTGACAGCCGCCTGAAAGGTTGTAACGCTTGTAAACACACAGACGCATATTAAGCTGTTTGTATCACAAACTGCAGCCTCTCCTGCAATTGCATAATTGCACATTCACAAACTGCAATTGGATCGTACTGAATCAATAAAATCTTAATTTTCTGTATTTAATATTTTGAAATATTCTTAAATAGATTTCCTGCTGAAGTTGTTTCAAATCAGTGCATGTCTTGGTAAAAGCAATATCTTTAAGACAGTAGGTGATGGTGCTCATGGGAAACTGAGTCTTTATCCCAGAAAATACTTCTGATTAATTCTCCAGAGGTGGGGGATGTCACATATGAAGTAGTGAACTAACAGTAAAAAAAAAAAAAATGCATGAAAATTTCTGTCTTCCATCCCCTTTTCAGTGGTCCAATGGCACCATCTTGTGGAGGAATTGAGAATGGCAATTTTTTCTTCTTTCATTCTTTAGTTTTTACTCTCCACAGCCATTAACTACAAGAACCATCAGCTCTCATTCCAGAAAGCCTTAAAAGGACACAATGCATGTGTGATGATCGGAACCTAAAGGTGTTGTTTATGACTTAATGCCAGCTTTTTCCTGTCTTTTTTCTTTTTAAATTGCAACACATCTGCTGACCAAACTGCACCAAACAGGATTAAATTCCTTTCAGCTCAGCTCTCCCTTCCCCAGCCTCACCATCCTCACATCCAGCAGGAGATTAGTTGCTCTTGGCGCCAAGCCACAGATTTACGGCGTTCAAGGAAAAGCTGTTGATTGTTATCTAAAATCCCCTCATAGTCTCGTGAGCGCTTTTGTGATCCAAATGTTTCATTTTTCACTGATTTACAAAGTTGTATGCTTCGATCTCAATCTGAATGGCATTTGCTATAACTCAAGAACAGCTGGAAATGAGCAGCTATATGCAGCCCCATGGAAGAAGTAATAGATATACATGAAATACATTTACATATCATGAACTGCATAATTAAGTTCTCCATGCCTCAAGGGTTTTTTAATGATGCAACTCAGACTCCTTTCAACAAATGAAGCTAATTATTTTGTAGGATGTATTATAATTACTTTAAATGGGGTACAATCCGCCTGATGAATGAGCTTCCTTTGCAGTGCTGTGTTCATCTGGTGGCTATACTTCTGAAGTGCTGGGTTCCAGATGGGATTTTGAAGTTCCAAAAGAAGTATTAAAAATCTGTTCCAGTAAATAACCATGTATAAAGATAAGGAAAGGCCCCAAAAGAGAGCACCCATGGGTACTTTTAACTATGAATGAAGTTGCAGTTCTGCTTTTCACCACTAGGTTTTGCCATGACTTTGTTGTGTATTGCTGTACACAAACATGACCATACTGCATGTTTAAACACTTGGAGTCATGGCTATCAGGCTGTGACGCTGAACATGCGTGTGTGAATTTTGGTGCTGATCCAACATAGTACATGAGAGTTATTATCTTGCCAGAAAAAAATGCCAAATTTGGCGGTCTGTCCTGGCCGCACCCATAAAGGGATAAGTTCGGTTTATACAGCTTTTACATTGTTTATAGAATGAAGTAGAACAAAATACTCACCCAGAAGGCTTTTCTGATCCAAGCAGTGCTTCGGGAGATATTTAGATCCAAAATTGTGCAGCAGACGTCCGTATAATGGGATCCATCGGGGCATAGACAGCGCAGCTCCTAAAACCGCTTTTTTTACACTTGTCCCTCAAAGAAGGGGTCAGCACTCCAGAAAGTACTGCGCACGCACAGTACTCTCTGGAGAGCCGACTGCGCACGCACAGTTCTCTCAAAAAAGCCGACTGCGCATGCGCAGTACCCTCTGGAGAGCCGACTGCGCATGCCAGTACTTCCTGGAGCGTTGACCCCTTCTTTCAGGGAGAAGCGTAAACAAAGTCTTTGTGAGTTCAGACGTCAGTACAGCCGCTCAGCGCTGTCTGGAGTGACACAGACTGCAGCAGAGGACTAACCCGGAGCGGACCATGATGGAATATTGGTGGAAAACACGAGTTTTTGGACGATTAATGCGGTTTTAGGAGCTGCGCTGTCTATGCCCCGATGGATCCCATTATACGGACGTCTGCTGCACAATTTTGGATCTAAATATCTCCCGAAGCACTGCTTGGATCAGAAAAGCCTTCTGGGTGAGTATTTTGTTCTACTTTTTTTCTTGTTGTGCGCATGTGCGCATGCGTTAGCGTCTGTTCCTCCCGCCAGATGTTCTCCTGGAAAGCTAGACTTTTAACGAGTTTTTATAGTTTTTTGTTTAACCTTGTTTTAACCTTTTAGCTGGATTGATACATTTTAAACTGGGCCTCAGTTCTCAGCCACAAGAACAATCATTTCGGCTGATTTTAGTACATAATTTCTGCGGCTCGTCTCCTCGGCGCCAACAAGACCCGGAAGAGTGGGTCTAAAAGCTTTTAAAATCTCTAAATGGCTGTGTGTGTGGAATGCAAAAGAGAAAACTCACGGCTGGGAGAAAAACTCTCCCGTTTGCAAAAGGATGTCCGGGAAAAGGACAAGCTGCTGGAGGGCTTTATATCCATAGCCTCGGCTCAGGCAAAACACATTTCACTTATGCAGGCCTCCAGGATCTCCGGCCTGTCGCCCTCAGCTCTGGCTCCTCAGCTGGTCTCGGCCTCCGCTGCCACGCTACCCTGGGTAGTCTCCCTGCACTCCTCCGCCAACGAGCCGGCCGAGGGCCCGGCACGATCAATCCGCTCCCCCGCGCCGCGGCACTGCGCGGAGCCGGCAGGCTGCTACACCACCTCTCCCAACACGGACGGGGTCAGTCAGGGTCTGAGGCCGCCGGAGGACTCAGATGCTGTCATGGAAGGGGGATTCCCATCGCACCCTGCCCACTGCTCTACACCGAAGCCGCAGGGGCACCAAGCCTGGTCTGAGGTTGTGCAACGCGGACGGAGGACCATCGCGGTGGGGGGAGCGCCTTCACCACCTCGCCTCTCCCTTTCCAACCGCTTCTCGGCCCTGAAAGATGGGGCTCAAGTCCGCGCCGCTGATCCTGCCCCTGCACGGGCTCCTCCATCCCCGTCAGAATCAGCACAAGTGGAGGCGGCTCCCTCCTCTGCTGCGTCGGCTCCGCGGATGGCCACCTCGAGCCAGGCTGCGCCACGCTCCTCGACCGGGATGCAGCGCCGCCGGCTGCTTAAGGAGGCCGTTTCCAGACGCTCGGGGGTGCTCCCCCCGTCTTCAAACACCCTCACTCCACCTGGTACGTCGGCGTCAACCTTCGCACATGTGAAACACCCGATCTCTGAAGGCATCACCGCGCGCTCTTCATTGCGCTCTTCTCCTCGTCCTCTTCTCCCCCCCACCACGTTGATCATCGGAGACTCCATAACCAGGTACATCAGGTTTTTTAACGCCATTACTCACTCTTTTCCTGGTGCCACCGTTCCCGTTATTCTGGACAAACTCCTCCATTTACTCCCCTCCCTCCCCTCCTCTGTCTCGAAGATCGTGGTGCACGTCGGCTCTAATGACACCTCCAAAAAGCAGTCCGAAGTCACAAAGAGTGATTTTAACTTGCTTTTTAACGTTCTCAAGGACACTGGAAAGACAGTTTTTATCTCTGGCCCGATCCCCACACTTGGTCGTGGAGCAGAACGTTTTAGCAGGCTACTCAGCCTCCACACCTGGCTTCAACTCACCTGCCCCACCCTCAACTTTTATTTTATTGACAATTTTGATCTCTTCTGGGACCGAGCATCCCTTTTTAGACATGATGGGATCCATCCCAACAGGCGGGGTAGCCAAATGCTTTCGCACAATCTCCAGTACAAAATCCACTCCTCACCGGTTTGACAGTCTGCTCTCAGCAGCTCATCCTCCCACAAACAGGTCACCCCCTCCCCTCCGCTCAGTATCACCTGTTCATCACAAAGCACACCAATAATCCCCGCCCACTCACCTGCCAATCCCCCTTTTCCCCTGCTCCCTAAGTTTGGTTACATCAGCAGTTCTTTAATTCCTGTTCACATCACCTCCTCTCGTCCTCACTTTCACCCTGTCAGGAACTGTATCCCCTCAAACCTCATCCTCGTTCCCCTGCTTCCACAGCTACCCCGCCCTGCTTTTAACAGCAAACCTGCAAACTGTGGACTTTTAAACATCAGGTCACTCAATAACAAAACATTTTTATGTCATGATTTTATTTCCCAAAACTGCTTGGACTTTTTTATTTTAACAGAAACTTGGCTCACTCCGGACAGTTACACCTCTCTCATTGAAGCTACCCCCCCTGGTTTTACTCACCTCCATCAACCCCGGCTGTCAGGTCGGGGAGGGGGGGTGGCTGTCATATACAAGAAGGATTTTAAATGCACCCCCATCACCCTCAGTACCTTCAGTTCGTTTGAGCACCTTGCTGTTATTGTTCAAATGAAAGACCCTGTCCTGATTTTAGTCATCTATAGACCTCCAAAACCTAACACTGTTTTTATTCAAGAGTTTTCAGAGTTTTTATCCCTTTTTATGTGTAAATTTGATAAAATTCTTATTGTAGGGGATTTTAATGTACACGTTTGTTGTCCCTCTCATCCAATGACCGCTGATTTTATTGAAACTCTGGACTCTTTTAATCTAACCCAGGCAATACAGGAACCAACCCATGTAAAGGGACATTGCCTAGATTTGGTTTTATCTTCTGGACTTAGTCCTGTTGGGTTTTTAACTAAGGATATCTGTGTGTCAGACCACAAACTGGTTTTATTCTCTGTGGTTTTATCCCAGCCTTCTTTTACCGATCATACTCCAGTTTTTCGAAGGGTTTTCAATTCAATGTCTGCTAGCAAGTTTTCGGAGCTTTTTATTTCTGCATCTTTAACAGCCTTCAACCCAGATCTCAATCCTGTTTTTAACACAGAAGAGCTTGTCTCTCTTTTTAACAGCACTTGTGGAACCATCCTGGACTCTGTAGCTCCTCTAAAGGCAAAAAGCTCTAATAAAGAGCCCCAGCCTTGGCTTACAGAGTCCACACATTTTTTAAAGAGATTATGTAGAAAAAACGAACGAAAATGGAAAAAGACTGGGCTGGTGGTTTTTCACAACATCTGGAAAGAATCCATGAAAAACTACCAGAGGGCTGTTAAAGATGCAAGGGCAGCATTTTATTCTAATTTGATTTTAGTCAATCATTCTAACCCCAGAGTTTTATTTAAGGTTTTAGATTCCCTCACTAACCCCTCCCCCTCTTATTTTACTGACGCTTCTCAGGACACGTGTGAGAAGTTTTTAACTCATTTTACGAACAGGGTAATGGACATTCGGCAACAGATCTCTCCTCCTGATCTCCCGTTAGCCATAAGCAGGATGGTTCTTCAGTATTTTAGCAGTTTTGAGCCGGTGTCCTTACCCTTTTTATCAGATATTTTAGCCCATATGAAACCAGCTACGTGCAGTCTTGATTTTATCCCCACCAGATTTCTCAAAGAGGTTTTTAAAACGGTTGGACCCAGTATTTTATCTATCATTAATAGTTCTTTGTCAGAGGGAGTATTTCCCTCTGCTTTCAAACACGCTGTCGTCCAACCCCTTTTAAAGAAACCAAACCTTGATCCCACTGATTTTAACAATTTTAGACCGATTTCAAAACTTCCATTTTTATCCAAACTTTTAGAGAAGGTGGTTTCTTCACAGCTTTTAAGTTTTATGTCTGAAAACAACCTCTTTGAGAAATTCCAGTCTGGTTTTAGAACAGGTCACAGCACTGAGACAGCCCTCCTCAGAGTGACCAATGATCTTCTTTTAGCAGCAGACAGAGGGGAGGGCTCAATTTTAATCCTTTTAGATCTCAGTGCAGCTTTTGACACAGTTGACCACGCTATTTTAATTAAACGACTCAAAAACTGGGTGGGTATCAGGGACACTGCACTTAGCTGGTTTCAGTCTTATCTTTTAGAGCGAACCTGTGCGGTCACCATAGGCAATCACAGCTCCTCTACTTCCACCATTGCCTGTGGTGTACCACAAGGTTCAGTTTTAGGTCCAATTTTATTTTCTATTTATATGCTGCCCCTTGGCCATCTAATTCAGCGCCACCAGGTCTCCTTTCACTGCTATGCGGACGACACACAGATATACCTTCCCCTGAGACCTGAGGACACACAGGGCCTAGCTGCTGTCATGAACTGTCTCAATGATATCAATTGTTGGATGGCAGAAAATTTTCTTCAACTAAACAACTCAAAATCCGAAATAATTCTCTGTAACATACCAAATTCCCCCCTGATACAGTCCTCTCTCGGTCCACTCTCATTAAACATTAAACCTTCAGCCAGAAATCTAGGAGTCATCTTTGACTCCGAACTCACCTTCTCCACCCACATCAATAAAATCACCCAGTCTGGTTTCTTCCATCTGCGCTCCATTTCAAAAATCAAACAAATACTCACCCCTCCAGATCTTGAGAAAGTAATTCATGCCTTCATTTTTTCCAGACTGGACTACTGTAACTCCCTCCTACCTGGCTTAAACAAAAAATCTCTCTCTCGCCTCCAACTAGTACAGAATGCAGCAGCTAGGCTTTTAACTGGTTTTAATAGATGGCATCACATCACACCAGTTTTAGCCTCCCTCCACTGGCTTCCTGTCAGTTTTAGAATTGATTTTAAGATTTTATTGATCACTTTTAAAGCTCTCACAGGACGTGCTCCTACTTACATTTCTGAGCTTTTAATTAAATATGAGCCAGCTCGCAGCCTCAGATCCTCTGGCGAAGGTCTCCTGGTCGTTCCAAAGTCGAGGCTCAAAACTAAAGGTGACAGAGCTTTCTCTGTCAGAGCTCCTCGACTTTGGAACGACCTGCCAGAGGAGATAAGGCATGCAGAGTCTGTTGGTTCTTTTAAATCACTTTTAAAAACCCACTTTTATAGGCTGGCTTTTATGTGATGCCGTCTTTCGTCTTTCATTCTTCATTCTTTCATTCTTTCATTTTTTGCTCTCTTACTTATTTATTTATTTATTTATTTATTCTTATTTTTCGTTTATCTAACATCATTATTCTGTTTATATTTATCTTTCATTTTTTTTTTTTTTTTTTTTTTTTTATATTTATATTTGATGTTTGTAACTGTCTTTTATTGCACTTTACATTGCCTTTTCCTCCTTTATCTCACTGAGTTTATGTTTTAGCTTTTATCCCAGTCCTCATGGTCTCATTTTACGTTGTATGGTTCCTGTATAGTCTGGGTCCCTGACTATGCTTCCTGTTGCCCTCATACATGATGTCTTTCTCCACAAGTGCGTCTTGAACTGTGTGTTTTGCTTTTGTGCTTGGCTTTATTTATTTATTTTTATTTTATTTTATTTTATTTTATTTTTTGTGTGTGTGTGCTTACGTTTATGTTTATGTTAAAGCACTTTGTAAACTTGTGTTTTTAAAAGGTGCTATATAAATAAAGTTATTATTATTATTATTATTATTATTACTTCATTCTATAAACAATGTAAAAGCTGTATAAACCGAACTTATCCTTTAAGTTACGAAGAATCATCAAATTGATAACTTGTCATTGTAAGTGCGTAGAACAGACATAACAAATTTGAATGTAGAAAATAAATAATAAAAATAAAAAAATGGTGTCAAATTCTTCAAATGCGTGCCCTTTAAGTTGTCGAAAGTTGTCAAAAAAAAAATCTGAAATTGTTTTCAAATTTCCAAACTAGGGGCATATAATAAAAAAAAAAAAAAAAACATATACAGTAGATGCACTCAGGTTGTGACACTGAACATGTGTGTGTATCTTTGTCCACATCCATCACTGTACATGAAAGTTACTAAGGTATGCAGGTTGCTTGAAAATAATTAGCAACTTTGCAAGTCTATACAGCCATGCCCATTGTGTTACGGAAAATCATCAAACTGATAACTTCTTAACATCAATGTGTGTAGTACAGACTTAACAAATTTCAAGAAAAATGAATAAATGAATAAAAAAAACAGCAATAAAGTTTGTCAAAACCTTTAAAATATGGAGAATAGTTGAGAATTAAAAAAGAAAAAAAAGAAGCGAAAAAGGCACACAGATGTGGGTTAAAGTGTCGCTAAAAAAGAAAGAAACAAAGCCTCAAGACGTCATTGCGTCCCTGCATCTTTGGACATGTCAAAAAGCACATACATATATACACTCAGGTTTGTTACTGAACGTGTGTGTGCAAATTGGACCAATCTAACATTGAACATAAGAGTTATAAAGGTTTGCATGTTTCCAGGAAAAAGTTATCACTGTTGGCCAGCTGTCATTGAATCATGAAAAACTGTGGAGTTGAGAACTTTTTGTCATCAATGTGTGTAGTGAGGACATACATTTGAAAGCAGAAAAAACCTTCAGAGTCGAGTTCTTTAAAAACATACTTTTCAAACTGTTTAAAGTTGTCAAAAACTGTCAAAAAATTGTAAAACCGACATTGTAAAAGAGGCTATTAAGGTTGGCATTTTGCACCGAGTTACAAAAAAAATCATCAAACTGATAACTTTTTATCATTAATGTGTGTAATATAGACTTAACTAATTAAAAAGAACAATAACTAAACAATTAGAGTTCAACAACTTTCCCTTAAAATTGTTTAAAATTTTCAAAAGTTGTAAAAAAATTGTGACTTTTGCTCACGTTTCTAAACTGTTGGTATTTCACGATGGTCATTCGTGTCTTTTTTGTAAATCTTGGAAACCTGGATATACTGAAAACATATCAGGCATGTAGGTCAAAGTAGGTAAAGGGGCTGAGTTTAAAAAAATAAATAAAAAATAGGGGCTAAGAGGCTCTTTTTATTCCTTATTTAAAACATTATCATCCCAAGACCCTTATAAGGAAAGTCAACCATTTCCCAACTTTTATTTCACACCTGAAGCTAAAACACTTTATTTCTCTATCTGCCAGTCACAGATTGTAAACTTCACTCTTCATCGACTCCACAACTGTGCTGTTTATGTCTTTATGTGATGTCAATGCTGTTATTCACGGCAGTGAGACAGTTGATCCACAGACCCAGAAAGACTTGGTATATATCAGTGCTTCATCCTCTTCTGCTTCATTCCTCCAAACTCCACTGTCCTGTATTCCTTCATGCTGCATCTGTGAGCCGACTTCCAAATCTTCCACAGTCCCCACATCGTTCCCCTGCCACATCCAACACGAGTCAGGCCTGAGCTTCCTGTGTAACTGTGTGTGTCTGGCAGTTGGTCTGACATCAAGAACGTGACTGCACTCCCCAAAAACCCTCCACTGTCATCCACGCAAGACTGGTCGCAGGGAGTCCTCCGGATAACCGCCTGCAATCGGCCACACACAGTCACACATACTGTCCTCTCAGTCGCAGCCTCTCCACTGTCTCTTCCTGGTGAAATTGTTCTCAGATTGATCCATCTCCCGAGCCTTTTTCTTCCACTCTGCTCCCTCCAAGGAGTCTGCTTTCAAATCCATCAGCCTCTGTAGAAGTTCTTTAAAAGTCTCTCTCTGCCCTCAAGTTTTTCCTCTTAATTCACTTCGACTCCTTTCAGACTGCAAACAAACTTTTAGATGATGTAGTTTGAGATTTAGGGGTCTTTTTCGCTGTGGGCAAAACTTCTCCAGGCTGCAATTTCATGCTAATTTGAGGCAGCTGTTTGCATCTGCATCCACATAAGGCTGCTCTTTGAATAGATGTGTGTTTCCAAGAAGTGGGGCCTGCAAACAAAATTGCGAGTCCAAAAAGTGTGCAGCTTTAATGACTGTCAGGTGCAATCTTAATGAGCTGTCTGGGCGGTGATCCAATCACCTGACTCATCTTCGTTTGCAGATCCAAGGATGTGCAACTCACAAAGGTTCGTCCAATGAATTTCACTCCCTAGGATAAAAGATTTAAAAAGGTGAATACAAGATTAACTGAGGTGTAAATGTTGGAATAATTTATGTTTATAAAGCAAGCGGTATCTAGAAAATCCTGTTTGTTTACAGTGCAGCAGAAGAGAATTGAAAATGAGAGTAAACTCACCTCTTAAACCGTGAATCCTGAGCTGTTTTGACACCCAAAGCCATCCCAACAACTTCTTTCTGTCCCTCTTAACACCTGAAACCTTTGAATCCTCCAAATCAGCCTCATCCAGCTGAGGAAAATTGGCTCATGGGCGCCTGTGATACTCTGTACAAGTCGTTACCAAGCTGTTCCCCTTCCATCCCAGTCCTCCCATGCGTTTCCTACTCACCTATTCCTCACAACGCCAGTAAAGGATCACCTTTACTTACTTAAAACAGTCCCCCCCATGACTTTTAACCACTTAGTACCTCTCAATGAGGAGCCACCTGTGTGACTAACCACTGCCCCTCTCCTCCTCCTACAACCAAGGACAGTCATTTCCTTCTCAGCCAGGTAACTCAGAACTAAAGCTGAGTCCCAATTCAGGGGGCTTGCAGAGGACTTGCAGGTCTTTTGGAAGACCTGGCCTTCATAGCCCATGTAGACCACAGAGGCCAAATAGAAGGCTGAACTAAATTGACTCACTCTGGTCTCCAGAGCATTTCCTATTTGTCACTCCCATCATGCAGCACTGCCCTTGTCTCCTTGCACCTGTTGATCATTGTGCAGGAGCAAAAATTTAAACCAGGTTTGACATTATTTTTCCTGGTGAACAATTTTCTTTCCTAAGAGATGGAGGTGCTCTAGGATGCAGCTGTTATTATTTTTCATGTTTGTCCTGTCTTTCTTTACCCAAAGCAAACCAGACCCCGCAACTGCAAGCTGACTCTATCCGTTCTGGTCCTCCAAGACCATTTAAAGGGTCTGGGTACAAGGCCAGATTCAGGCTGAGCAGGGAGTCCCTAAGAGTGCTGCTGGACCTTTTAATAAATCGAGTCCGAAGACAAGGCTGGGGTGCCACAATTAAAACACTGGTGTTTTGTTTTGGCTGGCAAGTGGGGCATCATACAGGGTGGTCTCTAGGGTGTTTGGGATGCCCCGTTCCACTGTCCACTGCATTGTCCACAGGGTCACTGAGAAAGCAGTGGCCATTTGCCACAAAGTCATCAAGGAGCAAAGAGGACCTGGAGGCAGTGTCCCATGGGTTTGAAGAGCTGGCTGGTCTCTCTGCCTTCAGAAGAGCAGCTGGAGCAATCGGCTGCTACACTGTCCTCATCAAACCTCCAAGCAGTCCTTTTGGTCAGTGTTACAGGAGCAGGAAATTGTTTCCTCCAATCATTACACAGGCAGTTTCTGACCATCAGGGCCGCTTCATTGATACCTGTGAGCTGGCCGGGTTCAGTCCATGACTCGAGAGTTTTCTGACACAGCCAACTGTATAAGAGTCAACTGTACCCTCCTCCAGGGCATTTTATCCTTACATACCGTGGGTACCTGTGCCTCTAACAACCTCACCACCTCATCATGCCATATCAGAGCCAAGTAGTCAGGGCCAATAAGTCAAGCTGGATGAGTTTGTAGGATGAAGACGGAGATTTGTAAAACTACACATTTTAGGAAACCTTATAATGTAACAAATCAGAAAAGCAATGTTGCCATTTTTCCTGAGATCGTTATGGCAGCCATCTTGGAGCTTTGAAAATAGCTTCTTTCAAAAACAAATTTCTCTATATCTTACCTCCTAGATTACCTAAATTCATGATTTGAATAGTTGAATCTACATTTTTGGGGGCAAAGAGTCTGATGGAGCTGACTACACTGTAAATTAGGCATGTATGGGTGGGTATTTAGCATTTTTATTATGTCTTAGAGTGTGTTACATGATAAAATAGCTGGCTGTTTTGATTGAAACATGCCGGCTTTATTTTCTTGAATTTTGTAGAATGGTCCCCCCAATAAAATAAAAAGAGGCGTATATTTTCAGTTCACTCGATATGATACCTTCAAAAACTGAGCACAAAAAACCTGATGCATGAAGTAACAGTTTTGACACTTAAATTGATGTAAAGGAAAGAGAATAGAGGTGTAGTAGTGTAATAGAAAAAATGTTATCTCTCTAGTTAAACTTCACAGCTTACGATTAATACAGAATACAATATTAATTTAGACACCAATTACAAGAGCACCAATCACAAAAAATCAACAAGAAAGTGACCAATCAACACAAGGCTGTTATAGCAGTACTTTGCTTCCCATAATCATAACATCACACATTGTTGCATAGAATTGGCATAATGAAGCAATCAGGTCATCATGACAATACCTTGTATCCTAATTGAATGTTGATTTACTGGAGCTCAACTCTTACGTTACCCTAATTCAAGATTCCACTGGCTTTGACATCATCAATGGAGCCCAGATTCAATGATACACCGTGGCAACAGAGAGGAGAAGGGACACGTTTTTCACCCCAATTCAACTACAAGTTTTAATGTGCTCATATGAAGAGTTCCAGCACATTTTTAGAAAAAAGAGAAACACAGCTGCAGCTGCAAGAGAGGGAGAGACAACATGGGAGAACATTGCTGCTCGGGTCAATGTGTTAATATAAATGTAGTCCTTTGCAATCTCAATAACATAACAGGGACAATCTGTTTGAATCTAATGAATCAAACTATTCAATATGTGCATAGTAATTAGTTCAATTACTTTAATTTAGATGCAATGCTATGGAGCTGAAGCACACTTGGCAGCAGCTAAGAAAGAAATATAATCACATTGTTCAAGCAGGTAAAGGCTTAGCATAATCTCAATGGGAGGGTATCTTTATATGGATATTAAGTGGCTGATTGACTGTGTAGTGGTTTTTTATTTTAAAAATAATGCTGTTGTCACACACATAAATGGCTTTCTCATCAATATCATGTTTTGTTAAATAACTAAGCCTATTTCAATAACACAGACTTCTACTCAGCCAACAGAAAGAAAGGGAAAACCACAAAGACTGGTAAAAGCTGTCTAATGGTGAGGCAAACTTTTCTGCCCGCTCTGCATACAGTTGCCTTACTTAGATTCTAAGCATGTCAGCGTTATACAAAAAAAAACTTCTGCTTTCGAAGAAAGAAACATGGTGCAATGCACAACATCTGCTATGAGTGAGCACATGACTGTGAGCAGTAATGCTGCAAATTTAAGGACGGATCAAGTTGTGTACATAAATGATTGACAGAGACATGAAATGGTACTGCTCAAAAAGATAACTGTTTGAAATTGAGAGTATATCTATGTGTGGTTATGCTACGCCTTCATCCACAGAATTGTTGACAAAAGGATGTCAGTGAAAAAGGTCTGTAGCATGCATTGTGCCTGATACACTACTGACTCTGATTTTTATTAATGACAGACGGCTACGTCAAAACTGACTGAATGTCAGTTGCTGACTGAATAGATGAAGAAATGAAATGGGGTGTGGCTCTGGAAGAGGGCGGAAACAGAGAAAAACTCCAAGCTCAGTGAGAAAAACCTCCTCCTGACCAGGTTAGATCAAGAGGGTCAGTTGCCAGAGTAACAGACACAGAGTTTTAGTTACACCTCTTTGTGAAACAGACTTGAGTTTCCCCTCTTTCTCAGGTTTGATTAACCTCCCTTTCTGAAACCAAAAACCCAGAGTTTCCCTTTTTCCAGAGTTAATAGACTCGTTTTCATCAAACCTGCTTTGAGAAACAGACCCCAGGTATGTTGCTATATCAGTGTAATGTTGATGCTGGGCCTACATGGCATGGCCAAGGTAACTCTAGTTAGCAATTGCACTGAGTCAACTGCAAAGTTTTTAATAATATATTAATATAACAATAATATTACATTATTTGGACAACATACATATCCAACTAACCATAAAATACCATTTTGTCATGTAAAGATGCAAAATACACAATCATACATGGCTCAATTAGAAGGAAGGTCAACTCCACTGTATTCCTTGCCCCCCAAAATGTAGATTTAACCATTGAAACCATGAATTTAGATCATATAGGAGAAGAGATATGGAGAAATTCTTTTTTGAAAGAGGCCATTTTTAAAGATCCAAGATGGGTACCATAAGGATCTCAGGGAAAATGGCAAAATTGCATTTTTGATTTTTTATGTCATAAGGTTTCTGAATACATATAGTTTTACTTCATCCTACATATTAACCTAAGCAACCCGACTAACTGATTTGTGTTAGTCTTTGTGATGGAGGAAGGAGATTCCTCCTGGCCGGGGTGCTCATCAGGCTGGATGACTGACACCTGGCTACATGTGGGTGTGGTCACTGAGGCTGAGCAGAAATGCTCAGCATAAGTGCAGCCACACGCTCTCTGCTCTTTGCTCCTGAGAAGATCCCATGTGTGTGGGGAAATAATTTGTGTTTTGGATTTGTGTGGTCTGGTGAGAGGAGTAAGATTTTGAGAAGATTGTCAATTAAACCCTCTTTTGACTTATCCAAGTTTTTGTATTGCTTGTACGTGACAGTCATACTCAACGTTTAGCAAAGCTAAATTCAATTAATGATATTGCATGAAATCTCTTGCCTTATTTTCATTGAGTAAGTAAAGTGTATCTTCTTTTACAGTGAACATTCAAAAACGGCACTTGGAAGGTCTTTGAATTGACTTAAATAAAATGAGTTTATGGAACACATCAACACATCAAGATCACATTCCTTATATAAACATGATATAATTGAGTTGATGTTGCATGTAAAAGAATACCAAAAATCACTCTTTGGATGAACTCATTTAAATTGTGTGCAGGATTTCCATCCAATAAATATATGTAGCCCAATCTCAAACTTAATTCATCCATGCAAAATAAAAACGAGTTTGTCCAGCTCATTTATAACAAATAAGGTCAACAAGAAATTATTGACCTTAATGAATGAAATTGATTTACATTTGTCTAACTTAAACCAGTGTGATAAATTGTAAATTCAAGAAAGATAAAAAATAAATAAATAAATAAATAAATAAAAAACTTTGAGATTGATAACATAAAATCATCAACAATAAAATAAAAAAAAAACAACAATGTGTTCGAGAATTTTTTTTCTTTTTTTTTTTTTTAATTAATCAAACCTGATCTTTCAGGTTCAGGTTTCCAGAGTATTTTCTGGATCATATAAACTTGAAATTCAGTGTTGCCCCCTTGGGGTAATATTTTGACTTTGCGAAAAAAAAAACATGTTTCTGTTTGAATTGTGTGTCTGAACTTTGTCCCCAACTGCTCATTTACGTTTTGAAAGATAAAGATGGTTTTAGCAAATTCTTTTTTTTTTTTTTTGGCTTTCTTTGTAACCTCGAGTGAGGAGATAACACAGTGCATATGAGACCCTGCTGTACATTGATTGCTTATATTTGCTGCACAGGCTAAATATTTTTCATATGAGAAAGACTGGCTGTTTGTGCACCATGTGGCATGGGCTAGCTGTCTATGTGCATCACATGGCATGGATGAGCTC